>NC_057717.1:96215408-96274944 GCF_004010195.1 Chiloscyllium plagiosum | reverse complement strand
TACACAGACACATCCATACACACACAGGCACATCCATACACACACAGACACATACATACACACAGGCACATTCATATGTACACAGACACATCCATACACACACAGGCACATCCATACACACACAGACACATACATACACACAGGCACATTCATATGTACACAGACACATCCATACACACACAGGCACATCCATACACACACAGACACATACATACACACAGGCACATTCATATGTACACAGACACATCCATACACACACAGGCACATCCATACATACACACAGGCACATTCATATGTACACAGACACATCCATACACACACAGGCACATACATACAGACAGGCAGGCACATATATACACAGGCATATACATACATAGAGACAAACACATCCATACACACAGACACATACCTACACACACAGACATATACAGACACATACCTATATACACAAACATATGTATATACACACACGGACAGATACCTATACACAGACATATATATTTATTACACACAGGCCCGTGCATACACACACAGACACATGCTCTCTCTTTCACACACACACACACTCTTAAGGGTAATGCCTCTGTCGATGATGCCTCTGTCAGTCACTCTGCAGCCCAGCTTTCTGTGACACGGCTGTGGTCAAACACTCTCTCCCGGCCGACTGGAGCTAGAGTTTACAATGATAGGGCAGAGGTTTGGGCTGTATGACTAGGTAGGGGCTTCCTTGCTGCGTTCTAGCTCACACTGTCAGATTGAGCCCTGTCAGGGGGGCACTGGGTTAACCAGAGTACAGTTGGAAATAATTCACCCTCCCAGAGGTGCTGAGAGCTAAGGGCAGGGTTTTGAACCTGTTCTGATTGAGCAGTCATACTCACCCAACTTAAAGTCAGGCTCCAGTGATAGACTATGGAGAATGATCCTAGCACTCAGCATCCTGTGGGGTTACTCCAATGTAATTGGATAATTGTTGGGATAAAAGTAATATACAAGGGAATGGGGAAAAGGCAGGAGATTGGTAGCAGATGGTGCCCATTTGAAGAAGGGATGGAGGCACAATGGGCCAAATGGCCTCCTGCTGTGCTGTGTAATGGGCAATCTGACGGAGTGGGGTGGGAATCACAGCTCACATCGTGCTGCCTGCCCCAAACTGACAGAGTCAGGATGAGGGAGTGAACCCATCATGTACCAAGTCCCCCAGCTGGGCAATGATGCACGACGACTGGGGAGAGGTAGGAAAAGGTGGGCAGGCCGCAAGCATCAACAGTTTAGAGAGCGCAGTGGGTGTGGTGCTGCCGCCACCGGGAGATGGGAGAGGAGGGAAGGCTAAGTGGAAAAGACTGGAAGCAATGTCGACTTTAGCCAGCTTGGAGCAGCCGAGCACCATCGTATGGAGACCAATGGCTCCTGACAGTGAACAGAGGAATCTTGGAGCAATTGGATGAGATCTAGAAATTAGCAAACAATCTATTAGCCAAATCTGCCCTTGTGTTTAAATTCCAAATGCTTCAGTTAAAACCACATCCTACTTGTTTCAAAGCGAATGAACAGCTTGGAATCAGGCTGCTGAATATGAAGCAAGTTATACTGTTAAATACCTTCTCCCCTCACACACATAGCACACCCCAGATATATAAGTCAAATGTATCGGATTTATTCTTGTGTATATTATTAAGCTGATATTTACAGCTCTGGTTACAGTCTCATCTCCCGCTGCTGTCCATTTTATCTATTACTAATAATCGGTTGTACTTCCTTCCTGTGGATGTCACTGGGATTGGTGCTATCTGCAGGTGCCCTTTCCTTTGAAGCCTTTGTATTAGCCTTTATATGGAAATATCTATCAAAGAGTTTTGTAATCCACATATTGCAATACACTGATAAAGGGGTTATTATTGGCCTGTGTTTTATTTCATAAACATTCCCTTCTTAAGTATGCAGGAAAATCCTGCTAAGATTACAAAGGTGAGGATCTAGAGAATGAGAGGTATGGTGCTGTGAGACCCTCCAACAATGCAGTATCACAGAGCCAAGAGTTCAGGTGGGATCTGGTTGAATCAATGTGCACCAGGGGTCCATTTGGATTGAATCTATGCCTGAGTAACCTTGCATGAACAATACCCATTTCAGTCTCTCCAATCGAATTCTTTTTATTTCAAAATATACTTTATTCATGAAAATATCTTCTTATACATAGTCACTGAAACAGTTCTGTACAGTAGCAAATGAAGAAACAATCATTGGAGTTTGAGTCTAACCAACCAACAAACCAAAAGCAAGTCTTACTTGTACAAGATTAAATTTCCATATATTTGAGGCATCAGGATCCCCATTTAACCTCAACAGAAACACCTCAGACCGTGGTCTTTCCTCACTGCGCCTTGGCAGCTGCCCCAAGCTTTACTGTGTCCCCCAGCATGTAATCCTTGCTCTGGAAGATCAGCAAGTTTCAGGCCATCTTTCACTGAGTTGGTGGTCCTCCAGGCACAGTTGATGTTTGTCTCGGTATGCATCCCGGGGAACAGACCATACAGCGCACAGTCACGGAGCTGCTCAGGACGAACCTCAACATGACCTTCTTCCTCCTGCCTACAAAGGCACACTTCAGAAGGAGATGCGTGACAGTCTCTGCCCACATCACAGCCCTGTTGGAGCGTGTGGCAGTTCAGACAGTCCAGATATACGAAAAGGATCTCGCACATAACAGACCACATTTATAATGGGACTTGTTCCTGTAAACCTGTCTTATTATGAATTCAGCTGCCTACTCTTGCACTTGCAGTTTTCATTGTTAAGTGTGGCTGTGGGACTTTATCACAGATTTTTGATCTTGTTTTATATTTGAGTTCAAGCTGTGAGCTGAATTACATTTGACTGCCAGGATTCATTCTCCCACTCTGTGTTCTTGAGGATAACACTTAATTTAGATGCTTCCCTACGTGCAGTATCACAGGAGTGATACTTACACACAGATATAGATGGCTACACATTACGGAGGAGACATTAACTCAAGGTATTGTGCACCCTCTCATGTGTGAATGTGAAAGATCGCATGCCACTTGTTCAAGAAGATCAAAGGAGGTATCCCCGGAGACTTGGCCAATAATATCCCTAAATTAACATCCACAAAAATAGACATTCTAAACATTGGCACAATGCTGTGTATATGAGAGCTTACTGTGTCCAAATGGGATGTTGCACTTCCCACACCACAGCAGTTCACAACGAATATGATTGGCTTTAAAGTGTTTTGGGAATCCCAAAGCCATGCAACGTGCTCTGTAAATTAAGATTAGATTCCCTACAGTGTGGAAACAGGCCCTTCGGCCCAACCAGTCCACCCGACCCTCCGAAGAGTAACCCACCCAGACCCAATTCCCTCTGAATGATGCACATATCACTGTGGGCAATTTAGCCTGGCCAATTCACTTAACCTACACATCTTTGGACTGTGGGAGGAAACAAGAGTAAACCCATGCAGAAACGGGGAGAATGTGCAAACTCCACGTAGACAGTCATCCGAGGCTGGAATCGAGCCATGAGACCCGGGTGCTGTGAGGCAGCAGTGCTAACCACTGAGCCACCATGCCACCCCATAAACCTCTTTATTTCTGGTGCAGACCTCTGCATGACATGGAACGAGGATTCTGATGGCTAGAATAACACAGCATGGGACCTCCAGTTTTCCGATATAAATATTGAAATTTAAGCGCAGGCCAGAGGGACTCGTTTAGTTTGGGATTATGGTCAATGTGGATTGGTTGGACTGAAGTGTCTGTTTCTGTGCTGTGGATGATTCTATAACTCCTCAGTCATTTGTACTATAGGTATAACTATTTGCATTTTCTTCTATTCATTAAGATGCAGGCATCATTGGCTGCGGCAGCATTTCTAGCTTTCCCTAGTTGCTCTCGGTGAATGGTGATGAACTGCATTCTCGAATCACTGCAGTCCTTGTGGTATGTGGGGGTTGGTTTAGAGTGGGGGCTGTTGGAGATTCCACAGCCTAGGCTCAGGTAAGTGAGGGCAGGGCCCCCAGTAGGTAATTACATTTGGTGATGCACAGGAGTTTTAGTGAGAAACACCGATTTAGAGAAATGCAGAGACCTTGGTTGAAGGCACAGAAATAGATGCTTTGTCCAAGTAAAGTCAGGCATTGATCTGTAACCAGAATTGTCAGACACAACTGACTGTGACTCAATAAACATATTGCACAGCATACAATATTTCATGGTGATGTGTTACAGTCCAGGAATCCACAGGACCAAAGGGTCTGTTTCCATGCTGTACATCTCATAGAATCATAGAGATGTACAGCATGGAAACAGACCCTTTGGTCCAACCTGTCCATGCTGACCAGATATCCGAACCTCATCTAGTCCCATTTGCCAGCATTTCCCTCTAAATCCTTTCTATTCATATACCCACCAGATGCTTTTTAAATGTTGTTATTGTACCAGCCTCCACCACTTCCTCTGGCAGCCCATTCCATAAATGCACCACATGAAAAAGTTTCCCCTTAGTTCCCTTTTAAATCATTTGTCTCTCACCCTAAACGTATGGTCTCTAGGTTTGGACTCCCCTACCCTGGAAGAAAATACCTTGTCTATTTACCCTATCCTATGCCCCTCATGATTTTAGAAAGCTCAAAGGTCACCTTCAGCCTCCGACGCTCCAAGGAAAACAGCCCTAGCTTATTCAACCTCTCCATATAGCTCAAATCTTCCAACCCTGGCAATATCCTTGTAAATCTTTTCTGAACCCTTTCAAGTTTCACAACATCCTTTCAATAGCAGGGTGACCAGGATTGCACTCAGTGTTCCAAAAGTGGCCTAACCAATGTCCTGTACAGCCGCAACATGACCTCCCAACTCCTGTGCTCAATGGACTGACCAATAAAGGCAAGCATACCACCTTCTTCACTATCCTATCAACCTGTGGCTCCACTTTCAAGAGCTATGAACTTGCACTCCAAGATCTCTTTGTTCAACAACACTCCAAGGACCTTACCATTAAGCGTATAAGTTGTGCCCTGATTTGCCTTTCCAAAATGCAGCACCTCATATTTGCCTAAATTAAACTCCATCTGCCACTCCTCGGCCCATTGGCCTATCTGATCAAGATTGCATTGTGCTCTGAGGTATCCTTGTTCACTGAACACTACACCTCTAATTTTGGTGTCATCTGCAAACTTACTAACTATACCACCCATGTTGACATCCAAATCATTTAGATACATGACAAAAAGTAGTGGACCCAGCACTGATCTTTGTGGCACTCCACTGGTCACAGGCCTCCAGTCTGAAAAGCAACCCTCCACCACTACCCTCTGTCTTCTACCTTTGAGCCAGTTCTGTATCCAAATAGCTAGTTCTCCCTATATTCCATGAGATCTAACCTTGCTAACCAGTCTACCATGAGGAACCTTGACGAGCACTTTACTGAAGTCCATATATATCACGTCCACCACTCTGCCCTCATCAATCCTCTTTGTTATTTCTTCAAAAAACTAAATCAAGTTAGTGAGACATGATATCCCAAGCACAAAGCCATGTTGACTATCCTTAATCTGTCCTTGTCTTTCCAAATGCATGTAAATCCTGTCCCTCAGAATTCCCTCCAACAACTTGCCCACCACCAATGTCAGTCTCACCAGTCTACAGTTCCCTGGCTTTTCCTTACCGCCTTTCTTAAATAGCGACACCATGTTAGCCAACCTCCAGTCTTTCAACACCTCACCTGTGGCTGTTGATGAGGGAGTAGTGATCTTATTGGGAACATGGCCATCAAAGGGATGAAGGAGCAGCGCTCCGAAAGCTTGTGCTTCCAAATAAACCTGGTGTTGTGTGATTTTTAATTTAGGTAGATACATTTTTAGATTTAGTTAGTAATTGCTCCAAATATCCAGCAGGGGGAGAGGCTGTGTCATTATATGGAGGGATGCCACCTGAAACTGCAATTGACCACTGCTGCCAGTAGAGCGGCGCTGTCACGCAGCCCTGTTAAAGGAATGGGCCCATTCTGCAGCAATAATCTTTTGTTCAGGGTGTTTTTTGCAGTTCACGTTGTAAAGCAAAACTAGATCAATTACAGCACAAGAGGAGGCCATTCAGCCCGTTTGTATGCAGTCAGTGTTGGTCTTTCAACTAAACTGTAGCAATGATGACTTACGTTTATTTAGCACCATTAACATTCCAAAGACCATTGTGAAACAAAATATGACCTGGAGCCACATAAGCTGTTTAGTCAATTGAACAAAATCTTGGTTAAAGAGGTTTTTAAGAAGTGGCTTCAAGAAGGAAAGTCAAATGGAAAAGAATTCCAGAGTTCTGGGAAAAAATCAGTGTTGATTTGGAAGGCAAGAACGTGCTTAAGGACTTTGCACACAAAAAAGGGAATTTATGATGGGGTGTTAGTTTGCGAAGATGCTTAGGTTGCGGTTGTTTTATTTTGGAGGAGTGGATTGAAATGAGAGAAGGACAACATCAGAGAATCATTTACGATATGAGCTAACAAGGCAGGCAGGTGGGGATGATGATGATCCGTGGTTTTATGGGATTAGGATTGGAGGAGAGCAGGAAGTGGGTGGGTTTCATGGACATATAGAGGAAGAGAGGGCATGAAGGAAAACAGGAGAGAAACTGTAGGCAGACGTGAGTTCAGGGCTTGGCCTGAAGGACTAGAGAAAGGCTGATCAAAGGTCTTAATCTTTGTGATGATGCAATCTATAAGGTTTACTGATGGAGGCGAGAATGGAAAGGGCTCTGCAGGAGAGAAAAGCGACCAGGGTTAATAGGATGACTTGCAAAACGGAAAGTTACTGCTTACGAACACAATGCACGGTCCCTTGGGGCGCAGCCGGACAGCTTAGAAAGAATATCAGAAAGGGGTTATCTTCCCGGAATATCCTGGAATAGTGAGTAATTTTAGCAGGTGAGAGCAGGAATCAGTGTTTGATATGGCCAGTTCTGGTGTTGGATGGCTTAATCAGTTGCCCCCCGTATCCTTTCAAAACCCCATCCCTTGGAACAGGGATCCAGGTTCGAATCCACACTCGGTTTGAGTGGAGTTTACACATTCTCCCTGTGTCTGCTTTGGTTTACCCCGGGTGCTCCGGTTTCCTCCCACATTCCAAAGATGTGCAAGTCAGGTGAACTGGCCATGCTAAATTACCCATAGTGTTCAGGGATGTGTAGGTTAGGCACATTAGTCAGGGGAAATGTAATAGGGTAGGGGAATGGGTTTGGGTGGAATATTCATCGGGGGGTTGGTGTGGACTTGTTGGGCCAAATGGCCTGTTTCCACACTGGAGGGATTCTATGATTCTAAAGGCAGCAGAGATAATGCGCATACAGGGGAAGCGAATGGGTAAGAGAGAGATCTTATTGGGAACATGTGCATCAGAGAGGTGAAGGTGAGAGTGCAGTTGAACAAACCTATAACTACAGAAATGTGATAAATGGGGACAAAGACAGGACCATATTCTCTCATTGCAAATAGTATTTCCATTTTGAATTTTGTAGCCCAGAACTTTAGGGCGTACAGACTACTTATCCTGACTGATCTATGTCCCAACTGGGCAATATTGTGGTATTATTGGTAGACTATTAATCCAGAGACCCAGCTGATGTTCTGGGTTTGAATCCTATCGTGACATGAATTCAACATTAATCTGGAAATGAAAGACCATTGCTGATTGCCAGGTAAAACCCATCCGGTTCACCAATGTCTGTTAGGAAAGGAAATTGCCTTCCTTACCTGGTCTGGGGCTGTTTTCCCGGAGCATCGGAGGCTAAGGGGTAACCTTATAGAGGTTTACAAAATCATAAGGGGCATGGATAGGATAAATAGACAAAGTCTCTTCCCTGGGGTGGGGGAGTCCAGAACTAGAGGGCATAGGTTTAGGGTAAAATGGAAAAGGTATAAAAGAGACCTAAGGGGCAACATTTTCATGCAGAGGGTGTACATGTATGGAATGAGCTGCCAGAGGAAGTGGTGGAGGCTAGCACAATTGCGTCATTTGAAAGGCATTTGGATGGGTATATGAATAGGAAGGGTTTGGAGAGATGGGCCAGGTGCTGGCAGGTGGGATGAGATTGGGTTGGGATATCTGGTCATAGAGTGAGCATGGACGGGTTGGACCGAAGGGTCTGTTTCCATACTGTACATCTCTATGACCCTATGACTCTATCGTCTACACATGACCAACATCCTCAACTCCACGGGCAATCAGGGATGGGCAATAAATACTGACCAAGTTGGTGATGCCCACATCCCATGAATGGATAAAAAGATTCGGTGATGGCGATCTATATCGGTGCACACCATCACGGGATAAAGCATTGCTTGTGAAAACATTTCTTGCTCTAGCTGAAGCAAACAATTGCTGGTTTATTTAAAGCAACGTTTGGCAGTTTTTTTAAGGTCATATTTCAGTTTGGCACTGGGTGAAAAGGCTGTGCATTTGGTACAAGGTGTAATTAGAATCAATACCTTTGGCCACCAACCACCTATCATTCTCTGATCCACTGCTCCCACCTGCATTGACTTCATGAGATTGGGAAAGGCCAAATTATCAGAAAACAACATTGACATGGCATTTCTAACACAGTGAAACATGCCAATATGCTTCACATTTTTCAAACAAAATTTGATATGGAACCACCAAATAGAGAAGTGAGGAAAGGCTTAGAGGTTTTTTAAGTGTCTCTAAAGAGAGAGAGAGAGAAAGGGGGGGTGGGGGTTTGGAGAGGGAATGCCAGAACGTTGGGTCCAGACTTTTGAAGGCATTGACTGTGATTGTTGGGGTTGTGAAAGGGAATGGTGCTGGCATTGAAGGAGTGTAGAGTGTCTCAGAGTCTGGGAGGAGGTTACAAGGAGAAGGTGGGATTTTAGAACAAACACGAGAGTGAAATATGAAAGGACATGGATATGAATGAATCATATATGCAACTCCCCATGCTGGAGATTGGGCTGTTGGTGTGGGTCCAAAGGAATGATAAAAATTCAACTATAAATGTAAGGAATGTGCAACGAATCTCGCTACTTCCAGTCTGCCCAATGAGGAAGCTGTTCAGTGGGGTGACACCCAACTCCTGATAAAAGCAACCACTGGCAGAGTCTCATACACCTGCCACACCCTCCACTCCCCGAACACTCAGGAGCTATTAGTGGAATGAGGTTTTTTTTATGAGTCTCGGTCTTTAAATGCTTCCTACACAATAATTAACTTTGAAGTACAGTCAGAGAGGGTATGGAGAATGCTAGCTTTTAAATAGGGGACTCCAACATGAACCAAATCACGACAACAGTTTTATGTGCTGGTTTCCAACACATGGAACAATAAGCCAACACAATAAACTACATTTATGTAGCACCGTCAAAACAATAACATTCCCAAAGTGCCTTGCAGGAGTGATTTTAGACTAGTTTGACACCGACATCAATAGCAAAGGAGGTTAGAGCATGGTGAAAAGCAACAAAGGTAGATTCCAAGGAGGAGAGTTGGAGAGTTTTCAAGAGGGAATTCTAGTGTTGAGGAAATAGGCATAGTCTCTACTTATGAGGCAAAGTAAGTTGTAGATACACGAGATTTGGAGGAGGTTTGTGAGCCTGGAATAGGTTGCTGAGGTAGGTGGGGGTGAGGAAGGAGATTTGAAAGCATGGGTCATAGAGTGATACAGCACGGAAACAGGCCATTCGGCCCAATTCATCCATGCCGACCAGGTTTCCTAAACTGAACTAGTTCCATTCGCCAGCACTTGGCCCATATTCCTCTAAACCCTTCCTATCCATATACCCATCCAGATGCCTCTTAAATGTTGTAATTGTACCAGCCTCCACCACTTCCTCTGGCAGTTCATTCCATGCATGCACCACTCTCTGCCCCTCAAGTCCCTCTTAAAACTTTCCCCTCTCACCTTAAACCTATGCCTTCTAGTTCTGGACTCCCCTGACTTGGGGAAAAAGATTTTATCTGCCCCCTCATGATTTTATAAACCTCTATAAGGTCACTTCTCAGCCTCCCACGCTCCAGAGACAAAAGCCTATCCAATCTCTCCTAATAACTCAAACCTTCCACTCTCGGTAACATCCTGATAATTCTTTTTTATTTCCTCGGCTTGGGGATATTTTCTTACGGGAAGGGGTTGGTCACCACTGGCTGGTGTTTCGAAGACTGAGAGGTGACCTTATCGAAACATACACGGGGCTTAATGGATGTGGAGAAGTTGTTTCTTCTTGTGAGAATTTTAAGCTCAGGGCTTGGCTGAACTGGGAGTTAAATTTGGTGAGCCAGCACAAGGGGTGTTGAGCAAACGAGAACCTTTGAGTGAAGTGGATGGGGATGTAGCAAGGAGGAACCATTCTGATTCAAACAGTGGCCTAGTTCCCTCCATCGCACAGCCTGGCGGCAATTGCTACCCTAAACCTTTGTTCGTGCCATTGAGGTCAATCACTTTGGGAAGAGGAGAATTCAATAGCCCCAAGAACATTTCTGCTGTTTCAGGCCAAAACCCCTTTGTGGGACGAGACAAATCAATTCAAGTCGGAGAGCAAAGGCCATGCTAGGGCTGTTTCCATGGTGATGGTGAATCACTAACCCAGATCTTTTATCCCAGTCTCATCTTTCTAGTGCCAATATCTTCATCTTCCTTCGCAGTCTGACAACCGGTTACAACAGGCGAAGGCTGGGTTGAACTCAGTGTGAAGCCCTTCACAGTTCAATAGCTGTAGGCTCCAGTGGGAAGAATGTTATTTGATGCTTTCCAACTTGAGCTTTCAACCCCTGTGGGTACAATGAGGGACAACACTGCAAGAGGAGATGCTAAAGTAACCTTATAAACAAGCAACTGCTTTACAGAGCAAGAGCCCACACATCCACAGGCCCCAGGTCTGAATTCCTGTATCTGGTTATAGGCAGACACAGTGTAAGAGGAGCAGAGGGGTAGAATGAAACAGGCACACAAAAGATGCTTTTGAGAAAAAAAGTGTTGACAGTCATTCAATAAGCGATATTAATATTCAGGTTAAAGAGCCCCCACAATAATTTTTCACACCAACATCACCCAATCCTCATTGATCTCTATTCCCCCCACAGCATTAGACTTTGAGAAATGTGAGAGAGAGGGTGAAAAAAAAAATCCTTTCTGTCCGACGTTCATTTCCCATGAAACAAATCAAGCCTGCGACATTCCGGTTGCCTGGCAATGAGAGGAGAATTGTGAAGCATTACACTAAGGATCTCTTTAAAGCTGACAGCCGTGTGGATATCAGGGAGGGCAGGGTTTCAAAGGTCTCCTCATTGAAGGAGTGCACGCCCCGTTGCTGGTGGGGTGATGTGAAGTGCACGCCTTCCCCTCAGGAGACTGTGTGAACACAGGCTCACTCACTTCCTGTGCTGAGCTGGCATTGACCCAGACTTGTAGCAACTCATGCTGAAAGCAGTCACGTCGCGTTGGGAATACACCAGAGTCGAGAGCAAATCAAATTGTCAATCATAGATCAATCATCATAGAATCATCCCTGTAGTGTGAAAAGAGGGTATTTGACCCATTGAGTTCACACCCACCCTCCGAAGAGCATCCCACCCTATCCCTATAATCCTGTACTTCCCAATGACAATTCACCAAATCGGCACATCTTTGGACTGTGAGAGGAAACCAAGAGCCACCAACTCCCCCACCCCCACCCTACCATATCCCTGTGACCCTGCATTCCCCGTGGCTCATCCACCTAACGTACATATCCCTGAACACGATGGGTAATTTAGCATGGCCAATCCACCCTAACCTGCACATCCCTGAACACTTGGGTAATTTAGCATGGCCAATCCACCCTAACCTGCACATCCCTGAGCACAATGGGTAATTTAGCATGGCCAATCCATCCTTACCTACACATCTCTGAACACTATGGGTAATTTAGCATGGCCAATCCACCCTAACCTGCACATCTTTGGACTTTGGGAGGAAACCAGAGCACCCGGAGGGAACCCACACACAACATGGGAGAACGTGCAAACTTTACACAGCTACCCAAGTCTACAAAATCATGAAGGGTATAGACAGGGTGGATAGACATAAGCTTTTTCCCAGGGTGAGGGATTCAATAACGAGAGGTCACTCGTTCAAGGTGAGTGGTGAAAAGTTTAAGGGGGATACATGCGGAGAGTACTTTGCACAGAGGGTGGTAGGTTCCTGGAACTTGTTGCCAGCAGAGGTAGTAGAGGCAGATGCATTTAAGGTGTGTCTGGACAGATGCATGGGTAGATGGAGAGCAAAGGGACACAGATGCTTAGGAATTTGGCAATAGGTTTAGACAGTGGATTTGGATGGGCATGGGCTTGGAGGGCTGAAAGGCCTGTTCCTAGGCTGTAAATCTTCTTTGTTCTACTCCCAAAGTTGCGAAGGTTAGGTGGATTGGCTATGGGTAATGCAGGGTTACAGGGAAAGGGTAGGGGGAGTGGGACAGCCTTCAGAGGACCAGTGTGGACCCAATGGGTCAAATGGTCTGCTTCCACCCTGTAGGGATTCTATGATACTCCTTAATTTATTTCCTGGAAAGAGATTTCACACAGTTATCTTTTTAACCCCATCCACATTGCAGGAGTGTTGAGTTCTGGGGGTCTCTGCTCCTCCTCTGTGGAATGCAACCCCTTCACCCTCATCCCAATAGATACAAATCTCTCTCATTTAACCATAACTGGAACTACCAACTCAGATGGGTGATGTCGAGCTATTTGACTATGAGAGTCAGTGCACTTTCTAACAGAAATTGGGAATATGAACTTATCCTATTTTACACCCACTCTAGCACAGCGATGCTGAGGGTCTATTTGTAACTGCACAAGCCAACGGAAACAAAGTCTTGCATTAATTATAGAATCCCTACAGTGCCGCCTCAGCCCACTGAGTCCATACCAACCATCTGAACAGCATTCCACCCAAACCCCACACCCACCACCCCCACCCCACCCTATCCCTGTAACCCTGCATGCTCCGTGGCCAATCCACCCCAACCTGCACATCTTTGGACTGTGGGAGGAAACCCACACAGACACAGCGAGAACGTGCAAACTACACACAGACAGTCACCCAAGGCTAGGATCGAACCTGGATCCCTGGTGCTGTGAGGCAGCAGTGCTAAACCCTGAGACACCATGCTGCCCACTCAGTGGCAACATAATGTCTTTCACTAACCCATGAAAGAGCTTTACAGACAACTAACTGTCGTCATGATCATAATGTAAGAAGTATCGCAACCAATTTGTACGCAGCAAACTCCCACAAAAGGTGGTGACTGGATCAATGTTTTTGAAGTGATGTAGTTGAAAGATAAATTTTGACTAGAACATGAGAAGAGTGTTGGTTTTATACTTTGAAAAGAAAAATTAGATCTTTTGTGTCTGACCGAGAGAGATTTGGATAGATTTTCAGTTCAAGATCTTCTCTGAAAGATGATACTTCAGACATAGTGAAGCACTGGTGTTTCAAACTGCTGCACCCACTGAGCCACACCTAACGCTACAAATGGGAATGTCAGTCTATTCCTTCAGACTCATCGCAGCAGGAGGGCAGAGAGCCATGACAATATCCCAGTAACTCTGGCTGGGTTCAGAGTGAGAAGCATGGCAATTAGATGCTTTTCACAAAGCAAGCAGCAGTGGGGGTGGAGATCTCAGTACAAGTGGCAGGAGCTGTTTTGGAAAAAATACACACTGCTGATTCGCAAGCACATTTAGGGAAACCACAACTCAATCTGACAGACTTGGTTATATAACTTTGTACCAGTAGATTGTGTTTGGTAAGCTTGCTACTGTGAAACTGAGAGTGTCTCAGTGTCCTTGTGACTGTCACACTGGGCATTTCGGTGCATTTGTGGCTGTCACAGTGCGGGTTTCTCAGTGCGCCTGTTGATAATTATGGAGGGTGTCTCATTATGCCTGTGAATGTCACACTGTGGGCATCTCTTTGCACCTGTGACTGAGAGTGCCTTTGTGTGTTGTAGTCACAGGCGTACACAGTGCTGCTACAGACAGTGTTGAACGGTTCCCTGCAGCATGTAATAAAAGGGGTTACAGCATACCCTGTGATAAAATTCACTGTGTCATTTGTTTGGGGTGCATTTGATATTATGGTAAGCATCAGGGGCCAGATATGGAACATTGAGCATTACCTTTCGGTTGCATATAGGCAACTAATATTTAATCTGAAAAATGTATTGCTGGAAAAGCGCAGCAGGTCAGGCAGCATCCAAGGAGCAGGAGAATTGACGTTTCGGGCATAAGCCCCTCTTCAGGATTTCAGTGAATCCCTCTCTCACTGCACCCCCCCAGGTCATCTCCTCTGCCCTGAAGCTCTTCAGCCACATTCCCTACTGCGAATCCTCTTGCAAGGATGCCTTCCTTGAAGAAGCTCTCTTCCTCCCTCTACAAGGATTTCAGTGAGTCCCTCTCCCGCTGCACCCCCCAGGTCATCTCCTCTGCCCTGAAGCTCTTCAGCCACGTTCATTCTCCTGCTCCTTGGATGCTGCCTGACCTGCTGCCCTTTTCCAGCAACACATTTTTCAGCTCTGATCTCCAGCGTCTGCAGTCCACACTTTCTCCTAACTAATATTTAATGTTCAGTCATATGTTCACTTTTGGAGTCTCACTGGATTTGAAGTTCAGGACAAGCAGCAGTGGCAGACACACTGGTTCCCCCTGCCATTGAGGACTGAACGTTACTTGATGCTCCTGTATCAGGAGTTGTTGGGGAGCACGGGGAGTGACAACAGCTTGACTGTCAGAGTGAGAACATCTTCCAGCGACCAATAAATAGAATACTGCACCAACAGAGATAACACTTTTCAGAGAAGAGATTAAACTGATGTACATCCTCTCAGATGGGTGCAAACACTCCCTCCCCCACCACCGTGACTCTCTTTGAAGAAGAACACGTGACTTCCTTCCCTGTCCTGGCAAATATTTCTCCCATCACTCAATCACGTGATCTCGTTATCATCACATTCCTGCTTGTGGGATCTTGCTGTGCTCAGATCGGCGCTGCTGCGTTTCCTGCTTCATGACTGAAGCTCATTTGTTTTAGAGTGTTTTGGGATTCCTGAGGGTGTAAAAGGTGCTATATCAATGCATCTTTTTTCAAAACATCAGGCACATGGCAGATGGTGAAACTGAGCCAAACTCCTTTGAATTCAACAGAGTGTAGGACAGCCATCCATGTCAATACGGAACCTTCCTTAATTACAATCTAACTTAACGGTGTCTGTTAGAATATGAAGCCTTTTGTAAATTATAACACCATAGAACATTCAATGAGAGAGTGCATACAGTAATTTGAGGTTTTATTTTAAAATATAGGGTGATATTATCATATAGGAGCATTAAATAGTTAGGTATAGATGGTAGGGTAACGTCTGTAGGTGGATATAGTAAGTAATTACAGTTGTTTAGTTAAATGTACATTACTAACTGAAGCTACTTTCTGTAACATAAATGTTGCTTTTGACGCCACTTTGGCAGAGAAGATGGAATGTTTGACACTGTGCTTATAAGGAGCAGGCCCCAGGCTGTAGCCATAGTAACAGTTTGCTGGTGAGGCCTTCTCATTAATAAGGAAAGCATTCAGCTTTTAGTAGTGGGGAAGTGGGCTGTTAGCTTTAACTTATTGGTTACTGTTCTGTACTTGAGGGTCTGACAAACCTTTATTTGAGGGTCTGACAAATCTTTATTTGAGAGCTGGTTAAGGAGAGCTGGGGGCGGCTGACGTGTTATCTGTAGGATGTCCTGACAATGTAAGGTACTTGTCAACCAGCTCCATCAACTCAATATTAATGTTGAAACGCCTACACAGAAATGACAATCTGTTCTTTAGCCCACAAGAGAACATCCTAAATTTATAAAGATGACTTGTAAAGAATGGCTGGTACTGTCAAAACAGGAAACATGGGAGCAGTGAGTGACCCAGATATCACCGCTGTAAGCCGTCAAATAGGAAAGATGAATGAAAGGATTCATCAAGCAAGAGAAGTGATTCAGATTCACCTCAGCTTTCCCTCATCTGTACACGTACCTCCCTCAGAGACAGGAAAAGTCACCTCATCAGGTGGTATCTCCTTCACCTCTCTGTCAGGCACACTTGTGAATGATGCCCTCAGGATTATTGCAATAAATGGATTTCAATGTCAGGGAAGTACTTTGCATTTGAAAGAGACAAATCGTTTTGGATACACAGCACAGAAACAGACTCCCCTTGCACCTCTTCCCTTCGCTGTATTGCTAGACTTAATAGCTGTTTCCCAGAGACAGGAGGTTCAGCAATCAGAGAATCAGAACCATCAAAGTACATCAGTTGATTGTAATGGTGAGAGACTGGAAGCTGTGAAGGAGCAAAAAAGAAAGTCAAGGTAAAGATAAATCATCACAAACTGACAGGTGGGTACAATAACATCATTGAGGAGGCTTCATGGAATATTGACCTTTATCTCAGGAGGAATCCGGGGTGGGAAATTACACGTGAGGAAGTGATGCTTCAGCCATACAGAGTTTGGTCATCTTGAATGTCTTGTTCCAATTTTTTGAGTACTGACCTCAAGGACAGGCCTGGGGGTTATAATATTGATTCACCAGAGTAGCACCTGCATATTTTTCCCAGAGTTCAGTTCTGGTCTCCCAGCTATAGGAAGGATGTTGTTAAATTTGAAACAATTCAGAAAAGAGTTGCAAAGATGTTGCCAGGGTTGGAGAGTTCAAGCGACAAGCAGAAGCTGAACAGGCTGGGCCTGTTTGCCCTGGAATGTCAGAAGCTGAGGGTGACCTTATAGAGATTTATAAAATCATGAGGGGCATGGATAGGGTCAATAGTCAAGTTCTTTTCCCTGGGTTGGGGGAGTCCCAGCCGAGACGGCATAGGTTTAAGATTAGATTCCCTACAGTGTGGAAACAGTCCCTTCAGCTCAACAAGTCCACACCGACTCTCTGAAGAGCAACACACCCAGACCCATTCCCTTAACTAATGCACCTAACACTATGGGCAATTTAGTATGGCCAATTCACCTAACCTACTCATCTTTGGACTGTGGGAGGAAACCAGAGCACCCGAAGGAAACCCACGCAGACACGGGGAGAATATGCAAACTCCACACAGGCAGTTGCCCACGGCAGGAATTGAACCAGGGTCCCTAGCACTGTGAGGCAGCAGTGCTAACCACTGAGCCAGCGTGCCGCGATTTAAAAGGGACCTAAGAGGCAACTTTTTCACATAGAGGGTGAGCTGTCAGAGGAATTGGTGGAGTCTGCTACAATAACAATATTTTCAAGACAACTAGATGGGTACATGAATAGAAAGGATTCAGAGGGATATGGACAAAATGCTGGCAAATGGGACTGTATTAATTTAGAATGTCTGGTTGGCATGCATGATTTAGAAAGAGGAGTCTATTTCCATGTCGTTTATTTCCATGAGTTTATTTGATACAGAATCCCAGGGTGATGATGGTCTCTGAAGGATCTATTCAGATTATTCCGCATCAGATGAGCACCTCTCAAACTGTGGGTCACTCTCAATGAACAAAATAAAGATGTGGGAGGTCTTCACCTCTTTAATCAATTCCCAGCCCTTTCTCCTTATCCTTTAGTCTCCTAGCATTCCAACTCAATATAACCATTAGTTCAGCATCTGTAGCTTTTGGAACAGAACTTTTTGAATCCATTGTCTAAATGTTGTGTTTTCTACTCACTTTTTAAAAGTTTATTTTAAAAGTCTTCATGCTTTTATCTCTTTCAGTTGATTCTTTCCTTCCTTTCCTCTATCTCTGTACCGGGTTTGACACCGAATTGAGTGTGTTGCCTGACATTTCCTGGTTCTGAATGTGTGCTGTCCATTTATGATTTTTTGACTTGATTGGGGAAAGTTCAGTTGCCTGCCTGATCACATAGTTCCTTAACTTCCCTGTGCAGATTGCTGTGCTTTGTCAGGTGGTTCACTGACCACAACGTGCTGTGCATGAGCCCATAGATTTTTAGGCATAAGGCAACTAATTGCAACATATTGTATTCAGTTGGATACATATTTTGCACTGATACATGTGCATCAGTTCCCCAACATACTTTGGCCCTGGGTTAATTGACCATTCAACCCATAACATAAAGGAGAGGATAGTTTTGATCATTCGCTGTCTGGGATATGGGCTCAGCGGATTTCCACTGTGCCATTATACTGCAGCTTCTTAATTAATGGGACTAGATTAATTTAGGATATCTAGTTGGCATGGACGAGTTGGACTGAGGGGCCTGTTTCTATGCTATACAACTCTATGACTCTAAAACTACAGATATAACATGTTCCTCTAGTTCCAAATTGTATCAAATTTCAAACCACATCTAATACCACATCAAATACTGCTGGTATTTTTGTGTGGAGGAAGTTGTTAATCTTTTCACTGGTTTTGTTGCAACGACTGCCAAATGTTATTTACAACCTTGTTTCAACCTTTTTTCAATTTTCTACTTGATTTGCAGTCACCTCAGAGCTCAGTGGAAATGGCAATTTGTCAACTTTAACACAATGTTTTGATATCCTTATTTTTTGGTCATTTGCTGTAGCCTATGATTTTCACTTTCCTTTCTTCAATGAGCGTGCCCCAGTACAACTTCTTCAGGAAATTCCTCACTAGGAGTTCCCCCTAAGAGTGAATTGAAATAGAAATGGAATTTTTGAAATAAAGTTTCAATAGAAACCCCAGTCTTGAGAACATGCTTTATGTCAGAAAAAAAATTCTCAGCCCACAGACTTGAAATCACTCACTGATACTTTTTTAAACGAAACGAAAACTGCATTACAATGACATCAGCTCGCAGCCAAAGATGGCTACATAACTCAAATCATTGTGCCTTCCACACAGAGTCTCCCTATTTGTAACAAGCCCACCAATGTCAATGAATCTGAGACTGGTACAGTTGAGAAAAGAAACAAGTCAAACAGTCAGGGCAGCAGGGACAAAGCAGAGAACAAGGTAGGACTGATAAATTAAACTGCATTCATTTCAATGCAATAGTCCTAACAGGGAAGGCAGATTAACTCAGGACATGGTTAGGAACATGGGACTGAGATATCATAGCAATTACAGAAACATGGGGGAGTGGCGTTTTTGAGAAGGGATAGCATTACAGCTGTATTGAGGGAGGATATTCCTGGAAATACATCCAGGCAAGTTATTTGGGTGGAACTGAAAAATAAGAAAGGGATGATCACCATATTGGGATTGTATTATAGACCCCTTAATAGTCAGCAGGAAATTGGGAAACAAATTTGTAAGGAGATTTTCATTACCTGTAAGAATCATAGGATGGTTATGGTAGGGGATTTTAACTTCTCACACATATATTGGGACTGCCATAATGATAAGGGTTTAGATGGAGAGGAATTTGTTAAGTGCATACATGAAAATTTTCTGATTAAGTATGTGGATGTACCTACGAGAGAAGCTGTGAAATCTGACCTACTCTTGGCAAATAAGGCAGGGCGGTGACTGAGGTGTCAGTGGGGGAGCACTTTGGGGCCAGTGACCATAATTCAATTAGTTTTAAAATAGTGATGAAAAAGGATAGACCAGATCAAAAAGTTGAAGTCCTAATTTGGAGGAAGACTAATTTTGATGGTATTAGGCAAAACCTTCCACAAGCTGATTGGGGCAGATGTTCGCAGGTTAAAGGGACAGCTGGAAAATGGGAAGCCTTCAGAAATGAGATAACAAGAGTCCAGAAAAAGTATATTCCTGTTAGGGTAAAAGGAAAGGCTAGCAGGTATAGGGAATGCTGGATGACTAAAGAAATTGAGGCTTGGTTAAGAAAAAGAAAGAAGCATATGTCAGATAAAGACAGGATAGATCGAGTGAATCCTTAGAAGAGAATAAAGGCAGTAGGAGTAAACTTAAGAGGGAAATCAGGAAAAGGGGACATGAGATACCTTTGGCAAATAGGCTTAAGAAGACTCCAAAGGGTTTTTACAAATTCACTAAGGACAACAGGGTAACTCGGGAGAGAATAGGACCCCCTCAAAGATCAGCAAGGTGGCCTTTGTGTGGAGCCGCAAGAGATGGGGAAGATACTAAAGGTGTAGTTTGCATCAGTGTTTACTGTGGAGAAGGACAAGGAAGATGTGGAATATAGGGAAATAAATGGTGACATCTTGAAAAATGTCCATATTACAGAGGAGAAAGTGCTGGATGTCTTGAAATGCATAAAAGTGGATAAATCCCCAGGACATGATCAGGTGTACACGAGAACTCTGTGGGAAGCTAGGGAAGTGATTGCTGGGCCTCTTGCTGAGATATTTGCATCATCGATAGTCACAGATGAGGTGCCGGAAGACTGGAGGTTGGTTAACGTGATGCCACTGTTTAAGAAAGATGGTAAGGAAAAGCTAGGGAACTATAGACCGGTGGGCCTGACATCAGAGGTGGGCAAGTTGTTGGAGGGAATCCTGAGGGACAGGCCGTACATGTATTTGGAAAGGCAAGGACTGATTAGGGATAGTCAACATGGTTTTGTGTGTGGGAAATCATGTCTCACGAATTTGATTGAGTTTTTTGAAGAAGTAACAAAGAGGATTAATGAGGGCAGAGCAGTAGACGTGATCTATATAGACTTCGACAAGGTTCCCCATGATTGCTTTTCTGACTGAAGGCCTGTGACCAGTGGAGTGCCACAAGGATCGGTGCTGGGTCCACTACTTTTTGTCATTTATATAAACGATTTGGATGTGAGTATAAGAGGTATAGTTACTAAATTTGCAGATGACACAAAATTGGAGGTGTAGTGGACAGTGAAGAAGGTTACCTCAGATTACAACAGGATCTTGACCAGATGAGCCAGTTGGCTGAGGAATGGCAGATGGAGTTTAATTTAGATAAATGTGAGGTGCTACGTTTTGCGAAAGCAAATCTTAGCAGGACTTATACACTTAATGGTAAGTTCCTATGGACTGTTGCTGAACAAAAAGACCTTGGAGTGCAGGTTCATAGCTTCTTGAAAGTGGAGGCATAGGTAGATAGGATACTGAAGAAGGCGTTTGGTATGCTTTTCTTTATTGGTCAGAGTATTGAGTACAGGAGTTGGGAGGTCATGTTGTGACTGTTCAGGATATTAGCATCGAGAGTGGGGTGCTGGAAAAGCACAGCAGGTCAGGCAACATCTGAGGAGCAGGAGAATTGGCCTTTTGGGCATACGTCCTTCATCAGGAATGAGGCTGTGAGTTGACAGTGTGTGAGATAAACGGGAGAGACTGGGGATGGGGGAAGGGAACTGAGAGTGTGATAGGTGGATGAAGGTGGGGCTGATAGTGATAGGTCGGAGAAGAGGGTGGAGCGAGTAGGTGGGAAGGAAGATGGACAGGTCATGAGGGTTGTGCCGAGTTGGAAGGTTGGAACTGGGAAGGGTGGGGGAGGGGAAATGAGGAAACTTGTGAAATACACATTGATGGATTGGAGAGGTTGGAGGGTGGAGGGTCCCGAGCAGAAGATGAGGCATACTTCCTCCAGGCGTTGGATGGTTAGGGAGTGGCAATGGAGGAGGCCAGGACCTGAAAGTTCTTGGCAGAGTGGGAGGGGGGGGAGTTGAAGTGTTCAGCCACGGGGCAGTGAGGTAGGTTGAAACAGGTGTCCTGGAGATGTTCTCTGAAGCACTCTGCAAGTAGGCATCCTGTCTCCCCAATGTAGAGGAGACTGCATCGGGAGCAACAGATACAGTAAATGACGTGTGGAAGTGCAGGTAAATTGCTGATGGATGTGGAAGGTACCTTTGGGGCCTTGGATGGAGGTGAAGGGGGTGGTGTGGGCACAGGATTTACAATTCCTGCGGTGGCAGGGGAAGGTGCTGGGTGGGGAGGGTGGGTTGGTGGGGGGCATTAGGACCTGACATGGGAGTCGCAGAGGGAATGGTCTTTATGGAAAGCAGATAGGGGTGAGAAGGGAAATATATCTCTAGTGGTGGGGTCCGCTTGTAGGTGGCAGAAATAGCAGAGGATGATGCGATGTATATGGAGGTTGTTGGGTGGAAGGTAAGGACCGGGGTGTTCTGTCCTTGTTGCAGTTGGAGGGGTGGTGTTTGAGGATGGAGGTATGGGAAGTGGATGAGATGTGTTGGAGGGCATCATCAACCATGTGGGAGGGGAAATTGCAGTCTTTGAAGAAGGACGCCATCTGGTGTGTTCTGCAGTGGAACTGGTCCTCCTGGGAGCAGATGCGGTGGAGGTGGAGGAATTGGGAATAAGGGATAGCGTTTTTACAGGAGGCAGGGTGGGAGAAGGTGTAGTCCAGATAGTTGTGGGAGTCAGTGGGTTTGGAGAAGCTGTCAGTGTTGAGTCGGTCACCATTGATGGAGATGGAGAGGTCCAAGAAGGGGAGGGAGGTGTCTGAGATGGTCCAGGTGAAGTTAAGGTCGGGGTGGAATGTGCTGGTGAGGTTGATGAACTGTTCAATGTCCTCGTGGGAGCACGAGGTGGCGCCAATACAGTCATCAATAGAACAGAGGGAATGTTGCCGGTGTAACTTCAGAAGATGGATTGTTCCACGTAACTGACAAGGAGACAGGCATGGCTAGGGCCCATGCGGGTGCCCATGTCTACCCCTTTCATCTGGGGGCAGTGGGAGGATTCAAAAGAATCACCTCATGCTCGCACAACGATGTTGAGTCCACACTCTTGATTCTCCTCTCCAGCATCTGCAGTCCTCACTTTCGCCTGTACAGGACATTGGTCAAGCCACTGTTGGAATATTGCGTGCAACTCTGGTCTCCTTCCTATCTGAAGGATGTTGTGAAACTTGAAATAGTTCAGACAAGGTTTACAAGGATGTTGCCAGTGTTGGAGGATTTGAGCTATAGGGAAAGGTTGAATAGGCTGTGGCTGTTTTCCCTGGAGCGTCGGAGGCTGAGGGGTGACCGGGTATATGAATAAGGAAGGGTTTGGAGGGATATGGGCCAGGTGCTGACAAGTGGGACTAGATTAGGTTGGGATATCTAGTTGGCATGGACGGGTTGGACCGTAGGGTTTGTTTCCGTGCTGTACATCTCTATGACCAATGAAATGTGAACGAACCACATCCCCCATTTCATTAACATTGTCCAGATACTTAACTGGCTACTCAATTGGATGAAACACATTCAGAAAAAGGCCATTTAGCTGAATAGTTTTCCAAATGAGCTCTGTGACTTATTGCTATTTGTTTTCCCAATAATCCTCCACATTATTTCTATTTAACCTAAAGCTCTAACAAATTGAACCTTCACCACAATTCCAGACTCCAACTGCAGACTGTATGAAAATGTTCACATTGCATTTGCCTATTTTGCACATTATTCCAAATTGCTGCCCCCTCATTCTCAATCTTTTTATGAACAGGAATAGCTTTTCTCTGTCTAATCTATCTCGACCCCTCATAATTTTGGAAGATTCTATTGAATCTCATCTCCAAGAAAAACATATCCAATTTATTGAATCCTAGACAAGAGTGGACAGACCATTAGACATAACTACTTGGACAATGCAACCCTGATTGGGAGAGGGATTCCATGACATTATCAAGCTACATTTAAAATGTAATGCAAACTATCTTCTTTGCATCTTTGGATCCCAGGGCATTTGGGAAGAAAAGATTGCAGGACAACGCCCAGGTTTTATGTGTTTTATGCTTTTGCTTTCTATGCAGAGCAGGACGACCAGTGGATTCCATCCATCTCTCCACCCAACTTGTAAGTTTTTGAAATCTGTCTGCTGATTGTGAATGCTCCAGATAGAGAGTTTTGGAAGCAGGTCAACTGATATGACTGTTCCCAAAAGAACAGATACATTGTCCATCGTGTAGCTTGAAATTCCCCTGGATGCTGGAATCAACAAGGCTATTGTGTTCAGTCTGAAGCAAAGGGAGCGATTGAATAGGCTAGGGCCGTTTTCCCTGGAGCATCAGAAGCTGAGGGGTGACATTATTGCTGTGTATGAGGAGCATGGATAAGATAAATAGACAAAGTCTTTTCCATGGGGTGGGGGAGTTCAGAACTAGAGGGCATAGTTTTAGGGTGAGAGGGGTATAAAAGGGACCTAAGGGCAACGTTTTCACTCAGAGGGTGATAAGTTTATGAATGAGCTGCCAGAGGCCAGTACAATTACAACATTTAAAAGGCATCTGGATGGGTATGTGAATAGGAAGGGTTTGGAGGGCTATGGGGCGGATGCTGGCAGGTGGGACTAGATTGGGTTAGGATATCTGGTCAACATGAACGAGTTGGACCGAAGAATCTGTTTCTGTGGCTGTTCACCTCTATGACTCTGTGACTCTATGAAGACAGCCAAGTCAGCACCCCCCATGAAATGTGGGTCTTTTTATTTTTCCTGGATTCCAACTTGTTTAATCTATCCTTCCCCGATTCAGTAAATTATTTGTTTGTGTGCAAACTTCAAGTCTGTGTGTGAGCTTTGTTGTTCTTATTTTATAATTTTACTTAGACCAGGCTAAATACAATAACAGCTTTCCTTTGTCAAAAACATTAAAACTGTCTGACAGTGACTTTTGCGTCACATTAGTTCAGTAATAAACTAGCATGTATACCTGTTTCAACACACAAAAAAATTACTGAGCTCTCTGGTTCTAAACCAGAACATTTGAGCCAGCTTTATTCTATCGCAGGATGTCAGCTCATGGTTTTTGCTCTCAAGAGGGTAACTAAGGTCAAACACATTACACATGTAAGCCAGACCAAGTAAGAATGGCAGATTTCTTTCTCGAAGGCTTTTTACAATATTTTCCAGATGGCTTTTTACAATATTTGGTGATATTTTCATCGCCACTATTATGGAGACAAACTTTCTATTCCAGAAATTTTAACTGAAATTAAAATCCTCCAGTTGTCATGGTCGGATTTGAATATGTCCTCAAGTATTAGACTTGTCCGATACTGATGTTTCCGCTCAAACAGCACCCCTGTAGCATTACCTTCCATTCCCTTCTCCCTTGGGTACTTATCTAGCTTCCCCTTAAATGCAGCCATGCTATTCATCCCAACTATTCCTTGTGGTAGAGTGTTAATTTACTTAGCACTCTCTGGGTAGACAGCAATGCAAAGTAATTGTACAGAAGCTCTATTCTACTACTCTTCACACTGTAAGAGTTCTTGATGTGAGTGAGCTCGAAAACGTTTCACATAACAGGTACACCAAGCCCAATTATCAAAACAACGCCCACTTCAGTTTGTTCAATACTTCTTCTATGACAACTTAACTCATATTAAATACCATTCACCTAAAAGTCCTGATTGATGACTGGCTCAGAGCTGGGAATACCTCAGTTTCGCTTTGTTTTGTTGTTGTTTTCAATCTCTTCATAGCCTCATGCCTCATTATCATGTAACTGCTGTCTTACAGCACTCTGAGATATCTGTGCTGCTCCATTTCTGGCCTCTTGTATATCCTTGATTTTAATTGCTGCACCACTAGGGGCCTGCCTCTAATGACTATCTTTGGACATCTTACTACGCTAAAGGAGGATTATAAATTCAAGTTGTTGTTGTTGCTTGATAATCCCAAGTTATGTGCAGTAACCACTCTCATTGAGGCTAATATATGGTGTAACATTTCTCTTTTGTGTCCTGATATGCTTGCCAGATCCTTTTGGAACTTCAGCTTCCATCCACAAGAATTTCACATTTAAAATATAACAGTGACATCCACTTGAATGTTTCTGAAATAAAAACAGACAATAAACTGCGAGCACTCAAGCAGCATATGTGTGGGAAGAGAAACAGTTATTGTTGCAGCTTTCATCAGAATCAGTAGGTAAGAAGCGAAACTGGTTATAAGTGAATGCAGAACCTGAGAAAAGAGGGGAGAGTGTGGGAGGATAAAACAAACTTTCAATAATTATTTCTAAATAAATGTTGACCAAGATAGTGTTGAGAATTGTCTGCTCCTACTTTAAATAGCAACATGGGATCCTTAATTCACTTGAGAGCAGAAGGTGTCTTGGTTTAACATCTAATAATAGCACCTTTGACCATGCAGTACTGCACTAAAAAGTTCAAGTGAAACTTGATCATTCAAACTGCATGTTCAGAGGCAAAGGGTTTTCCCTCACCTCCTCACCAGGCCATTAAATTTCAGTTATTATGCTTGGAGGATACACTGACTCACAACATCCAACCAAGAAATGCACACAGTGATGGGGAGAGATGCATAATCAGTAATCAAACACGGAAACTTTGCTGCTTGTAGCATGGTTAGTGTAATTAAGGTGTTGAGGTCCAGTACATTTAAGAGAGTTGAAAAGCTAACAAAACTGCCTCACAAAGCACAGTAACCATGTAATATTTGGTCCAAACAGCTAGAGTTGCCATGAGACAAATCCAAATCCAAATTCAGCCAATCAGTTTAAATTATACCCCAAGATACCAAAATCCAATCCAGTTTGAATTTAGTATTTTGATAATATTAAAACAGTGAAACGATCCAATGTTTTTGGGTATAAAACTGAACATTTTTGAACAGTTGAGAGAGAACTGCCAAAAGACCATAGATGTCGGCTGCTAGTTTAAGAGCTCTCTGAGAGGTACCTCTCTGAGGAAGGTGTTTGCACAGTAAAACCTCGAAACCGACCTGGAGAAAGAAGCTACAGAGGAAACTCGGCAAAGCTGACTGGTTTTGAAACGTAATTTTTTTTTTGTAAATCTTAATTGGGATTTTTTTTGTCAGACTGATATTGTAGAGTGGGATGCAAAAGATAGATTTAAGAGAAAGGAGTTGTAAATAGTTGTTAGTTAATATTCTCTGTTAGACTTAAAGATAAAGTTGTTAATTTTTACTTTAAATAGTGACTTTTGGGATAGTTCTTTGCCTCTCAAATTTTAACAGATTATAGCACGGGGTGAATCTTTTCTGTGTTGCTGGTTTAAATTAGCAGAGGGGTTTATCCCCTGTCATAACATTAAATATGCAAACAGGTCCTTCAGCCCAACAAGTCCACACCGACCCTTCAAAGACCCCCAGATCCATTCCCTTACATTTACCCCTGACTAATGCACCTATCACTATGGGCAATTTAGCATGGCCAATTCACCTGACCTGCAAATCTTTGGATTGTGGGAGGAAACCAGAGCACTTGGAGGAAACCCACGCAGACATGGGGAGAATGTGCAAACTCCATACGATAGTTGCCTGAGGCTGGAATGGAATCGGGGTCCCTGGGGCTGTGAGGCAGCAGTGATAACCACTGAACCACCGTGCCGCCCCAAATGACAAAAGAATACATTGAAGTTAACAGGGCGAGTTTAAACTTGTCAGGCAGAATGAAAGCTTAATAAGAAAAAACTCTCATTTTACAGCCTATTGTTTTCAAGCATTCTATAGTGGTCACATAAGAGACTTAAAAATATCAGCTGGGGTTCCATTCTGCACTGCATAATTCTATACTATGTACGTCAGTTATTTAATGAAGTGGAGTTTGGGTTATTCACTGCACAGATCATTTGGATCATTGTGCCTGCACTGGTTCTTTGATAGAGCTGGAGATTTAGTTCCATTTGAATTGAATTGAATTGAATTTGTTGTCACGTGTATCGAGGCACAGTGAAAAGCTTTGTCTTGCGAGCAATACTGGCCGATCACATAGTTAAGTAGCATAGATAAGTAAGTAATAGATAAACAGCAACGAAAACAAAAACACAAGTACAGGTGAAGGTTAAGAGTTTGTGAGTCCATCCAGTATTCTAACAACAGTAGGGTAGAAACTTTCGAAACCGGCTGGTGTGTATGTTCAGGCTTCTGTACCTCCTCCCCGATGAGAGAGGTTGTAGAAAAACATTGCCAGAGTGGGATGGATCTTTGAGAATGCTGGCGAACTTTCCTTGACAGGATGGGAGGTTGCCCTTTGTGATTGTCTGGGCCGAGTTCACCACACTCCATAATTGTCTCTGATCTTGAATGGTACGGTTGCCATACCAGGTAGTGATACATCCAGACAGAATGCTCTTCATGGCGCATCTATAAATGTTGGCAAGAGTATTCGCCATCATGCCAAATTTTCTCAGCTGCCTGAGGAAGAAGAGATGTTGTTGGGCCTTTGTAACCAGTGCGTCCACATGAAGAGTCCAAGAAAGCTTGTTGTTGATGACCACTCTCAGGAGCTTGACACTCTCCACTAGTTCCACCTCTGTGCTGTTAATGTGTAGGGGGGCATGTGTAACATCCCATCAAAAGTCAATAATGAGTTCCTT
Source organism: Chiloscyllium plagiosum (assembly GCF_004010195.1). Classification (NCBI taxonomy): domain Eukaryota; kingdom Metazoa; phylum Chordata; class Chondrichthyes; order Orectolobiformes; family Hemiscylliidae; genus Chiloscyllium; species Chiloscyllium plagiosum. The sequence continues at coordinate 96,246,689 of NC_057717.1, read as the reverse complement.
GGTTTTACCGGCATTGAGAGCAAGGTTGTTCTCAGTGCATTATTTTTCCAGGTCTTCCACCTCCAGATGCAGTCTGTTTCGTCGCCATCTGAGATTCGACTGACTATGGTGGTATCATCTGCAAACTTGTAAATGGCCTTAGTCTGGTATTTGGCGATGCAATCATGGGTATACAGTGAGTACAGTAGGGGGCTGAGTATGCACCCCTAGGGGGGCTCCAGTGTTGTGTGTTAGTGAAGATGGAATGTTGTCCTCAATCTTCACTGTTTATGGCCTTTTCCTTTTTGTGTATAACACTTCTAACCAACTGAATTGGCCATGCTAAATTGCCCGTAGTGTTAGGTGTAGGGGAATTGGTCAGGGTGGCTTGCGCTTCGGCAGGTTTGTGTGGACTTGTTGGGCCGAAGGACCTGTTTCCACACTGTAAGTAATCTATCTATCTAAACAAATAAGTTCACTAAAAATATTAGCAAGTTTTGAGAAGATTTGTAGCTCAGGTTGAGGTTCTGGATGTAGGTTTGCTCGCTGAGCTGGAGGGGTCATTTTCAGATGTTTCGTCACCATACTAGGTATCATCCTCAGTGAGCCTCTGGATGAAGCCTATGAAAGATATCTATAAATACTGGGTAGGGGACTCTTGGTAGCACTTTTGACCAAGGGACTTTAGTTCAGGTTGCATCTGCCTCATATATGTCTCATAACATTTCTGAACAGGTTGGTTAAAAATAATTATGCAAAAGTGAGGACTGTAGATGCGGGAGATCAGAGTCAAGGTTAGAGTAGTGCTATAAAAGCACAGCAAGTTTCCTGTTCCTCAGATGCTGCCTGACCTGCTGTGCTTTTCCAGCACCACTCCAATCTTAACACTGATTAAAAATAATTATGACTGCCAGGTACTTGGGCATATCCAAGTGGCAAGCTTTTCTATAAGATTCCACAAATGCTAACATGGCTGACTGTCTAGCAAGTGCCTCAATTAAGTATAAACAGTAAATTTGTGGGATCACCCTTAGTCCTTGAGTGGTGGTTTTCTTTGGGGCATGTACCTTGGCCAGGTCAATGAGGAGAACATTCTATGCCCATTGGCATTTAGGAAAATGAAAAGCAATCTTATTGAAATGTAAGAACTTGAGGGAACTTGATAGGGTGGTTACTGGGAGGCTGTTTCCGCATGTGAGAGACACTAGAAATACAGGACACAGTTTAAGAGTAAGAAATCTCCTTTTTATAATAGATTTTTTTTGTCTTAAAGCTTCTCTAGTATGTGCAATTATCTTACCTAGAATGCAATTGATGGTGCATGAGTCAGTACATTTAGTCAAGGCAGTGGTAACATAGATATTTGATAAAGGAGGAACATAGAAAATAAGAACAGGAGTAGGCTGTTCAGTACTTTGAGTCAAGATTAGAGTGGTGCTGGAAAAGCACAGTAGATCAGGCAGCATCTGAGGAGCAGGAAAATCAACCTGTTGTGTTTTTCCAGCACCACTCTAATCTCCAGCATCCGCAGTACCCATTTCTGCCCCGATCAGCACTTTGACTCTGCGTCGCCATTCAATATAATGACTGATCATTCAACTCATTACCCTACTCCTGCTTTCTTCCCATACTCTTCAATTCCTTTAGTACATGAACTATACCAGACAACTTCTTGAAAGCATTCAATGCTTTGGCCTCATCTGCTTGCTGTGGCAGAGTTCCACAGGCTCACCACTTCACAGTTGTGTGAAAGAGGAATCTTGGAATGTGTATGAAATAGTTTTCTGGATCAATACATTGAGGAAGCATTCAGGCCATCTGTCACTGGGTATTGCATAATGAAAAAGGAATAATTGCCAATCTAGCTGTGTAAGTCCCCTAGGGTAAGAGTGACCATAATATGGTGTAACTCTCTATTAAAATGGAGTGACATGGTTGATCCTGAGACTGGGGTCCTGCATCTGAAGCAAGGGAGCAACAATGGTGTGAGGCGAAAGCTGGCCATGATGAACTGGGAAAGTTACTTTAAGTGATGACAAAGAATAAGCAATAGCAAAAATTTGAAAAGTATATGGAGGAATTGCAATATTCTTCATTCCTGTCTAGTACAAAAATGAAACAAGAAGGGATGTCCAACCATAGTTAACAAGGGAAATTAGGATAGGATTAGATCCAAGAAAGGGACATACAAATTGGCCAAAAAATTAGACCTGAGGATCGGGAATAGTGTAGATTTCAGCAAAGGAGGAAAAAGGGGTTGACTAAGAGGAAGAGAATAGAGTACAAGAATAAGCTTGAGGAAAGCATACAAACTAGTTGTAAAAGCTTCTTTAGGTATGTGAAGAGAAAAAGATTAGTAAAGACACATGTAGGTCCCTTACAATCAGACCATAGAAAAGTACGAGGAAGAGAGATGGCAGACCAACTAAGTACATATTTTGTTTCTGCCTTCACAAAAAGAGGGCACAAATAAGAAATCAAATGTTGAGGAACACAGTCTCATGAGGAGTAGGAACTTAAGGAAATCACTATCAGGAGGGAAATGATGTTGAGGAAATTGATGGGATTAAAGGCTAATAAACCCCTCAGCACTTGATTTGCCCAATTTTGTATGCAGATTAGGCAGCCATGTTACAGTTTCCTTTGGGAGGTATGAGAGTGAAGAGATCCTGGGTGGGAGGCAGGGAAGAAAAAAAAGATTTTTTTTAAAAAATGGGGTTAAGACCAGGAATGATCTTTATTGAATGGTGGGCTAGGCTTGAAAGGAGAACCACATTCCCCTGAACTATCAGTGGATCTTGTGTAGACCCGAGAGCTTAGGCTTTGATCTAATGTTTCATTCAAACGGCAGCACCTCCAACATGACAGCAAGTAGTGCAATAGAATGTTAGCCAAGACACCTTATAGGAATATGACATGACTACACTGGAGATGGTTCAGACAAGATTTCCCAGGATATTGTCAGGTATGGAAGGTTTGAGTTATAAAGATGGCCAGGATATGCTGGGACCTTTTTCACTGGCATATGGGAGGTTGGAAAGTGACTTATGTAGAAGTTTATAAAATGAGTATATATGTAATTAATGGTAGTTGCCGTTTCCCTAGGATGGTGAATTTCAACACTACTGGGCACATTAAGGTGAGAGAAGAGAGTTTTTTTTTAAAAAAAAGGGACGAGGGGGAAAGGGGGCAACCTTTTTTAAAAAAAACACACATGGAACGAATTCCTGAGGGTGGACGTAAGTACAAATAATTATCTAAATGGCTTTTAAATGTTGTAAGCGAAAAAAGGAAAGGTTTGGAGGGATATGGACCAGAAGCAGGCAGGTAGGACTAGTTTAGACTGGGTTATAGTCAGCACAGACTTATTGGACTGAATGGTATTTACATCCTGTATGACTCGATAAGATGATTTGCTCACCAGACTCAAAATATGATTTTTTTTCTTTAAATCCACCAAAATATATTTTGCTTGTACTGCCATTCAGTTCCTCTAATAGAAATCTAGTGGGCAAACATGATCATGTGGACTATCCAGGATATCCTTCAAGTGAGCAGCAAACCCCATTACCATTGGGGTCGGTATTAGTATTGGCAGGAGGCTGGAAGAACACAGCAAGCCAGGCAGCATCAGGTGGAGAAGTCAACATTTCAAGTGCAACTCTTCAAGACCTGCAGAAGGGTTACACCTGAAATGTTGACTTGCCTAGCTCCTGATGCTGCCTGGCTTGCTTGTTCTTCCAGCCTCCTGCTTGACTACCTTGGATTCCAACATCTACAGTTTTTTTGTCTCCAACTATTATGAGCAGACAAACAGGCAGTTGTTTAAATTAGATGGATAGCATTCATGATTGGTCATTCATATGTGGGATGTAAGCATCATGGACAAGCCTTTATTGTTCTACGCTAACTTCCTTAGTGGAAGTGAGCTGCCTTATCCATTGCAGCTCATGTACTTTAGGTACACAGTCACAAGATGGGAATCATGACTAAATTTACTGAAGTTCCTCAGATAGCACCTTCCAATACCATGACTACTTCCATCCAGAAGGACAAGGGCAGCAGAAACATGGGAATATCACCACTTTCAAGTTCTTCTCCAAGCCACTCACACCAGAGTTGGGAATAGTCAAGAAACAGTGATAGGTCATTGGGTCAAATATCTGGAATTCCCTCCCTAATGGCTGGTAGCCTGCAACAGTTCAAGAAGGCAGTTTACCTCGACCAGGAACAGATGATAAATACTGGCTAGCCAGTAATACCCACAAATGAAATAAAAAGACATTAAAGTAAATTTGATGGTACATTACTTAGGAGCGGAGGGGACAGTTTGTACTTTGAAATTATTCAAGGTAACACTTAAAGCCTGAGTCCTCTAATGGAGCAAGTTCAATGATGCTGTCTCTGCTGTTTGTTAAAAGGTTTGTATGTGAAGATCACCAAACTATTCTTCCTCAAGTCTCCATTTTAAAACCTCATTCCATGTTTCAAGTTTGGTCATAAACAGAAACATACAATAGTGAGGGGATCTGACAGGGAGTAATAGAAGATTCCAAAATTAAACATTCTTACAGTCAGGACATTAAAGCATCTGTAACAGATGCTTTAGTCTAATAATTTAGTCTAATCAATCCTGACTAGATATCCTAAATTATCCCACTCAATCCTTTCCATGTACACATCCAGATGCCTTTTAGAAAAAAGGTTGCAATTATACCATCCTCAAGCACCTGGTCTGGCAGCACATTCCATACAGGCACCACCCACTGCATGAAAATGTTGCCCCCAAGGTATATTATTTTATATCTTTGCCCTCTCACCTTAATTTCTGCCCTCTAGTTTTGGACTCCCCTGACTTGGGGGGGGAAAAAAAAAAAAAACGACCTTTATTATTCACCCCATCTAAGCTCCTCATGGTTTGAATATATAATTTTAAAAACTCACCCCTCAGCCTCTGATGCTCCAGGGAGGACAGCCTCAGCCTATCCTATTGCTCAAACCCTCCAACACCGCACCATCCTTCTAAATCTTTTGACTCCTTACAAAATTTCATAAAACATTCCTGTAGCAGGGCACACAGAATGGAAGTTTTCAAAAAGTGGCCTAACTTACGTCTTGCAAAGCTTAAAAACGTGTGTTGCTGGAAAAGCGCAGCAGGTCAGGCAGCAAAGGAACAGGAGAATCGATGTTTTGGGCATAAGCCCTTCTTGCAAAGTCAAACATGACCTTCCAACTCCTATACGTAACGCACTGACCAATGAAGGTCAAAGTGTACCAAACACCTTCTTCACGACCCTGTCTACCAGTGACTCCACCTTAAGAACTACACACCTGCACCCCCAAAGACTTTTTTCAATCAACACTCAGGATGTTACCATTAGAACTGTACAAATACTGCCCTGATTTGCTTTACCAAAATGCAGCACCTCACATTTATCTAGAATAAATGTTATCTGCCACTCCTCAGCCCATTGACCTGGCTGACCAAAAAGGGCCTGTTGCACTGAGGTAACCCTCTTCATTGTCCATTACACCACCAAATTGTGATATCATCCACAAACAAAAACTAACCGTTTCTCTTATACTCCCATCCAATAAAGTATCTGAAAAGCAGTGGACTGGCACCAAATCATTACAACACACTGGTCACAGACCTCCAGTCCTAAAAACAACTCTCCACCACCTGTCTCCTACCTTCAAGCAAATTTCATATGGAAGTGACCAGCTTTCACCTTATTCGACGTGATCTAACCTTCCTACAGTCTACCATGTGGAACCTTATCAAACAACTTGCTGAAGTCCATATAGATAGAGTGTCCACTTGCTGACTTCAATCTTCAGTCCCTTCTATGAAAACTCATTTAAGTGAGAAAGAGACAATTTCTCACACACCATCTGGATTCTTCTTAGAATTAAGGTTGACTCTTTGACTCACTGCAAACTATGGATAATTTCTAGTCACCATGTTGACACGTGAAAGAACCTTGGCTGCCATTATGCATACCCACTACAACAAAAAAACCAAGCTAAGCTCATAAAAATAGATTAAAAAAGATACAAGAATCCTGGATCCATGTTGACAAAGATCTCTTTTCTCCCCCCGCCCCCCCAAAATATGGATTAATACACAGAATACCATGACATTCAGAAAATTTTATTTAGTCAATTGTTGGCAAAACAATTACAAATACACAGTCACCAAGATTTAGACTGAAAAGTCATTCACATGGTCCCAAACATTTGCTGAACAGATGGAGTGGGGTGAAAAAAAAAGTTCAGTAGGTAGCCAGAAATTAAAAAAAAAGTTGAGGGGAAACAATTAAAAACTGAAACAGACAGCAATAAACTCATCTTAAGATTGAAAAACATGGCAAAGTTATGTCAAGGGAGACACTAGATTTTGTGGCAAGAGGTAATAAGGCATTTGCACACACAAAAAGACAGAAAAACAAACAATTAAACAAACAAATTAAGTGACTGAACCCACTTGACACTTAAACATGAGCACACCACTACTGAAAACATGCAGGCTTCAGATATTGCCCGGTCAGTGATTTTACAAATTCCTAGCCACTTTCCCATCCATTTCAAGAATTTGGCATTGAAAACCTTCAAGGAGTACAGGCTCTTCAGTCACACAAGACAGCAGTGTCAGACTGAAGATTGCATGGAGTTGGAGAGAGAGGATGAGAGATCAAGTGTGCAGTGAGACATTATGTAGAACACCAACTACTTTATTAAAAATGGTACTTGGATCAGGCTAATCAAAAACCTCACTGATGCAGGGCTCCTACATTTACTTGGCCAGTAGTGGGTGCCTGACTTTCAAATGTAACAGGCTCCACCTTTCACAACATTTAAAAAATTGTTTCTTTTTATAAATAAATATATGCTCTTTGTGTAAATCTATGTAGAAAGACAAATCCATTCTGATAGGCTATCAGAAAGCAGCTTCTGTAAACATACATTTTAAAAACAAGACAGAAGGAAAATAGAGGTTTGTTGTGCACATTGGACTGAGGACATATTTAAACTCGGCACCAACACCTCGAAATATACAAGGTTGCACAAAATCAGACTAGAGGCTGAGATACTGGATAAATAAATTAAAAAACATACACCAACTCTGAAGTTAAAAACTATTCCTTCTGAAAAGAAAAACACCTGTACAATATACAATATGTATATACACTTATTCACAAAAAAAAAAATCAAAGCAAGCTTGGCTTATGGTCTGGCACCAACTTTGAAAGAAAGTCAGTCAGGCTCAGTTGTGAGGAATAGACATGTCCCCATAAAAAAGTACAGGGAGGATGGCAAGAATCCACACTGTTTGATACAGCCTTTAACAAAGTCCAGTGTATTCCAATTTGATGCATTATGTACAATTCTAGCACTGGTGAGTCAAGTAAACACCAGACTTAATATAAAAAAAGTTGACCTCATAGGTTGTAGAATGTGGTGACAGACGTGCCAGCTTAAAATTGCCTTTTGTCCCTGCATGCAGCTGTACATGGAGAAAGCATGCAATTTACAAAGAAACAGCTTAGGCAAAACTCAGATTAAACGTTATATACACACACTTTATCCTTCTCAGTCAGTAATTCAGCAAAACTGCACCAGTTTCTTCTGAAAGATCAGAAGTCAGTCAGACACCTTCAGTCAGGGCATCTTTGCAAAAAAAAAAAGTCCCAAAAAGGATGTTTTGTACTTTACAAAAACTAAAAGCTCACAGAGGCTCTCTGAAAATCCTTCAATTAAAAAAAATCCACAGTAATAGCACAAGTGCAAAAACAATTAAAAGATAACCGAACCGAAAACACCTTACATGTGGAGTGGCTATGCTGACGAATTTAGAAGAGGGAGTGGAAGGAGTTTTTTTTGAAAAAACCCAACTCTATAGCACTGTAGGATATCTGCAAACTGCAGAATTAAAGTCTAGATGCATAAGCAGCAATCACTCCATGAGGCACTTTGTATTAGGCTTCTTGTATCAAGCACCATAATCTTCTAAACTCACAACAGCTCTCTGCAAAAGAAAAACAAACTTTAGTTAGGTGGAAACTAAATAGCTAACAAGTTAGTGGAGAGTGGTTTAAAAGTCAAATGCTGAAACTCTAATAAAAAAAAAAGCATAGAATTTAAAAAAAAAACTTAAAAAAAGACTGAGTTGTCATCAACATTTGCTCAATAGCATTCAATCTTTGGTCAATCAGTGCACTGTAGACCTGCCAATGTTTGGCAGTACCAAGGAAGTTTGAGATGTTCGACATACCAACTGTTTTGCTTTGCTGGAATAAGTACATCCTGTGTACATAGAGGAATGAAGAAGTTGTACAAAGAACCAACTATTACATTCCTTTGCATCACAGCACAATGCTGGATGTTTGTGCATGGATTTCCAAGTTTGCCACATCCAATCTTTAAAGTTTGATTTTGTTCTTGGACAAAACAAACCCATCAGGGGCCAGATTGCTATTTATGCAACATCTGTCAGGGCTGAGGAAGATAGCCATGGATACATTTTTATCCTTAACTACTGGATTGGCCAAAGCAATAGATTTTGTAAAACAGTGGCTCCTCACCGTAGGATAAGTGTAGCCAACTTGGTTCCGGGTTATATGAACTTCATCATCTTCAGTGGTTTTCTGGTAGACTGGATTATCGAAGTTAATACTGTTGGTGTTCTTCAATTTCCAGTTTTTCCAAATGAAATAAGTAGCAGTAGCAAGCAATGACAGGATGGCTGGAAAGAAAAAGAGAGAGAGCTTAACCATCACATTCACAGATTTCAGCACAGGATAAGAAGAGGTTGAATGGGATAGGACAACATTAAACAAGGAGAGATAGATTGCCAAGACACACACACAGAATGGCACCAATCAAAAAAAAAGGGACCTTTGGTAATACATTTGCTAATAATCAAAAGTTTGACAATAAAATCACAAGCCTTCAGTAGCCCCTCCTTTTTTAAAAAAAAAAAAGGGGAGTTTCACTGGAATTTACACAGGCCAGAACTACACCATTTCTTCACATGCTAATTTTAAAAGAGACCAACTTACCAAGAGGTAGAACAATCCACAAGGCATTAGTCCCTCGGTGGCCTTCTGTAGCAGCTTTAGCTGCAACCTCACCCCCTGCTGACAGAAAAACAAAACAAACAATAAGCAGCCTGCAGAAAAAAAAAGCCCTCCCGTGGAGGATGAGTAATTAGTGAACAAAGAAAACATTAAAAAAAATTTGTAAGTACAGAAATAATTTGTACCTGGATGGGAAACAGTGAGCAGCTCGTGGAGAGTAGGGACTGTTGAGTATACAGTGTTGTCTGAGGGAACATGGGCGGTCTGGGTGTTCATTTTCCTAGTTGTAGTGATACTTTTAGTTGTAGCTGTCTTAGCATAATTAGGACCACTTTTGTCTGTGCTTGACTTGGTAGGCATGACAGGAGCTAAAAAAGGGTGAAAGAAAACATTAGTCAGTAGATGCACAAACAAGTTGAAATTAAAGGCGCACACTAGGAGCAAAAATAAAAAACCCCAAGAAATGGTTCCTTTCAAAGAGAAGGAAACTCAAGTCTCCACTTATAAAAAGCATCAACAGATTCCCCGATACTCTCTTCTAGCCTTTATCTCCTCCTGAAAATGGAACCTTCTACTTGAAGAAATCCAGAAAATTCTATTACAGAAGAGTTTCTAAGTCTTGGTTACATTTGAAAGAGGCACTTTTTCCACCCCCCCCCCCCCAAAAACAAACAAATAAAACGGTCCCATTTGATTAGAAGAACACTAACCTGGGATACATTTTCTCATGTCTGGTCCCAGTTGCATTCCATCTGGGCAAACACAAGTGTATTTTGGAGAATGAACATTGATTTGTGGTGCTGGAAGGCACAGGTGTTCACAGCCACCATTTACTTGCCCATTCTGTTCACACCAATTAATACCTGGAAAGGTGGAAAACATTGTGTAAACTATAATGTTTACAGAAATACATTATACAACCACATTCACTTCTACAGTGTTAAAATAAAAAAAAAGTGAAACATTTAAAAAAGTGCTTCACCAAAAAAAGTTACAGAGCTACACAATAGGAGATAAAAATAAGTAACTGAAAAGCAAGTTTTATTTTGGGGTGGGGGAGACACAGACAGACAGAGACACTCTTCTGCTTGGTACCTCTGCTCTGTCGTTTCCAGACGTTGAAAAGAACAGCGATGCAACAAGAAATTTATTGCAAACAAACTCAAGTGTCTACATTTGGAGGGAGAGCAAGAGCACGAACAAGACACACACAGACACACCTTTCCTATTTGGAACTTTTAGAAAATTCCAATTGAAGGACTGAACAGAAACGAAATTGTTGTTTTGAGCTGCAAATCAGTATTGGAGTTGAACAAAAGCACAAAACTATAATATTACTCACTAAAATAGAAGGCAACAGTGGACTAACTAGACCATGGTATGTTCTTGGGGCTCATTTGAAAGCAAAACACATTCTTTTAAAAAACTCATTAACCTTTGGGTTGTCGGAGATTATGGTAGAGGACAATATCTTGAGGAACATCCAGGTTCTCAATGACTGTTAGAATATCACCCCCTGTGAGTCTGTTGGCACTGAAAATGGCTTCATGATCCATATCAGTCCAAAATACCTTGTCCTAAAAAACAAAAAAGAAAAAAGTGTAAAAATGCAGGTTTCAGTGTACAAGTGTTAGAGATGCTCAACTTCACTCAACAGCTCCTCCCCTGCCGTTAGACTTCTAAAGTGGACCACAAACTTTTGTCATACTTTTTGCAGCCATAAGACTTTTGAACAGAGTGACGATACAATCAGCCTATGATCTTGTGTAGCATGATCTGTAATGCTGCATGTGAAAGCAACTCTTGACTTCGTTATGGGATAATAAAATTAAATTTAAAAATAGCCAAAGAAATTACATCCTTTATGGATTGCAAATCCATTTGAATGGAATGAGTCAATTTTCAGTAGTTATATTTAAACCAAGATTTCACTCCAAATGTAGACTGTGGCTCATTTATTCCAAGTGAAACTTTGGATGCAAAAGGCTTCAGTCTAAAGAACCCAGAGGAGTTCCAGAGCCAAAAATTGCAAGCTGAATGAAATCAGATCAGTGGTAGAGCTGCCCTTGTTCAAAGGCATCCATTCAGCCTATAATGTCACATCCTATAGAAAGATATGGGGCATAATGTTCACGAATTTACTCAGTTGAGACAACAGGGTCAAAGAGTTGACCATATGGAATAGCCCATGAAGGGAAGTCATAAGCCAAGTAGGGAAGAGGACAATGGACAAGGCCACATCAGTTAAGATTTTATAATTTAAACGGCTGCAATTGATAGCATCATTTTAAAAACACAATTTAAATTCACTGAAAGGGGGCACAAAAGTGTTGAATGATTAGTCCAAAACCTACAAGTTACCATCACATAATTCTCTGTCCCTTTTAGTTTAGGGTGGCACAGTGGTCAGCACTGCTGCCTCACAGCACCAGCAACTCTGGTTAGATTCCAGCCTCTAACAACGGTGTGTGAAGTTTGCACACATTTGCCCCGTGTCTGCATAGGTTTCCTCTGGGTGCTCCGGTTTCCTCCCTCAGTCCAAAGATATGCAGGTTAGGGTGGATTGGCCATGCCAAATTGCCAATAACGTTCAGGAATGTACAAGTTAGTTGCATTAGTCGGGGGGGGAAAAAGAGAAGAGGAGGAGGAGGAAAGAGGAAAAAAAAAGTACAGAAATAGGGCAGGGGAATCTGTCTGGGTGGGATACACCAAGGGTTGGTGTGGACTTGTTAGGCCAACTAGCTTGTTGCCACACTTTTGGCATTCTTAAAATTAGTTACTCTCCCAAATAGCTTTTCTACAGCTCGCAATGGGAATTGCAATTCAGATCCTCAAGACATACAACCGCACAAAGGACCCACTCCCAGTTCTGCACATCAGCTACTCACCTCAAACAAAGCTACAGAGAAGGGATGAGTCAGTTTCTCTGGGGAGATGATCAAGGTTTTCCTGTTGTCTCCAGCAACACCAATACTAGACAAGGTATGCAACTTTGAGTCCACCCAGTACAGTCGCTGATTCACCAAGTCTGAAAGAAGCAACAAACGAATCATGAACAGTCCAAACAAGGAAATATTTGCAAAGCTCCAATCACTGATAATTGCAAGAATCACAACATGTATTGCAAGTTTCAAGTGCAGAACAAGAGGATGCTTGTGATTTGGTATAGAAAAAAAGCCACTGGCAAATCTAGTTAAATTAAAAGATGCTCAGAAGACCTGGTCTTCCACTACTATCCACATATACCCCAAGAACTGTTAGATCGATTTTTTTTTTTGTTTTTATTTTTTAAAAGTGTAGGAAAACACTTAACTCACCCAAGGTGATTCCATTTGGCCATTCAATTCCTGCAGTGACCAGTGGCATACGGTCCACTCCATTCAACCCTCCTTTTTCAATCTTAGCAGGGGAGCCCCAATCACTCCAATACAGGAAGCTGGTGGGAGGGGAGGAAAGTCAGTAAATAAACTAATCCTGAAAAGATGCGTTGATACAGAAACAAGTGACAGAAATATAAATCAGCATTCTCAAGATAGAAAGCAATCAGCTTTCAGACATTCCTCCAGTGTGAAGTATTACATAGTTAATCCTATCTTCAAATCCATGAAATAGTTATTGCATCGACACCAAAAACTGAAGGCTTCCATTCTCAGGTTTATTTAGATGCTCTACTCTCACTTAGCTTCTCCAGCATGTTAACATTTTCTTACCCATGAACTGGATCCACTGCAATGGCCCTGGGCTTTGAAAGTTGTTCTTTAATGAGAACCTTCCTCTTTGTTCCAGCTGTGTTAGCTACAGAGATGGTGCTGGTTACAAAATCTGTCCAGTATATGTTCTGGTGAATCCAGTCCACAGCCAAGCCATCTGGTGCCTGGATTTCAGTTTCAATCACAGTGGAATGATGGGAAGAGTTCTCAGTTTGATCCATGTGGGCACTGTAAAATAAAATCCAAAAACGTATTAGAGATAAAGTTGAAACTTTGACAACTGCATTGTTTAAGCAAGGAGACAAATTCACTGTAGCATTTATATACAAGCCTGAGGTGGAGGGCTTCTTTCACTTGTGCAGGGGATTGCAGGTGTCTCCAGACATTAATAATATATGTAAGTGACAACAGGCACAGAGTGTTGTTCAAGGTAAAAAGCACCCCAAGCTTTTTCAGCAACTTACCTGAAGATTTTTTTCTGAAACAAATCAGCCCAGTATATTTTGTTTGCAGCCACCTCCATGTCTAGTGCCACAACATTCTTCAGCCTGGGGATCAGCTGTGTATATTCACTCCGATCAAGGGTAAGCTTTCTGACCTCGTGCCGATTGGTGAAGAATAGGTAGGCAACTGTACCTAAGGAACCAAAAACAAGAGCAACAAAAGTGAAGAAAAACAAAAAAGTCAAGGCTCAATTAGATACCATTTTGTCAAATAAGTTTAATTTAGAAAAGCAAATAGGATTCCAGGTCATGCATTCACAGGTTATTGACCCAAGTTACACATGTACATTTATAGGTGGTAATGACTGACCTTGGAGCTTATACTTGTACATGTGTCGGCTGGCAACTATGTGGCACAAGTTAATATTCTAACATGGAATGCAAAAACAAGGATCAACTCTGCCAAGTTTGACCTTGAATGCTGGTAGGGAAAAAAACAAATTGCTAAAGTTTTATGTCCTGATTGAGTGTGGGGTCAGGGAGAGCTGAGCAAGCAGCTCAAGTGAAGCCAATAATCAGCCAGTGGTTGCTGGCAAGCCAGAGCACTCAAGGTATTTGATTGACCTCAATTTCATTTAGATAAGCAAGGGTTCAATCCAGGAGGGTAGTAGAGCTTAAAACAAGTCAACGGAGATTCCAAAAGTTGTACTTACCAATAGCTTTGCATTGCCTGGTCATTGGGTCCATTTGATAGCCTTCCTTACACTCACACTTAAATCCACCTTCCAGGTTGATACAGTTTTGGCTGCATGTGTCTGGATTCTCACACTCATCGATATCTGAAAGCAAGATACCAGAGCAAAACTCAACTCAATCCTACACCAAAAGTCCTTCAGTACAGAAGCCTAGTGGCAGTAGGCATTGGATAGGAAGAGGACATTTATTCATACCTTCACACTTTGCATTATCAATTAGTCTGAAACCAGGACGACAGAGACACTTGTAGCCAATCTTCAGATCTTTGCAGATGTGAGAGCATCCACCATTTTCATTCAGACATTCATTTTCACCTATACAGAGAACACCACCATGAAATCAAAACCATTGGTTACTGAATTATGTCAGATCTAATCATCTGACCATATCCCATTATCACAATAGATTCCACATACTCCACAATTGCCTCTGTCATACTTCAATTGTGCTACCTCCTCTCCACTCAGATGGAAAAAAAGATTTAACTCACTTCAAACAAAAACTCTTCAGATCATTCACCCTGTCCTCAGCTTCTCCATGTGCTCATTACTGAAAGAATACTTCAGTCCTAACTCTGACCCCATGTCAAGCACCTACAGAAATGTTTCACTTTCTCCAAACTAAAAATTCTGAAAGTCACATGTTTTGCCTGCATTCCTGATCTGAACATTTCACTGCATAAAATTTAGAGGAACAAAAGCTCTTTACTTAAAATTGCCCAATAAGATCTTAAACCACAAGTGTATTTAACATACCACACTCCTTCAAAGGCTCGTCTGACCAATCTCTACAGTCCCGATGAGAGTCACAAACTTTGTCCATCATTATACATTCACCACTTGTGCACTTGAACTTGTGTGGACTCTCACACTTGGTCACTAAGTAGACAGAAAGAGGCTTGTTATATTTTGGTCATATTCCCTTAACATTCTTCAGCATGCAAGAGATTTAGTAAGTGTGCTAGCAAAGTGACAAATCACCTTCCTGCGGGTTGAGACCAGAGGATAGCTCCTCTGCTTTTAGTATTTAAAGATTCTACCTCTTTCTCCAGCCTGTTACTTTAGTTCATGTGAACACAGCAGTACTAGGGACATAAGCAGTCCCAACACCAGACTGTGGGAAAAGCTAGCGCTTCAAAACAAAATGTGTCCACTGGCTTATTAGTCATTATGTTGAGTGTATTACAAATACCAGGCAATTGGTTCTGCACTCAAGATAATGGGAAGTTTAAAAGTAAAGTATTACAGAGGTGATCCTCAGAGATAAATAGGAAAGGCAATATGAACTTGGAAATAGATCTAGAAAGAATTCAGTGCTCTCCACAAAACAACTAGCTTAAAAAAAAGTGGAAAAAAAAAAGGATGATTGTAGTGGAGAGAGAGGCAAGAATACACAGGAATGAGAAAATTAGACAGCAAATTGATGTGGCACTTTCCTACATCAATGCTGGATGAGAGGGGGCATAGGTAGAAAACTTTCAGCTCATTTAAACAGTAGCAAGGCTTACAAGAACACAATCAATACTTCTGAAATATTTGTAATATTTGCTTATTTTAGAAATGAAAATAAACTTACCATTGACACAGCCAATTTCGTCACTCTGGTCATGGCAGTTGAACTCCCTATTACACTGGAAGCTTCCATGAATACAGGTTCCATCACTGCACTGAAATTCATCTGGCCGACAGGTTGCCACAGCTAAAGTAAAATATTAAAAGCCTCAAGTTTGTCTACATCCAATAACAAAAACAGGATTTTTAAAAAGCATTCAGAAGTGTTTAAAGTGGTAAAGATTATATTCAGCAGTCCAGATCACTAGAGTCCACAGATGAGCTGCATGTTGTATTCAAACAAACAGTAACATTTTCAGCAGAGTGATGTTCAAAATTAGCCAAGGGACATAGTTATTGCACTTACCACAGCCCGCTTCATCAGATTGATCCCGACAGTCTACACCGCCATCACAGCGCCATTTCATGTGGATACACTCTCCACTGCCACAGTGAAATTCTAGACTAGAGCAGGGATTAGGTGGTGCAAAGGTGGAGGATCGTCCACAATTCTGTGGCCACTCGTCCGATTCATCAGGGCAATCTGGATCGTCATCACAGGCCCAGAGCTGTGGGATACAAAGCTTGCTCTTGGCACACTGGAACAAGTGAGGTCCACAGGTCCGCTCTGGACATGCATTCTCGTCACTGCCATCTGCACAGTCCCTATCGTCATCACAGACAAATTTCAAAGAGATGCAATTCCCATCATTGCACTGGAACTCATGGTCTTTGCAAAGACGTGCAGCTATTGGGTTTAAGAAATAAAAGAAAAGATAGTCAAAAGGCTGTTTCCGTTCAAGAAGATTAGAAAAGCCTCCTCCAAATTTGAGAGAGCATCAGGTTTACTTACGGCAGTTCTCCTCATCGGAGCCATTTTCACAGTCCTTTTGGGAGTCACAATGCCAGGATGTGGGAATACACTTGTTAACACGGCCACCACAGCTGAACTCAAGAGCACTGCAGGTCTTATTCCCTGAAAGATTAAATATTCTTAATCTGAAAAAGTGTATAAAAATTCTTTAAAAAAGTCAGACTATTAAAACAATCTGAAGCATTCAGTCACCTTAAGCATTTCTTTGGTGTAGTGTGCAAGAGCACGCAAAGAGTAGATCCCATCACCTGTGAACCATGCACACACAAAAGAAAAAAAAATTTACACTTACTACATGTCTCCAGTGACTCATCTGAACCATCATCACATTCAGATTGCCCATCACACAGCCAATGTACTCGAATACATTTCCCATCACCACATTGGAAGTGATCCTTGTCACAAAGTCCAGTCACTGGAAGAGCAAAATGAAAACAAAGTCAATGTAATGTGCTGTGTTGAGGTGGGGGGGAAAAGAGGAGGGAGAAGAGAGGAGGAGAAAAAAAAAGTGGAGAAAAGAGAAAAAAAGGATACAAATTATGAATTCGAACAATGCCAATCCCTAATGGAATCTCAGTCTCACACAAATATTGGCCATACCAAAAAAATCAGATTCACCATGGAAAAAAAAGTACACAGTGCAACAGCAGCAAGTCAGCGCCTGCCCTACTTCAACAGGTTTTACAGCACAATTTTGCAGCCAGTCAGTTTCTGGCCAGTTGTCATGTGGCCTTTAAAACCTTCAAAGATTGCACTAGAAGCACCCTTCTAAAAGTAGAATCAAACCCATTCATAAAAACCAGCCATTCAGAAGGCTTCTCTTCATTTCAGAATCTTACAAAGATAAAGATTTGGATTAACGCCACTTTACATCAAGTTGACTTTCTCCTAATCTAGCTTTTCAAAATATAAGAAAAAAAATCACCAATACCCCTTGTGGTTGGAAAGCCTGACATCATACCAGGACAAAAATTACACAGGGGAAATTTAAACTAACTTCTTGTCATTGGGGCACATTAAGATGAGAGATTAAAATGACAGACAAGATTCAACTTTTTTTTTTGAAAAAGGGTGGTTCATATGTGGAGTGAACTTCCTGAGAAAGTGGTGGATGCAGGTACAATTATAACACTTTAAAAAAAGATTGATATGTTTGGCATGTATTAGTTGGACTGAAGTGTCTGTTTCTGTGCTATTTGACTATGTAGAAAGACAGCATTTTATTGAAGGATCCTCAGCCTGGCCTCTAATACATTCCACACCTCTTCCTCCAGGAAGTTTTGCTCAAGCAAAAATTCCAGCTTAGTTATTTGTTTCTGTAACAAACTTTTTTTTTTACTTGCACTGACTCACCAGCAGAGTACTCAGCTGTGGTGCACACATTAGCCATTTGCTACTCAAAGTGGGCTGACAGGTTCTCAAGAAGTGATTGGGTTACAGATCACACACAGCATACTTTAAAAAAATGACAAACGTCATAACCCCACCCACCACCACTCACTAGGAAGAGAGTTCAGAAGTTAAAATAGAACATTCAAACAAATTGGTGCACAGCAATATTCGATGCACAGACATTTTGCCAGGAAGTTCACAGGCAGGTTAAAGAGCACTGGGTAAATAGGGTAGGTAGAACCACAAAACAAAACACCTCTTCAGGAATACACAGCAAGCAAGAAACACTGGATTCAGTGCATAACCTAATACATTGGCAAAATAGTGTGTGTCTCTGATATGCTTCACCAGTCAATGGACAAATGACATAGCCATTCATTCTTCTCAATCTCATGCCTTTATGATATTGTTTGAAACCATTAAGTTAGTACTAATACAGGAAGCTTGATAGTTGCATACTTAGAACATAAAAACACAAGACACCAAATGGAGCAAAAACAATAGTTAAAACCTTAAATTATTTACAAGAATAAAAAGGGATTAAAAAGTCAAAAGCCCTACACTTCTTGAAGTGTAAATTAGACAAATTTCATATCACTTTCCACTTCATCCATCTAGCATAAAACTAGTCAGTGTCTATGGTAGGTATACTGCAAGATATTCCAATAGATTTCACAAATCAACTTCTGAATCAGATTTCAAGCAAGCAGGACAAATCACTGGCATGTCACCAGTAGTTCCAATGTTGAGTCAGAAAAGCAATTAAGTACCAGATCAAAAAGTCAACTTGAATCTAAATTTCCCCTTTTACAGCTGGTTGATTCTCTGCACAGAAACCAGGGCTGCTGTTTCTGTATAGACAGTAGCCCCAGTTCAAAGTGCTGCCCCCACATTTTTTGACTAATGCCATTCATTTTGAGTCACTGCCATCCATAGTGCTGACATTTTAGAACTGGATACCTTCTGACACATCACTACCGGTTGTTGATCGCAAGAACAGATTTATAGCAAATTTGGAATATGTTCTGTCTCAGTATCCACAAGATAATTCAAGTACAGGGAATGATTAGGGACCAGATTACCTTGACAAATATGCACCATCAGTCCAAGGGCACTGATGCTAGTTACCTGGGTTATCAGTTTAAAAAAAGCTGTACAGCTGAGGTCAGCAAAGATCAGGTATGAACTTTAAAATCTCCTAGTCTTCCTATAAATGCTTGCTGCTCACTCCATTAAATAACCTGAGAACTGAAGGAAAACATTCATGGTATTTTTGTTAAAAAGCAAATCTGGTGAATTGTGCAAAAAAAGTTAAGGAATAGGACAAAGTAGAAATAAACAGATCAATTCTGATAAAGTTAAATATGGATAATTAAACAGCAGAAATTGACATAACCAGAAGAGTGACTAAGGGGCTTAATAAAGAGTTACAGTAGGAAGTGAGGATTAACTATCAGTGCAGTACAAATTAGTACTGGTTGAACCAAATCACCTGTGTTCCCTGATAGTCAGTTCTATACACTACAATCTCAGCCAGGTCAAGCCACAAGGCAACAAGAACAAGGCGCTTATAAAATCTATTATACTGCATTTTCAAAAATCAAGCTGCACTTAAAAGCACAAAATGATAATTGACAGTATGCCCCTTAAAAGTTATGCTGGTAAGCAAGACACCTCACCCAACTACACAGGTTTTGCATCTTGGCCTGTTATGATTTTAACTTGGAGACAAATCAATTCAAAATTTAGTTACGGCTGCAAATAGTTTCAGATGCATTATTCTTACTCACATGAAGCATGTATAAGTTACCA
Organism: Chiloscyllium plagiosum; assembly: GCF_004010195.1. Taxonomy (NCBI): domain Eukaryota; kingdom Metazoa; phylum Chordata; class Chondrichthyes; order Orectolobiformes; family Hemiscylliidae; genus Chiloscyllium; species Chiloscyllium plagiosum. The sequence continues at coordinate 96,227,093 of NC_057717.1, read as the reverse complement.
AGAATATTTGACTACAGTGTGCACCTGCCCAACACAGCATGCCCCATACCTTTGCCAGAATTGATTTTAAAGAGATGTTATCAAAGTTATTCAAATAGACTAATATAGAACTGTGACAAATTTCAGGTCTCAGCTAGCAGAGGAACAGGTACCATTATTGGGTACCTAAAGCAGTGGAAACTTAAGTTACAAATGAACCAACTTAGGATGAAAGATTGTAGCTTGATCAGAAAAGAACAGCATTATTGGTTGATTTGGAATGCTGCATTTCAATTCTGGTCTCCCTGCTCTAGGAGAAATGTTGTTGAACTTAGGGCACAGAAAAGATTTACAGGGATGCTGTTGGGGTTGGAATGTATGAGCAGTAGGGAGAGGCTGAATAGGTTGGGGCTATTTTCCTTGGAAAATCAGAAAGTGAGGGGTGACCTTATGGAAGTTTATAAAATCATGAGGGACAAAAACAAGACAAATAGCCAAGGTCTTTTTCTCCCAGTAAGGGGGGGTCCAAAACTAGAGGACATAGACTTGAGGTGACAGGGGAAGAGATATGAAAAGAGACACAAAGGACAACTTTTTCCAGAGTGGGTGGTGCATGAATGGAATGAACTGCAGAGGATTATGGATGGAGGATAGTGCAATTACATTTAAAGAGACATCTATGGAGGGGCACGTGAATGAGAAAGGTTGAGGAGATGGGCCAAATACTGGCAAGTGGCACTAGATTAATTTAAGATCTCTGGTCGACATTGACAAGTTGGACCGAAGGGGCTGTATTTGTACAATTCTGACTATCTTGAGACACTCAAAACATTTAAATTTGAACACAAAGAACCAAATACCTAGCATTACATTAGTCACATCCCCCAAGTTAAAACTTGGCAGCATCTCTTTCACTGCTTATTTTCATAGTACTTTAGGTACCCTCTCCTTTTCCATAGAAGGGAAAGCAAATCTTCGCAAGACTTATACACTTAATGGTAAGGTCCTAGGGAGTATTGCTGAACAAAGACCTTTGAGTGCAGGTTCATAGCTCCTTGAAAGTGGAGTCGCAGGTAGATAGGATAGTGAAGGCGGCATTTGGTATGCTTTCCTTTACTGGTCAGAGTATGGAGTACAGGAGTTGGGAGGTCATGTTGCAGCTGTACAGGACATTGGTTAGGCCACTGTTGGAATATTGTATGCAATTCTGGTCTCCTTCCTATTGGAAGGAAGGACGTTGAGAAACTTGAAAGGGTTCAGAAAAGATTTACAAGGATGTTGCCATGGTTGGAGGATTTGAGCTATAGGGAGAGGCTGAACAGGCTGGGCTGTTTCCCCAGAGCGTCAGAAGTGAGGTGCGACTTTATAGAGGTTTACAAAATTATGAGGGGCATGGATAGGATAAATACAGTCTTTTCCCTGGGGTTGGGGAGTCCAAAACTGGAGGGCATAGGTTTAGAGGGAAGAGGGGAAAGATATATAAAAACCTAAGGGGCAACTTTTTCCACGCAGAGGGTGGTACGTGTATGGAATGAGCTGCCAGAGGATGTGGAGGAGGCTGATACAATTGCAACATTTAAGAGGCATTTGGATGGGTATATGAATAGGAAGGGTTTGGAGGGATATGGGCTGGGTGGGACTAGATTGGTTTGGGATATTTCGTCAGCGTGGACAGGTTGGACTGAAGGGTCTGTTCCCATGCTGTACGCTCTATGACTCTAAGAGCTCTGACAAAAAAAATCACAAGCATCCCACCTGAAATCCCACAAAAACAGCTCCACACAAAAGTGGGTGCTGCAACAAATACTCATTTCTACCAAAACTAGAAGACGCTTAGTCCACAAGGTAGAAGGTTTCTATTGCCATGGTGTAAGACTTGATCTTGAAATAAACACAGCAATGCTGGACTCCATTCAAAAAGAAAGGTTGGCAACACCTTCCAGCACTGTCACACTGCTGTACAAGCTTGGACCCTTTTCTCAGCTTGATTTTTGATTTGATTGGTTATTGTCAGATGTCAAAAACGTGTGGAGCTCAAAAAAAAAAGCACAGCAAGTCAAGCAGCAGGGGTGTTGATAGTCAAGGTTGGAATCTCTGTCCTGATGAGTCCGAGCTGAAATGTCAACTCCCCTTCTCCTGACAGTTCGACCTGCTGCGCTTTTTCCAGATCCAATCTGACTTTCCAGCATTTGCAATCCTCATTATCTCCAAGTTATTATCACAGGTACCTAGGTATATAAAAAGTTTTGTTTTGCATACACAGCAGACAGATCATACTGTACAGAGCACTTTAGGGAAATGAATAGAGTAGAGAATACATGTTATGGTTGCAGAGGTGTACAAAAAGCAAGATTAATATTAGATTTGAAATTTGAGTGGTCCATTCAGAAGTCTCAATAACAGGAAAGAAGTTGTTCATGAATTTGTTGGCACATATATTTAAGCTTTTGCATCTTCTGTCTGACAGAAGATTATAACTGGAGGTGGAGGGTCTTTGATTACATTTATACTTCCTGCTTCAGGAAAGCAGACAATGTATTAAAAAACTGGCCACCTGAACATTATAAACCATGAAAAACACATTTCAAAAGCAAATACGGGTGGGGGAGGGGAAGGAGATTTATTAGAGGGGAGAACCTGAGCTTTTGAACTGGGTATAGTGAGCTTTGTTTTTCCTGTTCCCGTTAAAATGTTTAAAGAACGGCTATTTGAGTGGGGATTAGAGTATCACTCATCTCAAGTTCTGTTTTCCTTCTTCATACAAGAGTAAAGAGGCAGATCTCTGGTTTGGAGTTGTTTATTCAACTTTTGATACTTTGAACTGGGTATCGTGAGCTTCATTTTTCTTGTTGTCAACTTACAAACCCCCATAGAAAATGAGTGCAATCAGGGCTAGTGTTGATCAACAGCAGCTTAGTCAACAGAAGACAGCCTGATCGTACCATGCTAGGTCAGCCAATCAGAAGCCAGTAATTCGCACTAGCCATCATGTTTTAAAAGAAGGTGTGGCCAGTTATATTGCATATAGTTAAGGAAGTACACGACTACCAAATAGTTTACAAGTCACGAATCAAAAGGAATCGCTAATCATATGGAAGTAAAAGGTGAACTTATACCACTTAGTACCACCCCGAGTAAATATTTGGTGTCATCACTCTACCCATTCAAATAAGATCAAAAATATAACTTAAATCGATTAGCTAAACTATGGCACTGTTTGCTGTATGCTTGCAAAGCACCCCCTAACAAGAGATGTGCCGTTTTACTCTTTGTATGAAGAAGGAAAACCGAATTTAAGATGAGCGATACTCTAATCCCCAACCAAAAAGCTATTCTTTAAACCATTTAATAGGAACTTTAAGAGGCTTGCATTTCTCCACAAAGCAACATAACTGAGAAGTATCAGCACATGAGCAATAAGCAGTCAACTCTAAAGCCTGGAAAATCAATGCAGAAAATTCACAGCTTGTATTAGCTAAACACTAGTTGGGACCTTTTAACCAGACAAGAGGCAAAAAGAAAAATCCTTTGATCCATATATCACTTCCTAACGTAGCTCAAAAAGAAAGTGTTAGCAACCCTTAAAGTTGTAAGCAGTGACCAGATTTCAGAGCAAATCCCTACAAGAGTATGAACGATCAGTAACTTTTATTGATAGGATTCGTATATTTTAAAAAGACATCCACTCGATGAGCTCACTTTATCCTCCAACCCTCCTCAATATGTCCCGCTGGCAGTGTGGGTTAAGAGACGGAACACAATTTACTACAGAGGAAAGCTCACATTGGTCTTTCCAACTGTAACAGCAGCAGTCTGTGCAAATCCCGGGGTGGGGAAAGAGTAAAGGAGAGACACTGAGGGTCAGGGAGAGGGAGACTACAAATCCCACAATGCCCCGCCCGCGAGCTCCAAAACGCGGCGTTCCTATTGGTCGGGGGCGGGGCCCCGGAATCGCCTGTTCGGAAGGGATCCAATCAGCAACCGGCACCTGCGCCACACGAGCCGCGGCTGGGCGGGGAAAACCCAACGGTCATTGGGAGAACACAGCGACTGGGATACCCACCGCCCCCCACCCCCGAAGACGGACGGACCAGAGAAAGCAATAAAACTTTAACAACAAAAAAAAGACCAAATTCAGTACCCTCCGAGTCTCTCCCCCCACTCACCAAAAACAAAACTCAACTCTTCATCCTGTAAGTGTCCCTCATTCATTCATTCATTCATTGACGGGACTCCGCTCCTACCCTTCACCTCACTGACTAACATACATAGTGATTCACTCACCGGCAGCGGCACGATGCAACAAACATGCTGTAAGAAGTGGCAGCAAAACGATCGTTTTCTCCATGGTGGTTGGTAGGTACGTACCGGCTCCTCACTCAGCGAGTATGAAGCAGCCCTCCCGCCTATCCGGGTATTTGAACACGGGGCGCGAGCCGGTGGTGGTGTGATCCTTAGGCCACGCCTCCTTTTAAAGGGCCAGCCCCCCCCTACCTTCACGCCCACCAGCTTCCCAAGACCCCGAACAGTTCTCCCAGCATCAAGAAATAACACTTTAGTTTGATTTTGTGTGTGGGTGAGGAAGGAAAACTGCTGATGCTGAGTACGTGCATTTTTCAGAGACTCCTTTTCTTAAAAAAAAGCTAATAAATAACTTAAATCACATACAGGACAATTAATTCAAAGAGATAATGCTCATTCCCCTTCCACTACTGTTATGTTCCTGCATCATATTAACTTTGTGCCCTTCCCCATGACTTTATCGATATTTTTGTGATCAACGAGATTATTATACTTCTCCGGAGCAGGTAGGACTGGAACCCGGGCCGCCTGGTTTATGGGGTAGGGATGCTACCTTTGTGCTCCAATAACCCTTCTATAACTTTTTAGAATGTGTTCTTATAGTCTATACAATGATTGCTCTTGAGGTGTCCTCAGTAATTCACAACCTAGGGAAGAAACAGTAAAACAAACAGTATTACTTGGAAATTAATGTATTGGTTGGACTAGACCTCCGTTTTTAACTGTACGAGATTAAGCTGACCAGTGTGTGCCATTCACAATTTTTTTCTTTGCTTTGTTTTCCTTCTGGGAGTGGAATAGAAGATTAGGATGATGGCATGGGGTGGGGTGAGATGCTCAGATGAAAAGGGGTAAAAGGGTGCGTATCTGGAGCTTAAATGCCAAGCACTAAATATAAATCTTTTGAGATGAATGGCCTGTTTCTGTGCCACACATTATATGTAATTAATCAATCATCTGTGGCTGTGTGTGGGACGGGAATGGCACTAAACAGCTGATGTATTTGCGGAAATAACAACCTGACAATCCAACAGACACTTAAGAAGAAGCTCCTAATATGTAGAAATGATTTTGTAATCATTGAGTTAACACACTGTTCTGGATTTTGTAACACCAACATCTTAGAAATTACAATGTCAGTCTAATTCTCCTTCACTCTCACAATATTTCAGATCAGATTAGTTTTAAAATTCCATTATCTCAGTTGCAGTGTATTATAATATTGTAAATTATTCACATTGCACAGATCCCATACTCAGTTGGAGAGTGAGATGGCAAATAAATGAGAGGGAAGTAAATGGAGGATTTTTTGATAGTTGTTTAGATTTGGATTAAGACCAAGTCTTCTTAGAAAAGTCAGAGTGCTTAGTCCTGGAACTGAAGCAATCTCACCCACCAAAATAGGAAGTAAACATAGCCCTAACACCTCCCAATTGGAAATAATATATAGCACTTCAACACGTCCCAAAAATATCTCAGAACACATCATATTAAATTGAATAACTTTGAAATGAAATTACAATTCCTGTATTTGCATGTGCAGCAACTGCATACTAAATCTGGCAAAAAGCTAGAAATGGAATTTCAGTTAGGATCTTGTGTTGTTATTGGCTTAGTTTCAGATCAACTTTAATGTTTAATGGAAAAGGCAAACTAACCCTCACCTTAATGTTTCAGGTAAAGAACTATACTTTGGACAATGCAATGGTTCTGTGCTGGGATTCCAATGAGGACTGGTCCACAGTTTTGCCTTACAACCCATAAATGTGAGAGTCACTGTGTCAAGCTCAGTCATAAGAGTCTTTTCATAGGATATAAAACCCACATAAACTTTATTCTCTGGATATTCTTCTAGATTAAAGGCACAAAATAAATGCAAACTGTTACTTGTAAGTACCTTACAAGTTGAAAGTGCCAGACTGTGAGCAGAATCTTACCAGGCTCAGAGCGACATGAATTATGATGAGAACAGGGCGGGATGGCTGTCTTGATGCTGAGATCATAATGCTGCAATTTTCCTGCTTTGCTGAAGCAGCATGGTGAGATTCTCACCAGGGAGCAGCAAATTTCCAATTGATAGTTTTGCTTGTTACATAATGTGTTAAAGTCCAACTTGCCACAAATCGATATTTTACCAAATCCATCACACAACTAGCTATCAGAAAAATATGGAAAGTAGAGGAGGTTGTTGGCAGGTTCAAGTTGCCATTTGCTCCTGAAAACCATGTTGTACACCAAGCACTGCACACACTGCTTTGGCACTGGTCACATGCACCCCTGATCTGACTTGAACCCACCTCTTTGAACCCTCATAGCATATTTCAGATTCACATACAGGATGCTTCTGCACTTCACTGCTCTCAACTCAGGCTGCTGCAGCAGCCAACTTTTAGTACTGCATCAAGAATACCTTGCACTCAGGTACATCCAAGTCATAGACTGGACCAGAGTATGTTTCTGGGCTGTTTGCTCACCTTCATAATGCTAACTCATTCTGAATCCACCTTGATGTTTACAGTATACCTGCCGTGTGTTGCTTTGCTTTTTTTCCTTCCCTCAGGTTTGTATGGTCTAACGAAATCACAAAATCGAGAGCCTTGCCGCACTTGTCAGCAGGCCTCAGTCCAGTCAAAGTGGTCAATCTTCACTCAGGAGCTCCTGGAACAGTAAGTTAACATAGCCTCCAATGACCTGCTCTGGGCAGTCAGAATCAGGATTCTCTTGCTAAGAAGGTTTGAGGAGCCAAATGACAGATAACAAACCACCCATCTTGACTCTTCTTGTCCAGTTGTGTGCTATTTTGCTTCTGGAATGAGAGACAGGGACTTATTAAGGAAGATGAAAGTGGATAGCACAATGACTACTGTCAGTGCAGTGGAGCGGTTTCATAGTGACTGCGTAGGCACCACAGAGATGTGCAGGGTTAGTGGTGTCATTGGAGTGGGTAAGGATGAGTGGGAAGATGTTGTATACATTAATGAGAGTGGTAGAACATGAGCCTTGATGGGCGATGGGTGCATTAACAATGACAGAGTGAGTATGAAATATTGGAGAGAAATGGTGGCACTTATGCTGGTGAAGTGGCAAAGGTCATTGACCTTCTTCCTACAGTACTGGGCATTCCTCCAGATGGCTGACTTCATTTCAAATGGGTGGCAACCTCAGACCAGCCTGGGATAGACTGGTGTCATGGCATTCACTGCTGGTCTTGGGAAAATGGAGGTCCTGCCTGTGCACCACCTTGTCCATTACCATGCCTGAAAAGCAAAGTGAGAATTGAATTGAATTGAATTAGGTTGTACTCACATGAGTACAGAGAAAAGTTTACAAGTTGCCCCTTATGGTGCCATTTTAGGTGCAAGAATCTTAGTTACAAAGCAGAAAAATAAGGAAAACAAAAGTTAGAAGTTAAGCATTACAGTCCTTTAAAAAAGTAGAAACACAAACAGTTAACAGGATTTCTCCCTGTCTGCCATGAGTGTTTGTCAGGGTGCATAACAGCTTTATAAATACAGTGCTGGTGCCTGGGATGCTAGGCCATTCTAGGATTTCCTGTGAGTGGTAATTGATCCATGAAGGCAAGTATAGGGCAGAAATAAGTTGTGATTCTCGCTGTGAGGGTTCAAACAACAGTTAAAGCAGCTAGTTTGGTAAGGCACAGTGAGAGAATCTATTTGGCCTTGTGGCAATAATCAGTCAACAAACTCGAAGAAACTAGTACTTAACCAAAAAATGGTGAGATTCTGCCCAGTATTTCTGAATTTTCTTTAATATTGAATTCAATATTTTCTCAATGATTGATTGTGATTGGTGGCATTAGGAATAAATTCTTTTAATTATTGATTTGCCCCTTCCAAATGGACTATAACAACACAGCTCTGAAATATTTCTAAAACCTTTCATCCAGTTATCTGTGACATCTCAGTCACTGAAAGGTCTCATGGGACATCAAACTGTAATTCATCTCCAGGCTTCAGCCTATGTTAAGTTACATAAGTGATTCACTCCCTCATTGCCCAACCTTCCAATCTTGACCAAACCCATGTGTGCTGAACTTGAGCACTATCCTCTTAGTGTCAGTTGTGGCTCAGTGGGTAGCACTGTGTCTCTAAGTCAGAAGGTTGTGAACCTCAGCCTAAAAATCAAGGCGACAGTTCAATGCAGTTCTGAAGGAGTCCTGCACAACGGGAGGTGCTGCTTTTCAGATGAAAAGTTGCAAACCAAGGCTCCATCTACTTTCTCCAGTGAACACAAAATATTCCAAGGCACTATTTCAGGGAGAACAGTGGAATTATCTCAAGGTGTCTGTATCAATATTTATATCTCAGTCAACATCATGAAAACAATTGTATGTTCATTATCACATTGCTGATTGTCATAACTTGCTGTGTGAAAATTGGCTATAACAATTCCTGCAATACAGCAGTGATCTCATTTCAATATTGTTTACATTGGCTGTAAAGTGCTTTGTGCTAGTCATGAAGGGTGCTATATAAATGTAAGTCTCTTTCCTTTCACTGATGAATCCCTGACTAATAATGCTTGATTGTCTTTGGTTAGGTGAAATAGGAGAGGATCTCTAGAATAAAGATATCTTAGAAATAAACATCATTAAAGGATAGTGCAATGAAAAAGAAGCTGTGCAAACATTATGGTACAACCACATTGACATTTCTTTGCCCATTATTTTATTGAGGCAGTAGCGAGCGAATGAATGTAATGTGTGTGCAAAGTAATTCTGTATAATTCATATTGTGTTCCTGCATTCATTTGAACACAGTGCTATTAAGCCAGAGTGCTGCTACCTTTTTTTTACACATTTGCATGACATTATTGTGAATAGTCTTTAAAATAATATCTTGTATTACATCTGACTCCTGTAAGCAATTCCAAAGTTGCCTCATCCTGACCACCAGCCATTGACCATCTCGTTCATCAAAACCCCTAACCCACCTGCACAACCATGACCCATTCCCCCTCCACCATACCCAAAACTGAGCACAAGATGCTCCTGTGAATTTTCTGCCATGCAGATTTCCAATGTTTAATAACCCTTGCACGATACCTTCCTGTGAGTTCTGGTTTTTTGGACTCCTCCCTCCCTTGTTATTTCCAAACACTATTTCTCAAGGCGAAAGGTTAAATTGAGCTGGCCTTATGCCCTCATCCAATCGGCTGTTAATATGTAATCTCATATGCACAAGGTTGGGTACTTGACGTGAGTGACAAATCATACGATGTTTCCTGACCTTCCCACTGTGACAGACCTTGGACTCAAACCAAGGTTTTGTTCCTCCTCTATCCAGCTGTTAGTCAACAATCACTCTAGTTGGGGTTTGGATATCACAGAGGATTTGGGCTGTGGACTAGCTTCAACTACATTAGGGGTACCTAGCCAGCTGGAAGAACCTAGTTGCACGGGTGCATGCGTCATTTATGGATGTAGTCTTGTATTATTGACCAGTGCATGAAAGTGGTGTCTATTAGCACACACATTACAACATCAGAGTTATACTGATTGGAGCAGGTGTTATTTGGGAATCAAGAATTATAAACTCCTGTTCACTTTCTCATCACTGGTACATCTTCTTTGCACAGTGATCAGACCAAAGCAATATAACTTCAATTAAGGATAGTTAGGGAGACTAGCCTTCAATATGTTTACCAATGTTTGATGGCTTTTGACATTTCAGTTTTTAATCATTATGCAGCTCAAGGGCAGAGAAAGTGAAATTCAGTACGACTGAAGCTGGAGTTTATTCAGTTCTCAATTAATCAATGGCATCACAAACGACTTTTCAGATTTGTCACTGAAAACAGACAAAAGCATGAACCCAAGAGGCATCAGGTTGGCCCTGGGGGCTCTGCTGATGCTTATACACCACGTAAACACTTGTGATTTTATCGCAGTTCAGCCATTTTAGGGTTAGAAATTTCCACTGAGGGTGAGGTGAAGTCTTCTGAGGACGGATGGGGGTTGACTGCTGATGATTATGATTTATTATTACATATACTGCTTGACCTACGTATATCCAGCATTTTCTGTGTTGATATTTCAGATTTTTGGCATCTGCAGCTCTTTATCCATTATTTTATAATTTTGCCTACAGGTCACCAAGTCCAGAACTAGAGGGCATAGGTTTAGGGTGAGAGGGACCTAAGGGGCAACGTTTTCACGTAAAGTGTGGCGTGTGTATGGAAGGTGCTACCAGAGGAAGTGGTGGAGGCTGATACAATTACAACATTTAAAAGACGTCTGGATGGGTATATGAATAGGAAGGGTTTAGAGGGGCCAAGTGCTGGCAAATGGGACTGGATTAATTTAGGATTTCTAGTCGGCACAGATTAGTTGGACCGAAGGGTCTGTTTCTGTGCTGTACATCTCTGTGACTTAACTCTTCCTCTGTTCAGAACTCCATGAAAAATATGTAAGTTTGTAGCATTTCTTGGTGTCACAAGGGCTTATGCTTTGAGGCAAGTATGGAGTATGGGATTTGCAGTGTGGGTGTTCTGTTCTGATTCACTTCATCAGCCCATTATATTTTTAAGCCCCACCCATTGACTTTGATTTGTGTAGAATTTAAAGAGCAGGGAAGAACTGCCATTCCGTGTCTGTTAAGGTCTCTTAGATTGATACAGGGGACAGTGTTTTTATGTTACACCATTGCCCAACATTTTTCAACAAAAACGTTTAAGTTTTCAGAAAGTTCAAGTTTCGTGTGGAGTATTTATTAAATTTTAACAGCTTCAGTTTGCATTTATATAGTTAATTGGTGAAACATCCCAAGGTGCTTCACATGAGGTCTATCAAACTAAATTTGGCACCCAAGTCTTATAGGGAGATAAAAGGACAGATAAACAAAAAAAATAAATTGGCCAAAGGGGAATGTTTTATAGGAGATAAAGTCAGAAATCGCACGACACCAGGTTACCGTCCAACAGGTTTACTTGAAATCACAGGCTTTCAGAGCACAGCTCCGACATCAGGCATCTCCACATTAAAGGACATTGAGAGATTTAGGGAAGGAATTCCATACCTTAGGTTCTTCTCAGATAACACCAATGGTAGAACAAATAAAATCCAGTATATGCAAGAGGCTAGAATTAGAGGTAAGCTGAGACTTAGGAAGTGTTTACAGAGGGGAGAAAGCCATGAAGGAATATCTTAAAATCAAGGCCATGTTTAATGGGAGCAAATGTAGGATAGGAAGAGATGATGTGAGAACAGGATTTGGTACAAGTGAGGAAACTAGCAATAAGAATTTGGATGATCTAATGGTTATTTTTCATGGAGGAATCTTTTAGATTAGATTAGATTACATTACAGTGTGGAAACAGGCCCTTCGGCCCAACAAGTCCACACCGACCCGCCGAAGCGAAACCCACCCATACCCCTACATTTAC
>NC_057717.1:96196967-96215332 GCF_004010195.1 Chiloscyllium plagiosum | reverse complement strand
ACCCGGGTCTCTGGCGCTGTGAGGCAGCAGTGCTAACCACTGTGCCACCGTGCCGCCCGTAAAGAGCATTTTAAAATCTTATAAAGAAACAATAATGTCTTCAAAAACTCAACAGTGGTATATACAGCAAGTATGTTTTGTAACTTTAAAAATACTTTATTGGTTGATTTTTGGAAAAGGGCTGTAATCCTATTTAATTTACCGCTGACAGATTTCCTGTTGCATTGCTTACAGATTTCAGATCTCTGGTCCATTTGAACCAAGGTCTAGAGTGGCAATAAGGTTGATTCTAAACTAATCTTTGATTTTTTTTTCTTTTTTTTAATAATTTAACCCCCACACTACCACCTAAGTGCGGTAGTGCTTATTTTATCCCCAGCACCCATGGTGTGTGCGCGCAGGTGTGAGACGCAGTGAAAGACACAAAGTGCACCAATCTTTTATTCAATTTCCACCACCAGGAAGATTGGAAAACACCCGGGTGGCCAGTGACAAACACTGCCCTTCACATCAAAGGGCAGTGCTGTGTGATCAAAACAGTGAGGGGGAGGGGAGGGACTAAATCAAAATAGAGTTGGAGGGAGAAATAATGCACTCCACTCCCTGCGGCGCCTACCTCTCCCTGAACAACTCCAGGGTGTTGGTCGACACCGCGTGCTCCTTCTCCAAGGACACCCGGGCTCTAAAACTAATCTTTGATACTGTTTGAAATTTTTTCTAATTGGCAGTTCCTCTCCTTGTTAGATCAACAATTTCATCAATTTAACACAAAGCCAGAAAAGAAGTTTTGAGATAGGTACAATAAAGTGTCTCATTATTGTAAAAGTAGGGAAATGCAATAGGAAATGTCTGACTTTGTCACTTGTTGGCTACGCATTTTGTGATGTTAAAAAAGATGATTCAGGTATGATTTTTTTTTTCCATACTGACGTCTGGAGCTCTCATACATTCACATAAATAGTATTTTTTGTCAAAGGCAGGATGAGACAGCTTAATTATCAAATCATTGAGTTCCAAGTAGCACCAGGGAGCTTTATTGCATAGTAGTAAATGTGGTAGATACACAAGGACAGTAATGTACTCAGTATGGTGTTGAAGGTGGACAGATGAGAACTTGATGTTTCTGTTCTTAAAAAAACTTCAAAAATATGAAACAAAACATCCCCATTTCTCTCTTGCCTTTGGTTTTGTCGCAAGAAATGTTTCTTGATGTTCACATAAATGCTATGCTAGTTTACTAAAATGTATTATGACTTAGGTAAGAGGGGAATTGAGTCATGGTTGTTAGCTGATACTTCTATCCCAGTAAGAGAACAAAATAGTTGTTTTCTTTGACCAAACTGATGTGAACAACCCATCTCCTTTTTGTACCATTCCATGCCTGCACCCAGCCTTACTTTTAAAAATCTATTTTCTAATCAATCCATTCAGAGGTCTTATTGTACACCTGTGGAACAGGTGGGACTTGAACTGGGGTCTCCTGGCTCAAAAGGGACACTGCCACCTCACCACAAGAGCCCTGCTCAGCCTTACTAAGGCAGGTGAATAAAATGGGGTGAGAGAATGCTGTTCCTTCCCTATTAAGAAAAACAATTACGGTAAGTATTGACAACTATTGATTGCATAATGGCAGCACTCAGCAAGAGAACCACAATCCTTCTCAAGAAAACCACCATCTTCCTTTCGGGAAATGTTCTGTGTCCATTTCAGCCCAGAGAACTTTTATAAAATACTGAAGCAGAGTATGATAAGTATATGTCCTAAAGGCCTACATAATCTGAACAGGGATTGAACTAAATCATCTGTACGGGAGCAATACATATGTTGGGTATTCAGTAAAGAGTGTTTTATCTCTTAGTCCATCTAAAATACTGAAGTGTATGATGGAATATACTTGAATGGGTGCAGTTGCAGCAAGGTTTGAAACTTCTGTGTATCCGGGATAGAACAGGGTATTTGATCAATGTTCTTGGTTATTGGACTTAATAGGTACCCACATCTCCAAATGCTATGCTGTGGCTAGAGTGCACAACCTATAGGATGCACTGAAACAATTCATAAAGATTACTTCAATTTCACCTCACTCAAATGTTACCATCCAGAAGCCCATTGGCAATTCCAAATTTCCCCTTCAAGTCCCTCACCTTCTTGACTTGGATATATAGGTGAAAGTGAGAACTGCAGATGCTGGAGAGTCAGATCAAAAAGTGTGGTGCTGGAAAAACACATTAGGTCAGGCAGCATTCAGCAGGAATGAGCCCTTCATCAAGAATGTTATGAGGGGGCGGGCTGAGAGATAAATAGAAACGTGGGTGGGGGGTGATTGTGATAGTTTGGTGGGGAGGGTGGAGCTGATAGGTGGAAAAGAAGATCCACAGGTAAGACAAGTCAGCAGGTTGGTGCCAAGTTGGAGGGTTAGATCTAGGATGAGATGGGGAGAGAGGAGATTTGGAAACTAGTGAAGTCGATGTTGATGCAGTGTAGTTGAAGGGTCCCAAGGCGGAAAATGAGGCATTCTTCCTTCAGTTGTCAGGTGGCTTGGATTTGGCAGTGGAGGAGGTCCAGGACTCGCATGTTCTTGGGGGAGTGGGAGGTGGAGTTGAAGTGGTCAGCCACAGGATTGTGGGGTTGTTTGATGTGTGTGAACCAGAGATGTTCCCTGAAATGCTCTCTGAGTTGGCATCCTGTCTCCCTGATGTAGAGGAGACCACATTGAGAACAATTGACACAGTGGATGTGCAGGAAAATCTCTGCCGGATGTGAAAAGAACCTTTGGGGCCTTGGACAGTGGTGAGGGGAGAAGTGTGGGCCTATGTTTTACAACTCTTTCGGCAGCAAGAGAAGGTGCCGGGTGTGGAGGGTAGGTTGCTAGGGGTACGGACCTAACGAGGGAATCACGGAGGGGATGGTCTCTGCAGAATATAGATAAGGGTGGGGAGGGTCTGATTGTAGGTGGCAGAAATGGCACAGAATAGTGCATTGTATCCGGAGATTAGTGGGGCGGAAGGTAAAGACCAGGAGGGTTCAATCCTTTTTGGGGCTGGAGGGGTGGGGTTCAAGGGCTGAGTAGGTGATAGATCAATCTGGAATCTCTGACCTAATATAGCGCTATCATCATAACAACTTGTATGTGTTTAGCATCTTTTCAGCCATAGAATAACACAGCCCATCCTGTTTGTGCTGCTCCTTGCAGCTATCCAATTAATCCCACTCTCTTCTTACAGCACTGTAATTTTTCTGCCTTCATGTATTTATCCAATTCTCAGTTGAAAGTTGCTATTGACTACCACTCCTTCAAACAAGGCATTCCAGATCATAACTTTAAAAAAAAGTTTCATTGGTAAAAGATCCAAAAGAAATATCAATGTGTACCTCTGGTTACTAACTCTTCTGCCCTATCAAAGAAGAAGAGTAAACAAAATTTGAATATTAAATTGTTAAAACACAAGGAGAAATGTCTAATAGCTTGGTCAAAGAAGCAGATTTTGGACAATGGTGTTAAAAAAGTGTCGGCGAAAGTGAGGAATGCAGATGCTGGAGATCAGAGTCAAGATTAGAGTGGTGCTGGAAAAGCACAGGTCAGGCAGCATCCGAGGAACACGAAAATTGACGTTTCGGGCAAAAGCCCTTCATCAGGAATGAGGGCGGAGGAAGAGGTGGGGAGTGGAGCCGGTGTAACTACAGAAAATGGACTGTTCTAAGTAGCCAACAAAGAGACAGGCATAGCTGGCACCCATGCGAGTGTCCATGGCCACCCCTTTCACTTGGAGGATGTGGGAGGAATTGAAGGAGAAACTGTTAAGGACAATGACCAGTTCAGCCAAACGAATGAGAGTTTCAGTGGAAGGGTACTGGTGGGGACATTGGGAGAGGAAGAAACGGAGGACTTGGAGGCCCTGGTCATGGCAGTTGGAGATGTAGAGGGATTGGATGTCCATGGTGAAGATGAGGCATTGGGGGCTGGGGAAATGGAAGTCTTGGAGGAGGTGGAGGGCGTGGGTGGTGTCTCGAACGTATGTGGGGAGTTCCTGGACTAGGGGGGATAGGACAGTATCGAGGTAGGTGGAGATGAGTTTGGTGCGGCAGGAGCAGGCTGAGACAATGGGTCAGCCGGGGTGGTCAGGCTTGTGGATCTTGGGAAGGAGGTAGAATCGGGTGGTACAGGGTTCCCAAGCTATGAGGTTGGAAGTTGTGGGTGGGAGATCTCCTGAGGTGATGAGGTTGTGTATGGTCTGGGTATGGGTTGGTGATGGGGGGGGTGAAGTCATGGTCGAGGGGGCAGTAGGAGGAGGTGTCTTCGAGTTGGCGCCTGGCTTCAGCGGTTTAGAGGTCAGTTGCCAAACTATCACTGCACCTCCTTTATCTGCTGGTTTGATGGTGAGGTTGGGATCGGAGCAGAGGGAGTAGCGGGCTGCAAGTTGTGAGGGTGAGAGGTTGGAGTGGGGGAGGGGGGTAGACAGGTTGAGGCGGTTAATGTCTTGGCGGCAGTTGGAAATAAAGAGATCGAGGGTGGGTAATAGGCCAGTACGGGGTGTCCAGGTGGATGGAGTCTGGTGGGGGGGGGTGAAGGGGTCTTCGGAGGGTGGGGGGGGTCCTGATTGACAAAGTAAGCTTGGAGGTGGAGGCCAGTACACTTTTTTAAAAAAAGGTGTACTGGCCTCCGCCTCCGAGCTTACTTTAAAAAAAGTGTACTGACTCTCAAGAGATGATATCCCTATAGTGATCTTGTAAGATGGTCTAAAAGTTCATACATCTCTAATCTGTTGTGAAACAAAATAATAATTCTATTTCCACCCTTAACATATTAAGTCATCTAAGGATGCCAAATCCATTTGAGGAATGATTGAATCTGGATAATCAGTAAGATCCAGCACATGTAAGCCAGGTCTTAGAGATCTTAACAGTACTGCCCTTTCAATAAATTTCTATAAACACTCTGTAACTCTATAACATTTTCTCTATATGGTCATCGAATGGTTACAGCACTAAAGGAGGTTATTCAGCCTGTGTTGGATCCCTGCACATATACCACATACATCTTTTACTAGGAGCTAACTATGTTGTCAGGATTAGCTCTGCCCTGGATATTTCAGTCTTCACTACACACACAAAACTTACATCTACATCAGATCAGAATTTAGGAGTTATACCTGAAATCTAAAGATGGAAAATGATTGGGAATCAGGATGAGAATCAAATTTTAGCTAAACTTCAGGGTACAAATATATTTTGTCTTCTGGCCAGTGACCAATAAAAACTTTGAACAATATTGTAAATAACTTACCATGCAGAAATAGACTATTTGGCTCACCTGATTTTCTCCAGGAGAAAGTGAGGACTGCAGGTCAGAGTCGAGAGTATGGTGTTGAAAAAGCACAGCAGGTCAGGCAGCATCTGAGGAGCAGGAGAATCGACGTTTCAGGCATCAGCCCTACTTCATTCCTGATGAAGGGCTTATGCCCAAAACGTTGATTCTTCTGCTCCTCGAATACTATCCGACCTGCTGCGCTTTTCCGGCACCACACTCTCGACTAATGATAGGCTCACCCCAGTCCGCTTTCAATCTATTTTGTCTAACCTTAACTGCATATCTTTCTATTCTGTTTTCCCTCATTTTTGGTTTCTTTGTGTGTTTGGAGTTCCTCCTGAATTCTTATTGGAATTATTAAAGACCACTGTTAGACTTTGTGCACATCAGTAGTCCTTAATAATTCCAATAAAGAATTGTACCCTCTCAAAAAAACACAATGTAATTGTAGACCTCTATCATGTTCTCTCTTTCTTGACATGGATAACCTTCAAGTTATTGTACTTTTTTTTGCACTATTTCTATATAATTTATAAGACAGAGGGGAAAACTGTGCACAGTATTATAAGTTTGGATATATGGCAGCAGTGTCAGCCAGTGAAAATACTTAAAATAACTTCATTTCCACATTTTGGTCCTGAAAATTATCATCTAACAAAATAGCTTTGAAGTGCAGTCACTCTTGTAGTGTAGGAGATTCTCAGCAAGAACCAGATAATCTGTTTTAATGCTGACTGGGACAGATAGGGAAAGAAAGAAGTGAGTAAGAAACTACTTGGCAATCACCTCAATACACTATGAGGCTTGCAGCAACGAGGGGCAGTTCAGTTTGTGATTATAGGTCCACATATGTACATCAGCATTGTTTTGATTCTACAGACACAATTCAAATGCTTAATCCTATTTAGATTTTAATTTTTTTATGTATCTACCATTTAGATTTTATTCCATGAAAGTTTAATTGAATACAACATTCCCCTAGGATACAAATTATGGAAATCAGCTCAAAATATCCAACTTTACTCATTAATTAGATTCTGGAGTCAATATATATTCTTTTGCCACATTCCCAGGACAAGGAAGCCTTCTCTGCTTTCCTCTCTTGCATTACATTTCACTGGACCCAGCTTCATCCAATACTTTACACCATGCAATTTACCTATTCCTTTACCATAAGTTGTCTTAACATCTTCTTTACCCTGGCTCTGTATTTCTTCAACTGTTGTTCATCTCTGAATCTTATCCAGTTTCAATAAAACATAATTGACCTGAAATGTTAAATTTGTTTCTTTGTCCACAGGTGATGCCTAAACCTGAGTAATTGCCAGCATGTGTTTCAATTTTCCAAAATTCACTTTTGTCTTTCCATTTGAAGGCTCTACATCTCTATCTCTATTACAGCCCAAAGGAGACTGGCATAATATAAATGGAGAGAGTGTACGATGCTGAGACCATTAGTCAGAGACAGGGAGAGAGCAAACTGTGAGCCTCTTTTTCAGAGGTGTTATCTTAAGACCCAATTTGTCCAATGCATTTTTTACTGACTTTCCATCTTGCATACTCTGTGAGCTCATCCAAGACTCTTGTCCATATCTTTACTTGCAGCTTTCATTCACTCATCACCCTTATACTCAGACTGAGAATGCACTGACCTACACTGGTTCCTGATCCACTAATACTCGATTTTGAAATTCTTATCTTTGTTTCAATTCCCTCCTTAGCCTCAATCTTCCCTATCTCTATATCCACCTCCAATTTTACAACCCTTTTGATGTCACAATGCTCCTCTAATACTGGCCTCTTGGATAGCCCTGATATTCACAGCTCAGTTTCTAGCAATGCCTTCAAATGTCTAAACTGTAATCTTTGCAATTCCTTTCCTAAATGTCTCCAGCTTTGTTTCTTCCTTTAAGAGAATCCTTAATACTTAGCTCTTTGACCACATTTTTGATCGCCTTAATTTTTCCTTCTATGAACCTATTTCAAACCTGTTTTGATAATGACTCCTGTCAAGTGTCTTGGGAACATTAAAATCTCCTGGACAATCATAGCTGCTAACCTTACCTGAGCTTGAAGGAAGCTGCATGTGACTACACTTTTATTTCAAGTAATAGTAATGTTATTATACACGCAAGTTTCTGTTAAAGTAAAAGGCAAACATACACACAAGTCACAGTCAAGTAATTATTTTATTGTAGTCCAGTGATAATGACAGTACAGAATTCCCTTGCAGTCAGCAAAGGGGGAAGTTTTGACCTGTTTAAAATACAGTATAGTAATGGGAGTGAACTCCTACACAATGCTTACACAAGTCACAATACAATGAGGCAAGGACTGCATGTGACTGACTGCGTTCGCACGGAGAAAGGAAACAAAATGTCTAGAAAAATCAAGTATTCCCAAAATCACGAGCTTTTGTTCTTTTCCTGGTCAGACTTCAAGTTGTCATTTGTTGTGCAGAATGCAGTGCACCATCCAGCAATAAGTTAACTCACAGGTAAGTGTCACAGTCCATGATTCCACTCTGTTTGGTTAATTTAATTAATGTAACGATTAACCAAACGAGTTATATTTACACAGTGTGAGGAAACTCAGCAGGAGATGAAAAGTAGGGGGTTTGGTTTGAGGGGTAGTGGAGGGGTGGTAGGAATTAGATTGTGGGATATCTGCAGTTAGCAGCTGTGTTCTTGACAGAGTTAATGCTTTTGCACAAAAATAATGCCAGTTTGGAAAAGCTCCATTTCAATAATGCCACTGTGAACATGACTGGCTTCAACATGGCGAGACACTAAGTTGATAATCCTACATGCCTTCTCCTCTCCAGCTGTAAATATACAAGTTCACATTGTGTACTAAAAACGTAAACTACACTGCTAGCCAGACACAGGTATGAGAACATCGCACAGTCACTTTCTGAAGGATGGACAAAGCCCCAGTGTAGATTCCGACATAGAATGTTATCCTGAGATTAATCTTCTTCGCTACCAGTTCCTGACCGTTCCTGAAAAGGCACAAGAACAAACAAAATAATAAGAATATAAGAAATAGGAGCAGGAGTAGGCCATTTGGCCCCTCTAGCCTGCTCCACCATTCAATAAGATCATGGCTGATCTTCTACCTCACCTCTGGTTTCCCACACTAACCTATATTTCTTAATTCCCTCAGTACCCAACATCTATTCTTGTCTTGAATGTACTCAATGACTGTGCATCCTCAGCTCTCTGGGGTAAAGAATTTCAATGATTAACAACTCTTTCACCTCAGTCCTAAAATGCAGCCAATTATCTTGAGACCATGACCTCTAGTTCTGGTCTCCCCAGCTAGAGGAAACATTATCCCAGCGTCTACCCTGTTAAGCCCATTAAGAATTTTATATATTTCAATGAGATCACTGCTAACTCTCCTAAATTCTAGGGAATATAGGTCTAGTCTACTCAAATTCTCATGGTCTAAAAGCTTAATGTTCCATCTCCATTCCAGCCCAGTTCCTTTAGTTCTCCTTTCTAGTGCAGCAATCCAGCTGACATTTTGCCACATTTGAAATTCACTTGATAAATCTAGTGACAACATACAGACAAACAATTGTGATCATTTATATAATTCCAATTGTACAGCTTTTGATTTCTTGACATTTCTCCTCCCGATACACCTCCCTTCCCACCTTTTCCAACAACTACTCTTGTTGGCACTGGCTACTATTGTTACTTTATCTAATTGCCTGTTGTTCATATGCAAGCCTCATTAAGTATCTGGAGAAGGTATTTGACCATGATGAGATTGCCATAGCCAAGTCTGGTCCTATTCTCACCTAACGTTCATATATGTGTGGTTTCCAGTCGGTATTTCTAGATAGTGATCAGAAGTGCGAAGCCCAGCTAATTTCACTGTTCCCTGGTCCTGGAAACAGAAAAATCAATTGTTGCACCCAGAGACTCACACTGGCCAATATCATGCCAGAGTAAATTGATAAAAATAGATTTGTAGATAAAGGAGGCACAGCAGCTTCTTATTGCAGAGGTAGGATGTGAGTTCCAGATCTCAGGCTGGTAACTGCGGGGACAAGGGTGGAAATAGGGAGGTGAGGGGAGGGTGGAACACATAGGCAGTTTTTGTCCTTCTAATATTGCATGGTGCAGTGCAGTTTGTATAAAAAGCACAAGAAAATTGTTAACTGTAGCTGGTGAATTAAATGGCAGGCAGCTGCAGGTCTCAAAAGCTACAACTTTGAATGCATGAGGTCAACATGGAGGAGGGGGCTATTGGCCACCCAATACTGGAGATCCCGTGTCACTGGCTTTAACACAACTTTGTACAATGTAAATACTGAATAACGGGCTCAGGTACTGGGTCCCACCTCATCCACTTCCTCCTCTGTATCATCATCGCTTACAACAGGTTTGGATTTAGAGGCACGACTGGAGCGTTTGCGCCCTTTCACTCGATCCTGGCTCTTCTCCTTTCGGCCTAGCTTAATTTTCACTTTCACTGAACGAGCTGAGAGAGAAAAAAAGAGATGGATCAGAAAGATGGACATAATCCAAGTTCATCTGCTCTCATTATAACCAGAGCAATGCAGTAATTGGAGCCAGAATGTGTTCATATCACTCTGGCTATCCTCATTTCTTAATTTAGTAAGCAGAATCAAAATTTACTCAGTCAACTCAAGTACGTTCCCTTGAACCTGCATGTGTTCATTCATTTAGTCAATCAGGATATGTTTCCTTGATCCAGTGCATTATCAAACAAATTAGGAATAGAAATAGGTCATTTGCTATTCAATAAGATAATGGTTATCTGACTATTTCAGATTCTTGCCTCACCCAATAATCTTTTATCCCTTTCTTATCAAGAATCTATCCATCTTTACCTTAAAAATATTCAGTGTTTGCTTCTACTGTCTTTTGAGGACGAGAGTTCCAAACATTCACAATCCTCTTTGAGAAGATATTTCTCCTCATCTTTGTCTTATTTTTAAACTGTGCCCGCTAATTTTAAATTCTCCCACAAAAAAAATCCTTTCCACATCCAACCTGTCATGACCCCTCAGGATCTTAGATGTTTCAAATAAATCACTTCTTACTCTTTTAAAGTCTAGTGAATACAAGCATTGCCTGTCCAACCTTTCTTTTTAAAGCAACCCATTTACTTCCTTCCTTAAATAGGGCGACCAATAGTCCATAATATTGTCTACATGATACTCAAGATGTGGTATCACCAACACCCTTTATAAGTGAAACATAATTTAAGCATATTATAATTGCTGTTACCTAGGGATGCCTTTTCTATGAGGTTATTAATTAACCCTATATTATTGCATTATACCAGATCTAGTATAGCTCTCTGTGGTTGGCTTCAGAATGTAATGTTCAAAGAAACCATCTTGAGTATGTTCGATGAACTCATAATCTAGGCTACGTTTGCCCTTCTGTTCCCTCAACTCAAGGATGTTCCCTTGATCCTGAGCAAGCTCATTCTGTAATTGCTTTGTAAGATGCAGTTCATAAGCATATGTCTCACATTAAGGCCCTATTTAGACAGATCATCATTTCAGTCTGCCTCTTCCCCTGTGGATCCTTCACTGGTGGAGAGCAGCTAGGGCGCTTTCCCCATAGTGACAAGGTAGTCAAAGCTGGCTAACAGATTAACTGGACAGAAGCAAATGTGATGTGAGGAAAACTTCACGCAGCGAGTGGTTAGGTTCTGGAATGCACTGCCTGAGAAAATGGTGGAAGCAGGTTCAACTGAAGCTTTTGAAAGAGAGTAAACTGTTATCTGAAAAAGAAGAATGTGCAAGGTTGTGTGAAGGCGGCACTAGGTAAGTTGCTTAGTCAAAAAGCCAGTGCTTTGGGCCAAATAGCCTTTATGTCATAAAAATTCTTTTATTTTGAGAAAGTAAAAAGCTTGTATGTTCACCCTACAGTGAGTCAATGGTTTTTAAAAAAGTGAATGCAACACATTCCTGACCATTATTTACATAAATTTGGCAGTTACAGAATTCTAACCCCTTTGCTGTCCATTCTCATGTCACCAGCACAAAATAATTTCACAGAAATCGACCTGAAAGATTTTGAGGGAATGGAGGGAATCTAACATGAACGTCAGGATTGGAAATTCTAAAATAAAACTCTCAGGACAAAATGAAAACAGTGCTCTCGACAAGTCTTACATTCTGACTCGGATCCTTCCTCCTCCTCCTCCTCTCCTTCCTCACTATCATCTTCACTATCTTCCTCCTTCTCGATTTTCTGTCGTACGCTGGTAAAAACAGACTGAAGTACAATTGAATCCTCATAGATCTAGGAGTACAAGAGAGGGTGTGTTTAACTGCAGATACATTGGCAACACAATCAATCAGGGATGCATAGCACAGGATGAAAGATCAGACAGAGGTTCTGCACCAGTGTTATCCACCCTTTTTGCACAAGGGGTTCCACATTTAATTTTTTCTGTCACTGGAAGGGAGTGCATGATGGTGGTGTTTGGGTGAACAAATTTCAGAAAGATAAGCTTTGACACAGTACTAAACAGACAATTCCAAAGCAATAAATTGATAATTTAAATGACTTATCAATACAAGATAAAAGGGATAATAAAAATGTGTCAAGCAACAGGGCTAACTAATACAAACTTGTTGTTTGGCCTATTGTGGCCGCACTTAATTTGAATACCACCAGCATGTGCAGTAACAAATGCACAAACACGGGAACACAGTGGTGCAGTCTAATGCGAGTGCAGTCTAATGGCCCTTTAACTGAGACAGGATCAGTATAGTGTTAGAAATAGCTTTTAAACATGAGCTGCAGCAAGATAATGTGTATGTATGTTAGCAGCAACAAAATGCATAACCTGGCACATCAGGCTAAATCATGTTTTTTATAACACAAGCTGCAGTATCGCTATATTCTATGTATGAAATAGACCTGATGCAATATGCAGTATATTGTGATGTTGACTATAGAAATTGGAGGAATAGAAATATAGTGTTTTTTTTAATTGACCAGCTGTTAATATCTGCCCATGCACACACCAATGGCCATTTTGGTTAAGAATCAGAGCTTGAGAGAAAGTTACAGATTAGGTCCCAAGTCGTCATCACCAGGGACCTGGGCAGAGACCAGGGTTAAGAAATTGAGTTAAATAAGCACTGACTTTGGTTCACCTCTGATGGCATGTACATCTGAGCTGGGTACAATAGAATTCATTCAAAACTCAAGCTAATTGTGACTAAGGTTTTCTAGGTGTGTTTGGCTTAGTATCACTCACTTACTCACTGAACCATTCCAGCATCACATTCCTGATGGTCCACACAGTTCTCATTCTTTTAATCCCACCAGCCCATCTGACTAATTTTCACCTCTATGACTGCCTGACTCTCATTCCCAAATTCTTATTTGTGCTACCCCTCCCGTGCACACTCGCCAACCTTGACAGCTTGCCCAACTCTCATCCCTATTCCCTCTCCTGATGGCCTATTGAACTCCCATTCTACCGACTCCCCTCACCCTCGCTCTGAAAGATAGCTAACCCAATGACCCTAGTCAACTGTATTCTTCTCCTCCCTCAAACATTGGCCTTCTATTCCTACTGGCTCCTGTGGTCTGACACATTCCTAAACCTAAAACCCTTAATACCCCTGTGTATACATTGTGATTTCAGGCTCAAGTGAGTGAAACTAATCACGTTATGCCATTTGTTGCTCCTCCAATCACTGTATTTTTCTCTGTCACAATTGTGGCTGATAAGCAAAGAACCAGTCTCTGATTCCAGGAGATGCTCATTGCAAAAGTCTCAATTACCCTTCCATTTTGAACATGGTTGCTGGCACGTAGGACACTTCCATAGGCTACTTTGTTGCCAACACGCTGCCTGTTGGATAAGCCCATTTTTGGTTTTCCCTTCTGGCTTAGGAAAGACATTTTCAACAAGCCTTAATCAGGAAATGTAATGAGTGTTGGCGGGGTAATTTGTGCAATGAACAGTTGATGGCTTAACAGATTCTGTGGTGTCACAGGGCTCAAATGGGAAGTCTTCACTAACTATCTCTGCAGTGTTCAGGAATGCTAATTTCTGAAAAGGCCAATCAGTGGATAAACTGCACTGGATTACAAACAAAGATCGCACAATGATAGAAAACAAAGGTGTAGAGCAGAAAAATCAGGAAGTTCTGTTAAACTGTTATATGTCATCAGTTGGGCCTCAGCTGGAGTATTGTATCCTAATCTGGGCACAACACTGTGCAGAGGGGAAATACCAAAATTCAATTACAAGAGAGGTTAGGATTACTTTCCCTAGAAAAGGTTAAGGGGAGATGTAATAGAATTGTCCATGGATAGATAAAGAAAAACTATTTCTAGTGACAAGACAGTCAGTAAACAGAAGAAGTATACTTTAGAAAACTTTGAAAAAAACATTTTGGGTGGTCCTGAACACTGCAGAGATAGTTAGTGAAGACTTCCCATTTGAGCCCTGTGACACCACAGAATCTGTTAAGCCATCAACTGTTCATTGCACAAATTACCCCGCCAACACTCATTACATTTCCTGATTAAGGCTTGTTGAAAATGTCTTTCCTAAGCCAGAAGGGAAAACCAAAAATGGGCTTATCCAACAGGCAGCGTGTTGGCAACAAAGTAGCCTATGGAAGTGTCCTACGTGCCAGCAACCATGTTCAAAATGGAAGGGTAAAGACATTTTTTAAAAATGCAATGAGTTATGATGATCTGGAATGCATCAGCTTAAAAAATGGCTTTTGATAAGGTTCCATACTGAAAGGTGGTCAACAAAATTAGAGTTAGTGAGTTTTGAGAAGATTTGTAGCTCAGGTTGAGGTTCTGCATGTAGGTTTGCTCACTGAGCTGGAAGGTTGGTTTTCAGACTTTTCCTCACCATACAAGGTAACATCATCAGTGAGCCTCTGGATGAAGCACTGGTGGCATGGCCCAACTTCTATTTATGTCTTTAGATTTTCTTGGGTTGGTGATGTTATTTCCTGTGGTGACATTACCTCGTGTGGTGACATAATTTCCTGTGGTGGCATAATTTCCCATTCTTTTTCTCAGGGGGTGGTAAATGGGATCCAAGTCAATGTGTTTGTTGATAGAGTTCCGCTTGGAATGCTAGTGGCTAGATTAGATTAGATTAGATTAGATTACAGTGTGGAAACAGGCCCTTCGGCCCAACAAGTCCACACCGACCCGCCGAAGCGCAACCCACCCATACCCCTACATTTACCCCTTACCTAACACTACGGGCAATTTAGCATGGCTAATTCACCTGACCTGCACATCTTTGGATTGTGGGAGGAAACCGGAGCACCCGGAGGAAACCCACGCAGACACGGGGAGAATGTGCAAACTCCACACAGTCAGTCGCCTGAGGCGGGAATTGAACCCGGGTCTCCGGCGCTGTGAGGCAGCAGTGCTAACCACTGTGCCACCGTGCCGCCCGATACATGATACATGAACATCAGCGAGCCACAAAAAGACATGACCCACTCTCACAAGTATCCTTACATACAGATGAGGAAGGACACCACTTCAACTGGGACAACATATCCATCCTAGGACAAGCCAAACAGAGACACGTACGAGAATTCCTAGAAGCACGGCATTTTAAGCGGAACTCTATCAACAAACACATTGACTTGGATCCCATTTACCACCTCCTGAGAAAAAGAACAGGAAATGACATCATCACAGTAAATGACATCATTAACCCAAGGAAACCTAAACACAAATATAGAAAGCGGGCCATGCCACCAGTGCTTCATCCGGAGGCTCACTGATTATGTTACCTAGAATGGTGATGAAACGTCTGAAAACGAACCTTCCAGCTCAGGAAACAAACTTACATCCAAAATTAGAGTGCATGGGATTAGAAGAAATTTATAGGATGGTTTGAGAATTTTATCAGATAAACGCAGAGAGTAGAAATAGGGATCAATTCTCAGGAATCGCAGGTAGATGGCTAGTACCAGGATCAGCCTTGGGTCTCAGCTGATCAAGAACCAATTATACTATTTTCAAATTGCTGATGACACAAAACTAGGTGGGAATAAAAGTTGTGAGGAAGACCTGGACAGGTTAAGTGAATGGGTAAAAACATGGCAGATGGAATATAATAGGAATCAGTGTGAAGTTATCCACTTGTTGAAAGAAAACATATAAAGTTGGAATATTTAAATTTTTTTTTTTAATGAGTGACACGCAGGTGCAGCAAATGGTATGTTGGCCTTCAACGCAAGGGGATTTGAATAGAGGAGTAAAGATGTTCTGCTACAATTGTTCAGAGCCTGGATGAGAATACAGCTGGAACATTATGTAAAGTTTGGTCTAAGGAAGGATATACTTTTATACAGAAAATTTAATGGACATTCATTAGACTAATCATGGCAGTAATGTTTCTGATATTGAAGATACTGGGCCAATATTTTCCAGAGTTTAAAGGAATGAGAGATGACCACTTTCCAACTAACAAAATTCTTATAGGGCATGATAGGGTGTATGTGGATAGCATGTTTCCTTTGGCTTGTGTATTTAGAACTAGAGGATGAAGGCTCAGAGGCTCGGTCAGCTTTGGGGTAACAGGAGGTTGTTGCAGATTGTCAGGTCTGGAGGGTGTTATGGGTGAGTCAGGTTCAAATGAATACATACCCAGGGTTGGACCAAAGGGTCTGTTTCCATGCTGTACATCTCTATGACTCTATGACTATAAGTGTGGCTGGTTTTTATCCCTTCTACATCAAGGGATATGTAGATAGCATATGAAAGTGGTGCTGAGTTAAATGATCAGCTATGATCTAACTGAATGGTGGAGCTGGCTCAATGGGCTGAATGGCTTGTACCTCCTCTTATGTTCCCAGACAGGAGGGGAGCAAGACTAACTGACTCTTTTTCAAAAATACAGCACGGACATGATGGGCCGAGTAACCGTCTTTTGTATTGTATGATTATATGATTTCAAACTTTTTCAGTTACCCACCAGTGATCCCTCCAGGTTGTAGGCCTGTGCATTCTGACATAGCAACATCACATCTCTTTCTAGGTCATTGAGGCTACGGTACTTGTGATTACGGATCCGTTCCTATTAAGAGAAAGATAACAGCTCATCTACCAGCAGAACTTTTTCAAATCTAAATCATTCTTCCAGGAATGTGTAGTGACCCTAATTAGTGCCTCCTGTTACTTAGAATGGTTTATAACATAGAAGTTGTCTGGGGTTTTCTGATCATCTGCTCTCTGAGATGCATGGATCAGTTTGAAGAAACAAAATGCTCCAAATACACACAAAGGAAGGAAGAGCAGACAGGGTCAGTGATTTTCTAAAGAGCACACTTCCCATCAACCAAGCGTTGAGTGATTCTCAGTTCAACAGGACAGAAACTTTAACCAAGGCCATGACCACAGAAGGTGACAGCAAATGTTCTGGTAACGAAAGAAAGCAATAAGGGATTCAGGGGCACATACTGGGTCCTATTTTATTGACCTGCTCAAGTACCTACACATTGAGATATTGGGCACCAGTGTACTGGGTTATATATCATCAGACAGGGGCATAGTCTATTAGACTGTGCCACGTTCCAACACACTGGGGAGCAGAGAATTACTATGTATCATCAGACAGGGCATGGGCATTTGGACTGTGCCACATATTGTCAGACTGGGGCAAAGGGGTATATTGATCTGTGCTATGTACAGCCACACTGCAGCATGGACCATTGGACTGTATTGTGTACCATTACACTGGGGCATGGACTATTGGACTGTGCCATGGATCAACATACTGGGGCATGGACTATTGGACTGTGCCATGGACCATCACACTGGGGCATGGACTATAGGCTTGTGCATGTACCATTTAATACTTTCACCTACTCTTCCTTAACCTGGCTGCTTCATATGCCACTTTATGTGTAGCATTACTACAGACTGGCAACCACCATCTATGAAAGGATCAGTGATGGACAGAAGAGTATTTTTTTTAAATTCTAGAACAGTCCATGTAACAAAAGGATTCATTCATAGGATGTGAGTATCACTAGCTAAGCTAGTAATTTTTGCCCATCCCTATTGCCCAGAGAGCAGTTAAGAGTCAACCACATTGCTGTGAGCCTGGAGTCACATGTTGGCCCAGGTGAGGCTGGCAGATTTCCTTCCCGAAGGATATTAGTGAACCGGATAGGTTTTTATGACAATCAACAATGGTTACATTAAACTAGCTTTTTATTCCAGATTTATTTTTGTTATTGAATTCAAATCTTCCACGGTGTTTTTCAAACCCATGTCCTCAGAACATTAGTCTGGACCTCTGGATTATTAGCGCTGGAAATGTGTTGCTGGAAAAGTGCAGCAGGTCAGGCAGCATCCAGGGAACAGGAGAATCGACGTTTCGGGCATAAGCCCTTCTTCAGGAATGAGGAAAGTTTGTCCAGTAGGTTAAGATAAAAGGTAGGGAGGAGGGACTTGGGGGAGGGGCGTCGGAAATGTGATAGGTGGAAAGAGGTCAAGGTGAGGGTGATAGGTCAGACGGGGGTGGGGGCGGAGAGGTCGGGAAGAAGATTGCAGGTTAGGAAGGCGGTGCTGAATTTGATGGATTTGACTGAGACAGGCTGGGGGGAGGGGAAATGAGGAAACTGGTGAAATCCGAGTTCATCCCTTGTGGTTGGAGGGTCCCTAGCCGGAAGATGAGGCGTTCTTCCTCCAACCATCGTTTCGCTGTGGTCTGACGATGGAGGAATCCAAAGACCTGCATATCCTTGGTGGAGTCGGAGGGGGAATTGAAATGTTGAGCTACAGGGTGGTTGGGTTGGTTGGTCCGGGTGTCCCAGAGGTGTTCTCTGAAACGCTCCGCAAGTAGGCGACCTGTCTCCCCAATATAGAGGAGGCCACATCGGGTACAGAGGATGCAATAGATGATATGTGTGGAGGTACAGGTGAATCTGAGGCGGATATGGAAGTTTCCTTTGGGGCCTTGGAGGGAGGTGAGAGGGGAGGTGTGGGCGCAAGTCCTGCACCTCCTGCGGTTGCAGGGGAAGGTGCCGGGAGTGGAGGGTGGGTTG
>NC_057717.1:96115868-96196658 GCF_004010195.1 Chiloscyllium plagiosum | reverse complement strand
GAAGAAGGGCTTATGCCCGAAACGTCGATTCTCCTGTTCCCTGGATGCTGCCTGACCTGCTGCGCTTTTCCAGCAACACATTTCCAGCTCTGATCTCCAGCATCTGCAGACCTCACTTTCTCCTCTGGATTATTAGATCAGTGACACTACCATTATACTCCTTGCAAATGTTTAAATTCTCTTGACACAGTACTGCTATGCAAGTAGTCACACAGGAGCAAGTGTACCTTTATCTTCCGGAAGTCGACGGGTTTGCGGATGAGTTCATAGTACTCTGGAAGCTCCTTGCGTGATGGAAGTTGAATGAAGACTTCACTGAGCTGTCGGCCAGTACTGCTTTAAAACAAAAAAAATGTCGATTACCAGTTGTTCACGGCACAGAAGGAGTAATGTGTGAGATATACACTGCTGTTGTTGCTGATGCGACATAATCTTAGGAGCATAACACTGCCATTTCACCCTAAATAAAACACAAGCTAACCAGCTTTTAGCAGTTAACAAGCTGACTCTTGTTTTAATATCTCTACGACGTGCAGATTTCAGAATCTTGATCATCAGCTTTGAGAAGGTATGATGCAAAATAGAATCATAGCATTCTGCAGCATTTAGAGAGGACATTCAATCCATCGTGCCTGTGCCAGGTCTTTGAAAGGTATCCAGTTAATCCAATTCCCCTTTTTGTTTCCCCATAATCGTGCAATCTTCTGCCATTCAAATATTTATTTGACTCTCTTTTGAAAATTATTGCTGAATTTGTTTCCAGCACTTTCTAGGCCATGATAACATGCTGCTAATAAATCGGCTTAGTTTACTACTGGTTCTTTTGTGAATTATCTTGAACCTGTGTATTCTAGAATGATAAACGGTGTGGTACTGAGCTGTACAGAGTAGCAGTTCCCAAGCTACATCACTATATCACTTGCAACTAACCCAGGACAACTGTTGGTATACTGCCTGCACTATGACCTTAGTGCTACCTTGGCTAAGGAGGTAGAAGAGGCAACAGTCTCCTTGATCTCACTTGCTCTGTCCATTTTTCATATTAATTCATGGGATGTAGACATCACTGGTCAGCATTTGATGTCCATTTCTAAATTACCATTGCAATAGTGGTGGTGAGCTGCTTTCTTGAAATGTTGCATTCATTGGGGTGGAGATACACCAACAGTGCTGTCAGTAATGAGTTTCAGGATTTTGACCCAGTGACCATCTTACATTTTCCAAGCAGACCTCTCACTAACCCTTAGTAATCCTTTCACTAACCTGTCCTTGTACTTGATCACTGCATCTACAGTTTTCTTCATTTTTTTGGTGAGGTTTGGGGGGTTTGGTGATAATTTTTCTGCTGGTGGCCGCCCACGCTTTTTTTTCTTCTTTTCATCATCATCCTTGTCCCGGCTGCTACGCGTGCTCGTGGTTGCCATGACCAACGGTGGGTCGACATCTCTCTTTCGTTTGCGGGCTTTTTTCTGACGAACCTCTTCTTCAATCTCCTCAAGGTTGCCCTCTTCTATGGCCTGTTGGGAGAGAAAGAATCACAATGAAACCCATCCTTTTTGGTACTTTACTCAGCCAGTCAACCTGTGGTATGTAGGTGTACGTGCAATCCTGGTATGATGGGGTAGATGAGGGAATTCCAGAAGGGCTGTTTCTAATATGGAATTCAACAATAGGCACAGTTGTTCACTCATTCCTGCCTGATGTCATTAAACATAACCACCAAATACTTCTGTGACTAAATAAATATATTGAATTAGCTTATTTGGACATGTTGTGTGACATTCCAGCACAGGTGGGACTTGAACCCAGGTCTTCTGGTCCAGAGGAAGTTGGCTGAACTTATCTTGTCTGGCCTACATGTGACTCCAGACCCACAGTAATGGGGTTAACTGATCTTTGAAATGGCTGAGCAAGCCAGTCAGTTCAAGGGCAATCAGCATAGACAGAAAATACTGGCCTTGCCACAGTCTAT
This sequence comes from Chiloscyllium plagiosum, assembly GCF_004010195.1. Classification (NCBI taxonomy): domain Eukaryota; kingdom Metazoa; phylum Chordata; class Chondrichthyes; order Orectolobiformes; family Hemiscylliidae; genus Chiloscyllium; species Chiloscyllium plagiosum. The sequence continues at coordinate 96,194,686 of NC_057717.1, read as the reverse complement.
GCAAGAATTTTAAAAAGCTGCTTGGAGGGATTTATTCCCTGGGAGATGGTGCTATATTCAGCCTGTGTTGTTTATGTGTAAAAACACCCAATGATTGGGCTGCATTCCCACGCACTCACACTCCTACCTTGAGCCACTGTTTCTCGGTTAAAGAGTCGCTGTAGTCCACCTCCTTGCGCTGCCGCGAGCCTCGGCCAAACATTTTCTCCTCTTCCTCCTCACATGTCAGCCTTTCCACCTCAGCATCATCTTTCAAGATCCAGTTTGGAAGTTCATCTTCCTCCATTAACCGTGGTTTCCGCTTTGGGTTTCTGGCCTCTTCGCGACGACGGTCCAAATCCATCCGCTAAATCGAGCGAGAGAGAGATAACTTGAAGGGTCTTCTATGCTTACATTCCCTTTGTCTTTTGAGTTTACAGCTGAATGGGACCTCCAGTGCTGCTGAATCACACATTGGTCTGCCTGACACTCCAGCAGGACCACTAAACTCAGTGACCCAGCTCCCATTCCTTTAGGATTTCTCCTGCTGCTGAGGGACATCTGCTAAGACTGTGATCCAGCATGAGGGCTCCCATGTTGAAGAAAAAAGTCACACCTTCCCAACAAAAGATTGAATGAACATCTACTTTAAAATGCCCTTCACAAGCTTGAGAAGTCTCAAAGCTCTTTGCAGCCAATGAAATACTTATAAGTTGCACAAAGCAAGCTCCCACAAGCATTATTCGTGCTAACAATGAAATCATCTATTTTAATTTTGCTGTTTAAGGTTTAACTATTGCCCCAACACATTGGAAAGTACTCCCTCCTGTTATTCTTTGAATGTTGCCTTGGGACTTTTAACGCTCATCTGAGAGGTTCTCGGTTTAATGGCTCAGCAGGGCCTCCAATAGTGCAGCACTTCCTGTGTACTGCACAGAAATATTAGCCAAGATTTTTGGACTCTGTTTTATGGACTGGGACTTGAACTCACTGAGTCTCTGATTTAGAGATGAGAATGCTACTCCTGAGCCACGGTGACATTACCTTGTGCTCCGGCAGGTAACGACAGAAACTACTAAACGACCAAACCATGTGGATCTAAAGGTCCTAGCTTCTGTACAGAGTCAATTCATTTCAGTTTGTATAGGGCTCAATACCCTGGATTTGGGTGGTGGGGAATAAAACATATAGGGTTCTTACATCACTACTCAGAAGATCACGATTGAAAGTTCATCTGTCAACATTGGCCTGACACATATTGGGCCAGCTATTACGAATTCCAAAGTTGAATACGTGGCTAACACTGACTAGGTTCATACATGAGGCAAGACTACTTAATCTAATAATCTGGAGGGCTTAAAGGCCATTGGAAACTGTAAATCAACAGGAGTCAGGGTCTACAGTATAGGAGAGTAGAAAGAAATCAGGGTAAAAAGACAATGTTGCAGTTTTAAGTAGAAAACGTATTGCTTGTGTTTTTGTCACGACATACCATGAAGAGGTCGAATTCCTCTTCGTGTCTGGCTATCATTTGATTCACTGTCTCATCATCGGGAACTTCATCTTCTTCCTATAAGCAAACAGATAGCAGGTTAAATGTTGCGATGGTGGATTCAATGGGCTGAGGTACAATCCAACAAATTCTCTCTGCAACATGAATATTCTAAGTGGTTCTGTGTTTAACTCTTGTTGTTCTTGAGAAGGGGAGGGAAGTACAATGCACAAACCAGAGAATTTTCAAATACAGGTTGAGAGCTTGATAGCCCACATCCCATTGTGAGTCCCAAGATTTGGTCTGCCTGCTGACAGGTGATGCAGAGTCAAGATTGAGCCATTTGGTTCAGTGAGAAGCATCAGGCTGTCAAACACCAACCATCAAGATACAGTGCATAATACGTACAAGGGACAAAGTAAGAAAAGGGAATAACTAAAACTGGCATGTCACCAATTGAATCCAAATTCTTTCCATTTTAAAAAAATGGACACAGCATATTTAATCAGACTTTGTGAGTAACCAAAGTTACCATTCCAAGCAACGGGCTATAAACTAGAAGTCAGTGCCAACTGCAATCTGGTTCAAGTGGCTAATCACTATGAGATTCTGAATTCAATGACAGGCAGGACAAACCAAATATCTAATCAATAAATCAAAGGCATTCAATGCTTATGATTGTGACCTTACAACCAACCAGTGGTGGAAATGCTTGCACTCACTCATGCAGTCTCTTGGAGACTCAATTCCGTAAAATACAGAAGGTTACAGATTAAAAAAATAAAGCAAACCCTCATCTTCTCACCCTGATATTGTGGTTCATATATGAAAGAGGGCAACATGGCACCATGCAAAACAGATGCTTAACAAACTGTGACTGTGACATTGACATGAAGCTGGTATCACAAGGCACACATTCCACACAAGGTTGATTTCTGATTCTCACTTTTGGTCACATTAAGGTACAGTCAGCTTTACAAATGGCACATTGAGCTTTCAAATTACACTATTGACAATTTTAGGGAAAACATTCCAACCATTATAAGGAACTGCAACTCAGTGTCTTAACACAACTTATCACAACATCTTTATAAAACTGATAGCTTGAATTGAAAATGGGGTGTGTAACTGTAAGGGCTACAACAAAGAGGTTTATATGGAGAATGAGGTATGCAACAAAGCAGGTTAAAACTGAAAGCCTTGTACTGAGGATGGGGTGAGAAACAATGAGAGGATTATGAGTTGGGAGCCTTTTACTAAGAGTGTCTGATAGAGAGGGTTATAATTAACAGACTTATATGAGGGTGCGGTGTGCGACAAGGATGGCATTATAACTGGGAACTGTATAATGAGGGTGGGGTGTACTCCTTAAGTATGTTTATTTTCTTTTATTCCAAAACATCACTTAAAGCAAAGAAACATTTGGCATGCAGTAATAAAGCAAAGGATCAAATATAAAAAGGAAAAGAAACAATGTTTTTTGGTATCTTTTCTCTGCCCTGCAATTTCTTGCCATTATTCCCACACCTATTTTGGAGATGAGATGGTTGAGGAGGCAGGAGGGGACTGAGACCTTGTCTGGGAACATGCTCACTTCAGAGAAACAAGAATGCTACCATCAGTTGCAACAGGCAGCTGATGCCCAAGGTCCTGTCCTTGAAAGATTTCATTACAAGTGTGTGGCTAATTAATAGCATGAGACCACAGGCAGGGGTTTAGTGATTTCATAGTGTAAATGTGTTGCGGACAAGGAACCATATCTAATCATCTCCTGTGAAACATCTGCCTCCCAGCAAGGCCACCAATTCCATTCTGCATCACTGCATGCTCTTAAACAACCTCTCTTTGTTTCTTTAATTATATATTATCCGTTATCACTTCTGCCAGCTTATCCCGCAACCATTTCCAGAGCTGACAGAAAAGGCCTCTGCTGGCAAGGTACAAGAGAGGAGGTGGGATTGTCTCCCTGTCCATGAAGGCAAATTTCCACCTCTTACACCAAATACCAGGAACACTCCCACTGGAAGTTGTTGGCCTAATTTCTAATAGTTCAGTAGAGGTCAGCCTGAATCAAAAACATGAAGTTTTCTTAGACTCTTACAGCACAGAAGGAGTCTATTCAGCTCATCATGCTTGTGCTAGCTCATGTTCAACAGTCAACCAAGAAAGCTAGCCTTTATTACAAAGGGATTGGAGTGTTAGAGTAAAGAAGTCTTCTTGTAATTATATAGGGCAGTGGTAAGACCACACCTGGCGAACAGTGTGCAGTTTGATTTCTTTACCAAAGGAAGAATGTACTTGCCTTTGAGGAAGTGCACCAAAGGTTTATTAAACTAATTCCTGGGATGAGGGGGTTGTCTAATGTGAAGAGATTGAGTAGAAAGGTTATGGTCCCTAGAGTTCAGAAGAATGAGATGTGAATCTATTGAAACATATAAAATGCTTAAGGGGATTGACAAGATAATTATTAGGAAAATGTTTCCCTGGGCTGGTATTCACATCTATGGGTCACAGTCTCAGGATAAGAAGTTAGCTACTTAGGACTGAGATGAGGAGAAATTTCTTAACCCAAAGGGTTGTGGATTATTTCAGTTCTCTACCAAAGAGCTCAATCATCAAGTACATTTAAGTCAAAAATTGAGAGACTTTTGGATACTAGGGAGTCAAGGGATATGGGGATAGTGCGGGAAGGTGTAGCTGAGCTAGAAGATCAGCTATAATTATGTTGAACAGTGAGCAGGCCTGGGGAGCCAAATGGCCTACTCCTGTTCCTATTTCTTACATTCTTAAATCCAATTGGTCCTACACTCCTGCTCTTTCCCCAGAACCTTGCAATACTTTGACCGTTTCAAGGTATGTATCAAATTTCCTTTTGCAAGTTACCACTGAATCTGTTTCCACCACCTTTTCAGGCAGCACATTCCAGATTTTAACAACTCACTGTGTTTAAAAAAAAAGTCTCCTCATCTCCCCTACTCTTTAAAATCTTCTTTTTCTTGAGTAAGGAAAGGTTGGTGAATGTGGGATGTGCAGAATTTCTGCAGTTTTCCCAACTTAAATCCAAAAATAAATGTAAATTAATAAGTAAACAGGCCCCCTCTGTGACAGGAGGCTCCACTGTCTCTCAACCAACACGTGTGAAAAATCTTTTGGCAAAAGTGTTCACATCTGCAGAAAACACTTGATGTTGTTCCTGCTCTTTTATAACATGATGTGTGCATAAAGTTTAGCAACATTTTGCCAAAGACCTGAAACAAGAGGAGCCCTCCGGCACAGCCTGAGAATAAGATGATGCGCAGATGCAGGTCGGACTACAAACTAGTCTACTTACAGTATGTCCTTCCGATCCTTTCACCTCCGCTGCCACAACCTCAGACTATGTTAATTGGGGAAGAAAAACAACAAACAAATATCCCATTACTTCATTTATTAGTCACCACTGATTACATGGAAAAGTTGAGACAAAAAAATGTTTTTTTTTACTAGAAGTCACCCCAGCTATAGACAAGGCCAGTGGAATTCTGTGGTAACTTCTGGTCAAGGAGGAGGCAGTTTTTAAAAATTTATTCACCGCATGTGGTAGTTACTGGCAAGGCGATAATTTATTGCTCATCTCTAAATTTGTTTGAGAAAGGGGTTGTGAACCACCTTTTTGAATACTGCTGAATAGCTTGATAGAGCAATTCAGAAGGTTATTGACAGCCAATTACATTACTGTAGGTGTGGAGCCATACGTAGGCTAGACTGGTTAAAGATGATTTCCTTCCCTAAAAGACAATAGTGAATGTGATGGGTTCTTATGATATTTAGGAGTTTAATAGTCAGCATTATGGTTGAATTCCGTCTCAAAATTTGAACTACATTTAAATTCCCCAACTGTGTTGGTGGGATTTGGACTAATGTCTCTAGATCATTAAACCAGAACCCTGGATTCCTAGTACAGTAAGATAACCCACTACGTTACTGTACCCTCAATATTTTCAGGATCATGTTCCAGCATCTCCTTAATAGAGGTTCTTGTCCCAGCATTTGATTAGGAAACACCTGCTGGAGATGCAGTTGAATGATGAAGAGGGAGTTTGGTCCTTTTGACAGTGAAGGGTCATCTGTTTTATATGAATGAAATGGATCATCTTTGAGTTTGTGAGATAAAAGCAGAAAATGCTCTAAATATGCAGCAGGGTTGAAGCGAAAGATGGTAACTTTGACCAAGCATTTGTCCAACTGTTCTAATGCTCTTTTGACTCATTGCCAGTGTTTTTGTCTGATTACGCACCTTAAGAAAGAGCTTGCATTTATATAGCATCTTTTATTAACTCAGGACACCTTAAAGAGCTTTACAGCCACTTTTGAAGCATAGCTACTGTTTTAATTTCAGAAATATGGTAGCCAACTTGCACGCAGCAAGATCCTACAAACAGTAATAGCAAGTTAATCTATTTTAACGACATTGGTTCAAAATTATGGCATGGAATTATTTATAAAGGGGAAAATGGGGGCCTCCTAAAGTGCTGAACTCATGAGTGGTCTTCTTCATCCCGTCATTGAACAGGATTGTGGCTGGTTAGACCAAGGCCAAATTTAGTGCCCAGCTCTACTTGTTCTCGCTGGTAAGCTGCCTTCTTGAAATGTGGTGCAGGCATACTCACAGTGGTGTTCATGAAGGAGTTCCAGGATTTTGACCTAGTGACAGTGTAGAAACTGTGATGTATACTTCCAAGTAAGGAAAACTCATGGCTTAATGGGTAACTTGCTTAATGGGTGGTGTTCTCCAGCACCTGCCACCCATCTCATTCTCAGTGGCTGAGGTTGCAAGTTTGCAAGATGCTGACAATGTTTGGCTCGATTTTTGAGTTCCAGTTACTGGAATTCATCTCGAAAGTGTGGCCTTCTGAGTCTGAGGTGAAAACGCTATCCATGAACCGTGGTTGACTCCTTGGGACATTTTATTACATTCATGTTATATATGCTATGGATTTATTCTCTAGAAATGCAGGCTGCTTGTTAAGCAATTCAGGCAGAGGCTTCATTTCATCTGAAATAAACATTCTCAGAACGTTTTATTCTTCAGAAGATCACTGTATTTCCATTCCTTGGTTTTTCATGTGTATTGTGACATTCAGCCCAAAGTCATCAAACGCTTTGAGGTTGGGTTCAGAAGGTACAAGTGATTATTGTGAACTGACTGCCATTGATGTTCAGAATTTCTATTGTCAAATGACATAAACAGCTGTAACTGGGCAAGGACAGTGGCGGTAAATCAAAGCCTGTTCATTGTTGCTTGTTTTCATCTACAATGTAGACCTTTCCTGTCACATTCTCGGGGTATGATGGAGGATGTCTCTATGCAGCCAAAGAGGGAAGAAACACAGCCACATTTTCCCAAAAGACCATGGCCACTGATCAGGTATAGAGTAAATACAACTGGAGCTTGGTAAACATCCACAATAATGCTTTGAGACCACAGAGCAACCTCCCCACTGTTCCTCAAGTCCATCCTAAGTTTCAGATCAATTTTGTTACTCTGATAAAGATCTTGTTGCTGAGACAGCCAGTCTCAAACATAGAAGATTAAATAATGATATAATTGAGATGTCTGAAGATAATTAAAGACATTGACCCACTGGGTAGCAACTATTTCTACTGGTTGGATAGTCCAGAACAAGGGAACGTAATCCTAAAATTCGAGCTAGTCTGTTTAGTGGTAACTGCAAGAAGCATTTTTTCACACAAAGTGCAGTGGAAATCTGGAACTCTGTCCTCCACAACAATGTTGAGGCTAGGGATTAAGAGAAAAATTCTACTTTAATAGTTTTCTTTTGTCAGATAAGGGTTGAGGATATGGAACTGAGGTGAGTAGGTGCGATTAAGGCACAAAGCAACCATGATCTAAGTAAAACAACAGAAGAAGCTCAAGGAGCTGATTAGCCTAGCCTATTGCTCCTATGTTACTTCATTACTGATGTCGTTCTTCTGTTCTGCTGTCTGCCACCATTATTTTCCAAGCGACCAATCTTCATGGGAATGCCTGTATTGCGAGTGACGGCAGGTTCAAAGGCAAACTTGAGCCTCACTGTATTTCCACCCTTGCTGTCCCACACTCATTCATTCACAAAAAATACAACAGCATTTAAATAACAGCTTTAATCAGGTAAAACATCCCAATCACATCATAGGAGTTTTATCAGACACAAGTTCACACCGAGCTACAAAATGAAACATAAGCATAGGTGACCAAAGCTAGGCCAAAGAGGTTTGTTTCTAAGGTCTTCTTAAATGAGGAGAAAGAAAGGTTCATGGGAGAAATTGCAGAACTCTACGCACAGCCATCTATGATGGAGGGATTGGAGAAGTACAGAGATCTCAGACAGACAGTAGTGCTGGAAGAGGTTCCATAGATAAAGAAGGGCAAACAGGAGAATGACAGCACACAAACTCACATACACATCCAGCAGATGTTGCTGAATAATGATTTGGAGCAGAATCCAGGACAAAACAGCTGTAACGTGGCAAGGACAGTGGTGGTAAATCACAGACCATAGCCTTGGCAGCTACATTGAGGATTCTGTTAAGCCTCCTGTTTAAATTGCCAATTGAGAAATTATGAATAATAAGACCACTCCATTACCCAGCCAAGGAGATATAGGTTAGTACACAGAGTGAACAACAGTAGCCTATAATAAGTTCACAAAGATAATACTTGGTTTCCTTTTATGATGGCACTAAGTTACTTTGCAGCTCAGTGAGTATCAACGTCTCTGCAGCTAGGTCATGTCTGATCACCTTGGTGCTCCCACTAGATTAGACAAAACATTTACGCATGCCCAAAGTCAGAATTTACTGTAATGGAATTATAATTCTGAGCTAAGATTCTGATGAGTACATTATAACTAGCACAAGTTTGAAAAGAGTAGACATGCAGCTACAACAATGACAATAACAACTTGTAGTTATGTAATTCTTTTATTATAATAAAAAGTTCCCAGGTGCTTTACATGAGCGTCAAACAAAATTGGAGTCACGTAAGGAGATATTAGGACAAGCGACCGTAAGCTTGGTCAAAGAGCTAGATTTTAAGGAGTATCTTAATGATAGAAAGTGATGTAGAAGGCAGAGAGGTGTACCTTGAGAATTCTGGAGCTTAGAGGCAGGCAGCTCAAGGCACAGCCACAAATTAAAATTGGAGCAATTAAAATCGGGAATATAAAAGTATCAGAAGAGCCCGTATCTCAAGCAATTGAGGAGATGGAGGAGATTATAGTGATAGGGAGGAAAGGAATTTGAAAACAATCATATGAATTTTAAAATAAAAAGACCGCTAGATTGTGAATTATTGCAGGACAGTGAGCACAGAGGTGAATGGGACTTGGGTGTGCGTTCAGACTCAGGCAGATATTTTAGATGACATCAAATTTACAGAAATTAGAATGTTGCTCAGCAATGAGTTGGAGTAGACAAATCTAAAGGTAACAAATACATTGATGAATGTTCCAGGAACAAATAATACTGGGAGATGCAATAATGTGGAAATGATGGCAGAATGTGTGGTTGGAAGCTCAACTGAAGGGTCAAATATGACAGTTTAATCAGTCTTGGTTCTGTCAGAGACAGGGATGGAGTCAGTAGCTAGTTTTTTTTCCTGTTTGAAGCAGGAACCAAGACAATGGCTTCAGTCTTCCCTAAATTAATTGAAAGAAATTTCTGCCCATTTGGTATGGGATACTGAACAAGCAGTCTGATAATTTAATAACAGAGGAGGAATTGAAAGAGATGGCAATGAGGTAGAGCTAGATGTTGTCAGTGTACATGTGAAACCTTTGCTATTGGATGGTGCTGCCATATGGAAGCATGTAGGTAAGAAATAGGAGAGGATTTAAGGCTTTATAAAAAATATTCCTTCATGCATAGGATGTCGCCCTCACTGGCTAGGCCAGCCCTAATTAACTATCCCTAATAGCTCTGATAAAGGTGCTGGTGAGCCATCTTTTTGAACTACTGCAGTCCTTGATGTGGTGGGGTGGAGGGGGGGGGGGGGGGGGGGGGGGGGGAAACCAAAGATAACTATGTAGAAAATGAAAAGGGATTCTCTGTCTACAACTGGATAAGTAAGAATGAAACTGAGAAAATGCAGTCAAATTCAGTGGGACAAGAGTAAAGAGGCATTGGAGGAGGATGGTGTGGTCAACCATGTCAAAGATTGAGGACACATGAGAAGGATGAGGAGGGATAGTTTATCTTTGGCACAATAAAATAGGACGTCATCTATGATTTTGATAAAAGTTATTTTGGAACTGTGGTTGGGTTGAAACATGATAGAAAAAGTTAAAATATGAAGTTCCAGGAAAAATATGAATATATTTGGGAATCAATACAGGTGAGAGAAATTTGTAGAGCAAAGAGAGTCAGTGGTTTGCAAAACTGAGGAACCATGGATTAATTTTTTGAATAAACGGTAATAAGATTAGAAAGAGAGGGACAGTACCTGAGGAGAGAGAACTAGGATCGGAGGTTGGGTGGCCGAAAATTTGTGGAAATTGAAAGAGTGAAGAGAGTTGGAATGGAGAAGGCCAAGATGCAGCATTTTTAGAGTTTTAAAATGATGAATAGACTCTGATAAATTTTTTGTCTGCAAGTAGATCAAGCACAAGTGAATTAAAGATTTAAAAGTATTAGCAAAAGATCTAGAGGGAAGACAAATAGTTCTTTTCATACATATTGGAATCTCAAACGTTCTATCTGAAAATGTGCTGGATGGTGATTCCTTAAATCATTTGAAGTGGAGCTGGACAAGTACTTGAGACTGAGAAAGTTATGGGCAAAAAGCAGAGTTGTAGAATTAATTACAACTCTCTTTCAAAGAGCCAGCACAGGCATAACAGGCCAAATGGCCTCCTTCTGTGCTGTACATTTCTATGATTCCATGAGTGCAACTGATGGTCTTGCCTTTGTTGCTATTAAACATTATTCTTGAATTTTCTTACTTGCTTAATCAGCAAATCAGCAAGTAGTTGCTTGCATGCTTGATTCAGATAATGCAAATTAAACAGGATTACAGGCTGGGGCTATGATGCTAAGATTCTTGACATTCACAAAGTAAGAAATGTCCCATCTTCCCAAATCTGCTATACAGATTTTCAGGCTTATTCTCAGGCATTGTGTGAGTTCTTCTTCATCTGCAGCAGCTCCTTCCTGCCCATCACATCAGCTCAACTCAGAACTGCCACAGTGCATTGTTTCCCAAAATGTTCTAACAGCCCGATAGCAGAGCGCAAGGCTCTGTATGAAACAATATCACATTATATGGAATATTTAGACATCATGTGGAATATCTGCACACTGTATGGAATATTTGCATGCTTTATGCTAGATTCACATGTTGCTTGTGAGTCTGTATACATTTTAAAGACACAGGATGTTACACAGTGGCTCAGATTAGGCAGAGTTTCATTTTATACTCACTTCGTCCTGCTCCTCATGTTCGAGTATAGCCTGAAGAAATGCCCGCCTCTCGTGGCTGGAGGATTTCTGATCGAACATCCCAGCCTGGATGACCTTCTGGTCAACATTGAGCTTGTATTTAGCTGCTGCTAAGATCTTTTCCTCCACACTGTTCACAGTGCACAGGCGCAGCACGCGTACTTCATTTTGCTGTCCGATGCGATGAGCACGATCTTGAGCTTGTAAGTCCTGAAACAAACCCAAACATGAAGAGCTCAGAAATGCTGCTTTTCATTTTCTTTCTTCATCAATGAGCTCCTCCCTCTACATCATATTCATTCTCAGGCTAGAAGGTGGGCTGGCACCCCAACTTCCTGGTTATTGTTGCTGCTCTTTAACTGACTAGTGGGAGGTGCAATAAAGTAGACTACCCTGGAGATCTTTTGGTATTATGGTCGAGATTATGAATAAACTGTAGGACCTTCTCACCACAAATGCACCATGTGCCACAATGCCCTGACACTGAAAATGCCAACTCACCCTGGGATCTTCCTTCTCCCACGAGTCTCCACTCTTGAAGACTCTTCCCTCCTTGAAGTGTCGACTTCTTACAATATCCTTTCACCTTGTTGCTTCGACAGAGTTATTATTTACTCATCAGAAATGAGTAACCTAACTACCTTTCTCTACCCCTCTAATTGTAGGACATTGAGTTAATAGTAGCAATACTTATGCTTCCCTGGAGATCATAGATCAGCATAGGAGGCCGATCACATCTCTGCCAGCTCAGTAAAACAATCATTCATTTATTATACAATTTGCACGTATTTTCCTTTCCAATATGCTTTTTTAAATTACTTTTGCAACTATTCTTGCCACACTTTCAGAAAGTGTTTTCTACATCACAACAACTTACTACATAAAAATATTTTTTCTTATTTCTCCCTCTCTTATATTATAAATCTTAGCCCTCTGGTTATGGATCCTGCCAATGGACACAGTGTTTCCTTACTTACTCTATCAGAACACTTCAGATTTTGAACACTCTAATAAATCGCCTCCTAGCCTTTTCTTCCCTAAGAAGTACAATCCAAGCTTCTTCAGCCTACCCACCAACAGAAGTTCCTCGTCCCATTTCTATAGTTTGTATCATGTTCTGTTACTACACTGAATAAATTAAACTATGTTCATCATAAAGTCCAAAGACCAGATCTTGAAGAGGTTAATACTGAATATTAAGAGGTCAGGCTCAATGAGTGCACTTAGCAAATTACTGAGAAGTGACAAGTTATCAGTAGTTAATGAACAGCTAAAGGTGGGGAGATAGGTGGGTTAATTACTTCTGCCTGTTTATAGCTGGATTGTAAACCTAAAAGGCAAGCATTAGCAACGCTGTTGGGTCCTTACTCAATTGCCATAGGGTAACACATTAGGCAACTGATAAAGCTTCTTTTCTATTCCCTATAGATATAATTTACAATTATCACTCTTCCTCCAACCAGGGGTGTTTCCTGTGTCTGATAGAAACAATTGGATCTTAGCCCATGGGATTTAATAGCAAATTAGCAGGTGTGTTCGCTACTTTGCCACTTTTATTGCCATCTTAACAATCCAGAGTTGATCAGTTCAAATCCCACTGGGGAACTGGATGCAATAAATCTGCACAGTAGGCTGTTACCAACAAGATGCAACTTCCTGGATTATTGTAGTAACAAACATGATTCAGTTATGCTTCTCAGGAAAGGCAATCTACCAAGCATAACCCAGTCCAGATTACAACAATCCTTCATGCCTGGTGAAGTAGCTTATTCAGGTGTAAGGCGAGTCACAATCAATGATCCAAACTCTTCCCTGTGCACTGCAGGAATGGGTGATGAATGCTGCATTGCACACACCTGTCAAATCCTCACTTGGACAGCAGTTTGCTGTGGTTGGTCCTCAAGTTGCTTCGAGCCTGGTGACTCTTACAATTATAGGGATCACTTCACAACCACCCACCTGAGAAACGTGTGTGTGTGTGTGTGTGAGAGAGAGAGAGAGAGAGAGAGTGTGAGTGTGAGTGAAAGAGAGAGAGAACACATGTGTGTTAGCAAAATGTGATGTCCCTACCACTCCAAGCGTGAGTAGGTTGCTTGCCAGCTGATGAGCCTGGAACATATGAACAGAAAGAAGCCTTTTGTCCCTCAAGCGTGTTCTGCCAGAGTCAGAGTCCTACAGCATGGAGACAGGCCCTTCAGTCCAAACTATCCATTGCAGCCGAAATGTCCATCCATGCTAATCCCATTTCCCTGCACTTGGTCCATATCCTTCTAAACCTTTCCTATCCATGTATTTGTTCCATGAGATTATGCTAATCTGTAACCTAGCTTCATACACACACCATCACCCCATATCCTTAATACCTTTGGTTAGCAAAATATCTCTTGACTTTCAGATTTAAAGTTAAGAATTTAACTTTTTTTCTTTGTTCGAGGGATAGGAGTATTGCTGTTTAGGCCAGCATTTATTGCCTATTTGTAACTGCTCTTGAGAAGATGGTGGTGAGCCGTTTGCTGAAACTGATGTAGTCATTGGAGTATAGATCAATCTGCAATGTTGCTAGAAGGGGATTTCCAGGGTTTTGGTCCATTGACAGTGAAAGGATAAGTGATATTGTTCCAAGTCAGGGTGATGTACAGCTTTAAAGAGAACTTGCAGATTGTGGGGTTCCCATGTATCTGCTGTCCTTGTTCTTTTAGGCAGTAGGAGGTTGTGACTTTGCAAGGTGCTATCAAAGGAGCCTAGGTAAGAGGCTGTAGTGCATCTTGTAGATGGTACACACTACTGCCACTGTGCATTGGTGGTAAAGGGACTGAATGTTCATTATGTTGAATGGGGTGTCAGTTGAACAGGCTTTTTTTTTCTGGATAATGTTGAGTTTCTTGAATCTTATCAGAGTTGTACCCATTACAGTGACATTATGCAAGTGGAGAGTATTTGATTACACTCCTTGTTTGTGCCTTCTAAGTGGTGGACAGGCATTGGTGAGACAGGTGAGCTACCCACAATAGAATTCCTTATCTCTGACGTACTCTTGTAACCACATAATTTGTAAGGCTGGTTCAGTTTAGTTTCTGGTAAATAGTAACCCCCAGAACATTGACAGTGGGAGATTCAGCACTGGTAATGCCGTTGAACGTCAAGGGGCAATGGTAACATTCTGTCTTGTTGGAGTCATTGCCTGGCACTCGTGTGGTGCAAACGTTCCTTCCCATTTATCAGCCCAAGTCTTAGATGCTGTCCAGTTCTTTCCGCATGTGGTCAGGACTGCTTCAGTGTCTTAAGGATATCTGAGCATTGTGCAATCATCAGTGAATATTCCCATATCTGACCATATGATGGAGGAAATGTCATTGATGAACCAGTTGAAGCTGGTGGACCTAGGACATTCATGAGAAACTCCTACAATGATGTCCTGGGACTGAGGTGAATGATCTCCTAAAACAACAATCACCTTCCTCTGTGCTAGATATAACTCCAACCAGTGAACAATTTCCCCCGAATTCCATTAACTATAGTTCTACTAGGATTCCTGATCCCATAATCAGTCAAATGCTACCTTAATGTCTACGGTTGTCACTCTCAGCTCAACAACTCCATTGAGAAAGAGAATTCCAACCTCCTATCTCTCTTTGAGTGTAGAATTGTTTTCTAGTTTCACAGCTCAAACATTTGGCTCTATGTTTTTTTTTAACCATGCTCCTATCTGTGGACTTTCCACTAGTAGAAAGAGTTTCTGTCCATCTATCCTGTCAGTTCACCTTATTATCTTGGAAAATTTGTCTTAATCACTCCTTAAAGTAATAAATTCCAGGAAATACAACAATGGGTTATGTAACTTCTCCTTACAATTTAACCCTATGTACTGATAAATCAATGCAGTATTTCTTCCAAGGCCAATATATCCTTCCTATTCTTTTGATGTCCAGATTGCTCAATGCATTCCAGATGTGATCTAGCAGGTAAACATGATGTAGTTCTTTGGAATATTAAGACCAGGACCATTAATGATCTTTTAATGATCTCTGTATCAGGTCGCTAAGTGTCATTGGATCGCTGTTAATTCTAGATTTTCATCATTTAGAAAGTATTCTGTTCTATTCGTTTTAGGTCCAACGTGGACGATCTTGCATTTGTCTACACTGAAATGTATCTATCAGTTTTGTCCAGTCACTTCATCTTTCAACATCTCTTTTTAATTTTGTACTTCCAATTATACTGCTTTCAAGACGCTTTATGTCATTGACAAACTAGGAAATGCAATTTTCTACCTTATCATCAAAGACATTAATAAATATGGCAAAATATTTAGGCCTCAACTCAGGAACTTGTGGCACACCATGAGTTACATCATGCCAGTTACCTGTGTTAGCCCTATTCTCTGACTCCTATTGCTCTGCCAAATTCCCAGTCTGCTCAATAATTTGCTGTCAAATAACGAAGGATATTATTAATTACAAGTGCTTTGAGATTCTGGATGGTGATTGTCTGCGACAGTAATCTAAAGTTCTAAAACAAGACAATAAAGAGTTAATTTTTGGGGGGCTAATTTCTGATGGCTGTAATTATAGAAATTGACATCTGTGGAAGTGTTGCTGTGAAACTTTCAGTGAATAGTCACTTCCACCTGCAGACTTGGCACTTGAGTTCTGGTTTCACAGACAATCTGTAAGTACAACACCCAGCAGGTAGAATTTACAGAATTATTCTGCTGACTGCTGAATGAACAGCTTGCTAGAAGAGCGAGAAGCAGTCCAATTCCATGGCCACAGATCAAGGACACTAGAAACCTACCTCTACAGAGAAACACAGACCAAACTTTGTGTGCTGGATTTGCTGATCATTGTGTGGTTTCTTCTGTGCAGTGGAAACCAAACAGATTGGGTAATCACTTTGTCGAACACTTCTGTTCAGTTTGTAAGCAGGAGCCTGAGCTTCCTGTCACTTGTCATTTAAATTCTCCACCCCACTCTGTCTTCCTACACTGTTTGGCGGTTTGTAACATTCTGGAATCAATACCAAGTTCAACAATTTCAATTATAAACACTGCTCACATTTTTCAGGGTCTGGTGGAGATTCTGCATTTGTAATCTTCACCACCTCTAGACCCGTCTTGTTTTGTTACTTTGGCCATGAGTACCCAGTTTTGCTTTCATCACCATTTCTTTTGTTGTTTAATTACTCCTCTTCTAAACACTGAAGTGTACTTTCCTTTTTGTTCTTTCATGTTTCCATTACACTGACCTGATAACTTGGTTGCAAAGTGTTCACCTTTACACCTTTTGACAAAGGGATTTGTGCATTGGATAACTGCAATACTCACTTGGTGAGGATTCCAGTCACTGTCAAAAATGACAACAGTGTCTGCAGCCTGAAGGTTGAGGCCTAGACCTCCAGCCCGAGTGCTGAGCAGGAAGATAAAGTAATGGGAGTTGGGCTCATTGAAAGTCTTCAGCAGCATCCCACGGTCCTCAGATTTGGTGGTCCCTTAAAGAGGGTGAGAACAGGTTGTTAGATGGCACATTCGACAGAACTTAATGTCTGTCCCCACCACCATCCTGGATAATCATTGCATGCCAACATCATGTTCCTGACTGAAAATACTATCCTTAGAATACTTGGTAGTGTGGAGACAATGGGGAAAAGGGGACAAAGGTAAACCATTAAAAAAAATCTCTAGTGACCACAATCATATTCATTCAGTGTGATGATATCTCAGAATTGGTGAAATTATGGTTATACGACTACTAATCCAGAGAACACCCAGTTCAAATACCATCTCAGCAATGTCAGCAAAGGAACGGCATCAGTAAAAGTAACCATGAAACTTTGGGAAGAAACCTATCATTCTTATCCAGTCTAGTTCAGTATGTAGCAAATTCATAACTGCCCTCTGATTTCAAGAAACTCCACTGCCATCCTTTCAGGGTAAACAGAGATGGGCAATAAAAGCCATTCTCACTGGTGACGCCTACATCCTGAGAATGAACAAAAGCAGGATCAGCAGTTGGATAGTGAGTGATCTCCAATATAGCTATCAGACAGCTCCATCTGGTGGCAGATCTATTCCATAACCAGCAGAGAAGGAATCCCAGAATGTAGCTGCATTATGGGAGGTCATTCAGTTCAGTATGTTTGTGCCAGATAATGGAAGGTCCCGCTGAAAAATAGGACATTAGCCTCAGCTGGAAGATCATCTAATTTGTCCCAACCTCCTTTGATACAGTATTGCTGAGATTGAAAGCCATTCAAAGTCACCTACCAAACTAGGAGAATCATCAGTCAGGATTCTGTATGGGGATAAAGGTCGCCAACTCTTTCCAGAGGTATTCCTGAAGGTTACATCACATGCTTTTTTCAGAGAGTAGGGAGCAAGGAAAGGGAAAGAGAGTGAGGTGGGAGCATGTTCTAACAAGCTACCTTCTGTTCAGATATCATATCTGGAAGCAGGTTCTAGTTTCCCCATAAATTTAGCAGTGCTACCTGGCATCTGTCCAAATAAAATGGAAAAGTATAAAAATTGATACAAATTTTGGATAGGGAAGCAGTTGATGATAGATCACCCGCAAAGTCAAGACCTCTGCCTATGGGTACTCGGGCTAAATTGGGTTCATTGTGTTCCACCCATAACCCTTTCACTTCACCCTCCCTGTGTGGCAAGGTGCTGCCCTAGGATCTCAGTATATGCATAAGGTGCCAGGGGCCCAGTAGAATCATGTCCACTCTGTTACGTAATTGAATTCCCTGCTTTCCCCAGATTTGGGACAGGGTCTCAGTCAGGGCATATGAAATTCCCACCCTGCTAGTTTTCTGACAGCTGAGAATTTCTCAGCTCCAGACTTCAATATGGAGAAGTACAACAGCTCACTCTACTGGTATTTTTCATAACTGTAACAAGGTAGGCAGAAAGTTTCTGGCCCCAGCCTCACATTTTTGGATATTTTCTATCCAACCTGTTCAGAAATGTTCTGATGCATCTCTGGAGTAGGTGGGACCACAAGAGCCATTTCGCCTCAGTTTTTAAACTGAGCGGGTCCATCTCAGTCAGTTGTCCAATAATGGCACTACAACTGGTCTTATCACCTGTGAACGAAGGTGGAAACCTGGGAGAGGGGTTGGCAGAGGGAGTAGTGGAGAAACAGAAAATAAAACAAATTGAGCTGAATTCTCTGTGTCTGACTGGTACCTAGTTAAAACTTAAAAGAAAGTGCTGTAGAAACACAGCAGGCCTGGCAGCATCTGTGGAGAGAGAAATACTTTGCAAGTCTAGTATGATCCTTCTTAATAACTGAAAAGAGCTGGAAAATGGTGGATTTTATGGAGAGACGGTGGTGAGGGGAGCGAGATAAAGAGCAAGTGGAACAAATTACAAGAATGTTGGAAAGAAGCCAAGTTACTCTCTGCTGATAAGTACTGCAGTGTTTGGCTATTATGAACAGTTGGAAGTAAAATCAGATTTCCAGCATCTGCGGTATTTTCTTTTTGTCATTAGAGTCATAGAGATGTACAGCACGGAAACAGACCCTTCGGTCCAACTTGTCCACGTTGACCAGATATCCTAAATTAATTAGTCCCATTTGCCAGCACTTGGGCCATATCCTTTTAAACCCTTCCTATTCATATACCCATCTACATATCTTTTAAATGTTGTAATTGTACCAGCCTCCACCACTTCCTCTGGCAGCATATTTCCATACATGCACCATTCTCTACGTGAAAAAGTTGCCCCTTCGGTCCCTTTTAAATCTTTCTCCTCTCATCCTAAATCTATGCCATCTAGTTCTGGACTCCACCACCCCAGGGAAAGGACCTTGTCTAATTTACCCTATTCATGTCCCTCATGATTTTATAAACCTCTATAAGGTCACCACTCAGTCTCCGACACTCCAGGAAAAACAGCCCCAGCCTATTCAGTCTGTCGCTATAGCTCAAGTCCTCCAACCCTGGCAACATCCTTATAAATTTTTCTGTATCGTTTCAAGTTTCATAACATTCTTCCTACAAGAGGGAGACCAGAAAAATACATACAATATTCCACAAATGGCCTAACTAATGTCCTGTACAGTCACAACATGACCTCCCAACTCCTATACTCAATGCCCTGACCAATAAAGGGAAGCATACCAAACGCCTTCTTCACTATCCTATTAACCTGTGACTCCACTGGCAAGGAACTATGAACCTGGACTTCAAGGTCTCTTTGTTCAGCAACACTCCTCAGAACTTTATCATTAAGTGTATGAGGCCTGCCCTGATTTACCTTTCCAATATGCTGCACCTCACATGTATCTAAATTAAAATCCATCTGCCACTCCTCAGCCCTTTACTCTGAGGATGTTCTTCCAATTTTGTTGTCATCTGCAAACTTACTAACTATACCTCCTATGTTCACATCCAAATCATTTCAATAAATGATGTAAAGCAGTGGACTCCAGCATTGATACTTGTCGCACACCACTGATCACATGCCTCCAGTCTGGAAAACAACCCTCCACCACCACATTCTGTCTTCTATTTTTGAATGAGTTCTTTATCCAAATGGCTAGTTCTCCCTGTATTCCATGGGATCTAACCTTGCTGTATCAAGGTTAGAAGTAGAGTTGATTGTGATGTTCTACTAACATAAGGCAGGGTTGGTTAATTCAGAGCAATACTGGGTGGCATTTTAAATCTATACGGCATCAGATGCCATCACTTCCTTAACATGGGTTGGTTTAAAATTATTTCCTCAGGTGTCTATTCTCAGAAATGAAAAGTCATCCCTGGAATGAGAAATGGTGTAGGAAGGGGAGTGTTGCCTGGAGAACTCCAGAAGGAGTGAGTGGCTGGTAGACTGGAGATGGAGGAGTTAGCAATACCAAGTGATCCACTCACCATCCAGGCGAAGGTACTTGAAGCTGCGGTATGTGAAGTAATCTTCCATGATGGTCATCAGTGAGGTCATCTGGCAGAAGAGCAACACTCTGTGATTGGTGGCTCGCAGCTTGGGGAGAATCCTGTCCAACAGTTCAAACTTCCCCGAGGCTCGGTAAAGATCAGCCCTGTCAGCAAACAGCACAATTCAACAGAATTCCACATTGGCCTCCATCTCAGTGCCAGACCAGAGTGTCCAGTGGCCCAGAACAATAACCTTAGAAGTTAATGCGAAAACAGTTGCTCCCTATCCATCAATGTTCCTATACTTGTTTTCTAGTCCCTCCATAGCTTCACCACCCACTTCCTATTTTTGTAACCTCCACCAGACTTACAATCCTTCAAGATCTCTGCACTCCTTCAATTCTGGTCACTTGAGCATCCCAGACTTTGATTACTCGACTGTGGCAGCTTGGCCTTTAGGTACCCAAGTTCTGGAATTTTCTTCCTTAACTTCTCTGCCTTTCTCTTCTTTAAGAGGCTGTTTAAAACCTAGTTTTTGTCACCTGTCATGGTAACTCCGAATATGGCTCAGTATCCAATTTTATTCAATAAAGTTCCTGTAAAGCACCTTTTAACAATTTACTATGTTAAAATTAATACATAAGTAGAAGTTATTAAATACAACCCCAATGATTGTGGTCACTTTGTGATGCCAATGCGTTCTTTGATGTTAGTGTCAAGCCACTGGAAGATTCTAGGTTATTGTTAAGCTCAGCTTCAATACTGTCGCACTAGTCACGAACAGATAACTTGTCATCATAAATCAACTTTCTCTCATCTATAGCCTGCTGCACAGTAACCAACATACTCAGATTTTCACTGTCTAAATTGCCCACTATGAACCATGGTTGCTCCTCACCATTAGACAATCAACCCACTCTAGCACTTTAAAACACTGGTCAGAATAGATCGCGTGTTTACAGCAGGTACCTCTTAATCAGACAGCCATCTTGAGCTTTTCTTTAATCAACTCTGTTTATAAGTGGAGGTTCTCTGAGTGTTTGCTCTCAGGGTCACAGACATTTTCAACCCTTGATCACAGCCATTTTGACAAATTGTTCAACTGTTTATGATAAGGGAAGTAGCTCAGGTCATAGAACATAGAACATAGAACAGTACAGCACAGAACAGGCCCTTCAGTCCACGATGTTGTGCCGACCACTGATCCTCATGTATGCATCCTCAAATTTCTGTGACCATATGCATGTCCAGGAGTCTCTTAAATGTCCCCAATGGCCCAGCCTCCACAACTGCTGCTGGCAACGCATTCCATGCTCTCACAACTCTCTGTGTAAAGAACCCGCCTCTGACATCCCCTCTATACTTTCCTCCAACCAGCTTAAAACTATGACCTCTCGTGTTAGTCATTTCTGTCCTGGGAAATAGTCTCTGGCTATCGACTCTATCTATGCCTCACATTATCTTGTATACTTCAATTAGGTCCCCTCTTCTCCTTTTCTTTAATGAAAAAAGTCCGAGCTCAGTCAACCTCTCCTCATAAGATAAGCCCTCCAGTCCAGGCAGCATCCTGACCAGAACTGGACGCAGTATTCCAAGTGCGGTCTAACCAAAGTTTTATAGAGCTGCAACAAGATCTCACGACTCTTAAACTCAATCCCCCTGTTAATGAAAGCCAAAACACCATATGCTTTCTTAACAACCCTGTCCACTTGGGTGGCCATTTTAAGGGATCTATGTACCTGCTCCCTCTGCTCCTCCACACTGCCAAGAATCCTACCTTAATCCTGTACTCAGCTTTCAAATTCGACCTTCTAAAATCCATCACCTCGCATTTATCCAGGTTGAACTCCATCTGCTACCTCTCAGCCCATCTCTGTATCCTGTCAATGTCCCCCCTGCAGCCTACAACAGCCCTCTATACTGTCAACGACACCTCCAACCTTTGTGTCATCTGCAAACTTGCTGACCCATCCTTCAATCCCCTCATCCAAGTCACAGACTTCCAGACAGAATATTTTCCTTCTACTACCACTCGCTGTCTTCTGTTGGCCAGCCAATTCTGCATCCAGACAGCTATGTTCCCCTGAATCCCATTCCTCCTGACCTTCTGAATGAGTCTACCATGGGGAATCTTATCAAATGCCTTGCTGAAGTCCATTTACACATCCACAGCTCGACCCTCATCAACTTTTCTAGTCACATCCTCAAAGAACTCGATAAGGTTTGTGAGTCATGTCTGCTAAATTTTAAGCAGGTCAGTGTTCAAATTTATCCTTAGCGGGTCTTGGTTACCAACCTTACCCATGTAGGTTCAAATTACTGAAACACCTCCTTACATACTAAATTAGTTAGTCTCATCATACATACAACACATTCAGCCCAGGTAAGTGCTGCTTTCTGATTTGTTGTAGAGACTATTGCACTTACCCTTGTACAATGCCTCCAGTGAATCCTAAGTGTTCTGAAAAAGACTCCTGGTTGAAAAATAAAAGGGATGAAGATGTAAATGTGGAGGACAGAAGCAAGTATTGCAATATTCTCAGTCCTTGGGCAAAAGTTGCAACACTGTATTTGGAATGAGGTGAACTCCACCATAGCAATAACACATTCTGATTTGTGTCATTGTGACACACATGCATACACAATACACATCCATTAATCCGTATATTCCTGTCAACTGATGATTGGGAAGCAGAACTAACTATCAATCTCCCACTCAGTGAGAAGCCATGCAAAGAGACTTTACAAAAGGGCACTCCAATTCAGTGGTTTGCTGGAAACTGGTGTGAATGTTTAAATTGCAAACTCTGAAGAAATACTGATTTTACTTCAATGATTCAGCAATCAGTGCACACCCTTTACACAATGAATTTAATGCAAAGATTTTCTATAAACACTCTTGACTTTAAAAAGCAGACAAAGTTTACATGAATGAATGCCTTGCCACTGAGCATGCTATCCATTACACAGTCACTCTAGCATCAGGTAATCACAGCTGCTCACTTCCATATGAGTTCAACGTTAAACTATTTACTGGCACAAAGCTGCAATACATTTTAGTAAACCTGAACAATTAGAGCTATTTGAAATTGTGGGCCATTGCAAAGTTTGCTGGTCTATATTTTGTAAACCCCCATGCCTCACATGTTTGTTCTTGGCAGAAAGTAATTAAGAAAATAGGCTGGATTCCCCTTCCTGTTTGCTATCCCAGGATTTCTGTTGGTAAAACACATGGCAAAAAGAAGGTTGAGATTTGGTATGATGTTTTCCACTGATGCACAGTTTTTACAGGTGACACATAGATGCTTGGGTTAGGGTGGTCAGTGCTCACACAGGCAAACCCTACAAGAGAGAGCACCCTCAAGAAAGGAGAAAACTGGAACCTAACCCAACGTTGCCCTCAATAGATCTCCAGCAATGACAGATGCACAACCATGCATTTGTACAATCACTCATGGGTATGCTCACATGCACAACCAAACATTTATACTTATCGGTACAGTTCTTGGGTAAGTAATCAGAGGCAGGAACACAGTTCATTTCCCCTCTGTATTACACTGGTGAGTGTCTTCCTCATCCTTACCCCTGCTCTGGAGCTCTCTGTCTTACAGATGTTAAAATCAGGAGAATTACATACTTAAAAGAGATTATGAGAGTATTAGTGGGGCTTTGACAGAGAGCAAATAATGTATTTTTGGGGTTGTAGCTATGGTTCTAAATAAAGTTGATGTTGTACCAAGTGCCAACTGTTGCCCTGCGACACTAGCACATGTAGGCAGAGCTGCTTACCTCAATGTGCTGAAACATATATGGGTGGTTGCAAATCTTTCTCAATTGCATAATGGTGTTCATCAGTGTCTTTGTGCCTCCTTTGCCCTAAAGCAAATAAGACAAAGAATTCACAGTTAAATGGCAGCACTTGGCCTGAAGAAAGAGTGCAGGAGTTAGAGGTTGAAACATAAAATAATTGCAGTAAACGACATTCTCCACTGGTGCTGAGACTGCAGGCTGTCTTCACAGACAGTGCTTCAGAACATCAGATTTAACATTTAGAAATGAAAATTCCTGAATTTCATGAATTGTATGAAGATTGCAAAGCTCAACAGAAGCTTTTGAGTTGGAGTTCACACATGAGCATAACATACAATTACATAAGCATTACAACACAGAAATGAGTCAAACAGCCCAATTAGTGTTGTTGCTTGTGCTTATACTGAACACAAATAGTCTCTTAATTATTTATCTAACCCCTTTGCCTTCAACCACCAAACTTGCACCAAATTCTACTTGACTGTTACCCCTTCAGCTGCTGACCTACAAAGACTCCTATACCAGCAATGCCTCACTTTTAAAATTCATATTCTTCCTTTGATATTCCTCTGGTCTCATTACTCTCAAACAACCTCTGTTTGGCCTCTTGCACATCCCAAAGTTTAATCACTCCAACAAAACTGGCCATACCTTCAACTGACTTGGCCCTAAACCCTGGAATTTCTTCCCTACACTTCTCCTCCTCTCTATGAAACATTCCTTCTTTAAGGTACTCCTCTTTGACCAAGCTTTCGGTCATCTATCTTATAATTTTGTTAAATGGCTCAATCTTAACTTAGATTTGATAACATTGTTATACAGTGCATTGGGAGGTTTTACTATGTTAAAAGTACTATAGAAATGCTAGGATTTTTGTTGTTGATCTTAAATATGAACATGAGCTTTGCTGTAAAATTTACCTCAGACATGCATTTCACAGCCTCACAACTGTTTGTTCAGGAGAGTTGTCCTATTCTCTACCCAAAATAGTATTTAGTTTAATCGTATATCTTGCATTACACCCCTTGAATGACATTAATATCCTGTTTTCTATTTAGCTTGTTTCAACCAACATTATTTCAAATGCCTCAACAAGCAAACTCCAAATAAACTTAAAAAACTATAAGCAGCTTCACCAGATGGTAATGATGCAAATACAATGACCACTCCCCAGAAACAGTCAAAGTCATCAGCAGGCCACACTTTCATGTAAATAAACTGTATCACATAAAAAACAGTGCAAGACACATAATGGTGAATATTAATTAACGGTCATTGCTCCAGTGAATGGCTCAGTGCTGGAAGATAACTGAGCTGTTCCCAAACCTTTTTATCCTTCTCTGAGCCATCAGTCAGCAGCACTCCCTTGGCTTGCATGTGGCGGTACAGTACTCTCTGCAAAGCTGACATGTCACATTTAATGACGTATTCCACCTATGAGGGAATAAAACACTGTTTCAGCTGGTTTATTTCAGAAAGCTCATCTCAGAAGCAGCTTTGGACACTCACCCTCTCCTCTCTTCATCCTGCCATAGGTAGCTGTGTCTTTTAACTGCTTAACACATGAAGTCAATCGACTTGCACACAAGCCACAAATGTACCCATTTACTGACCAACAGAATAAACCCAGTTGAGTCAGTCTTCCAATCCAACAGAGAAAAGATTCTCTGATGGATCCCCAATAAGAGGAATGTTGGGTTCTACTAAGCTCAGGCATGTTTCTTTCTGTCTGCTAGAGTGCAACAGAATAGAATTAATGGTAGAGAGAGGAAGGAAAGACAAAGATGATCCAGACAAGGGAATAAAACACAAACTGTAGCAGACGGTGAAATACAATCTCCTACTGAACTCCCTCAGTTAGTACTTAGAATGGGGAGCAGGAAAGACAATATGGTTTTGAGTAAATTAATGGCACCATTAGTAACCACTGATCTGATGACATAGCAATATTCTGTCTCACTCCTATACGGGTCAGCTAACTGTTATCAATACTGTGAGCTTCCAACTACAATGCATTTGCAATTAAGTGTGGGGGGTTTTACAACTGCAGAAACTGCACACCGTCAAATGTTCTGAGAATTAGAAAAGGTTACTGAAGTGAAAGTTTAAAGAAAAAACCAAATGTGATTGGCACTGAATATTAAAAGATGTGTCAAACTTCTTCAAGACAGTGATTATAAAACTGATGGATTGTGATGGGTTGGTGTAGGTTATCTAGAATTGGGAGGGTATTTGAGTCATGTCAGGAGTTAAAGATTCACAAGATTGACTAGACATAAAAAAAATGCTTGAAAGGTTATTTCTCCCTCAGTTGGAATATTGATGACTAAGAGGTAATGTAATAGTGGAGCTCTGTCACCATTGGGAAGTGACTTCCAGTGAAGCCATATTGTTTGTTGTGAAGGGAGAGTGGGAATAGGTTACTAGACTTGTTTCAGGATGGGATGATGTCTCATGGGATCCATTCAAAGACACTGGTGAGTAAATTAAACAGTGACTTTGTGGAATTCCTATCTCAGACTGAACCTAGCTTAGTAAAGCAATCACAGTCAACACAGTCCAGCAGAATTGGTGATGTTCATATTGAAGCTATTTACAAAGCCACCAGGAGTAAGGTGTCCCTTTGCCACTATCCCCAGTTAAAAGGCGTGTTCTAACTGTTCAGAACAGGAAAATCACCTTCTCAGGCAGCTGAGCTTCAACTTCCTTTTTCAATCGCCTCAACAGGAAAGGGCGGAGGACCTTGTGCAAACGTCTGATGATCAGAATAGTCTCCTCTTCATTTAGATCCACCTGTGTTACATTACAGATGGCAAGACGTTGAACACAATGGTGGCCGCATAAAGAATTATGACGCAATCTGAATCTTGAAAAAAGATGCATTTGAGCAAAACACTTCCTTACCAAAATTCCTATTGAACTTACCTTTCAAAAACAGAGGATGCCACAATATAATTTACAGAAATATATTTGAAATACTGAAATTGTTGTAATGTAAGCCCTGTGGTAACCAATTTGTGCACAGCAAATGTCTACAAATATCAATGTAATATTAATTTTATTTGGCAGTGCTGGTTGGGAGATAAATATTGGTCAAGACACGGGATAATTCCTCTGCTTTTATTCCAAATAGTGTCATTTTTTGATTTAATGTCTCATAATTCCATCCAGAGTTTGGGAGCCACCTTCTATGTATTCCTCATTTGCCTCTGAGAAGGTTAGTATTAACATTCAAAAATTAGCTTTGAAACATAACTTGCATGTACAGGCAAGAAAGAAACTATTGAAATGACACAAAACTACTAATCAAGTATAAAATGGATAAAGATTTCTGTTTACAAGTTCTATCCACTAAACGGAATCCTTCAGTAAACTACCTTGGTTTGCTTCTCACCGTGAAATGAAATTCTAAGATGTTCAGGTACTAAAAATACAAACCAAAACCATCCTGGTTTAAAGTGGATTCAAATAAAATTTGATAACTAGGCACATAAAAGGGTTATTGGGCTGAGTGACCAAGTTGTCAAAGAGAAGCATTTTATAGGAAAAGGAGAGATAGAGGGATGGAGTGGTTTGAGGGAGGGAATTCCATAGTTTAAAGTCATGGGAGCTGGAAACACAGTCGCTGGCAGTGTCTTCTTGATTTTAATCATTCCAGAATTGGAGGAATGCTGAGATCACAAAAGGGATATAGGGCTGTAAGAAGTTGAAAGTTCTAAATACATGTAGGTTTCTGCATTGATATGACATGTCCACTTTGTATGATGATCATTTCTGGCCCTCATCCTTAATGTACCTTTTCTCCTGTCATGGCGAAGGGGGCGTTGAACCATTGCTCAAACGTGTTGCAGCTTTTGAAAATAGTTGGCAGCAGGAAGTTGAGGAGTGCCCACAGCTCAGGCAGCTTGTTTTGCAGTGGAGTGCCAGTGAGCAACAGGCGACGTGGTGCCACATAATGCGTATTCAGCACCTGTGTTAGCTTACAGTGGTGGTTCTTCATACGGTGACCTTCATCCACTATCATGTATTTCCAACGGATCTGAAGAGGAAAAGAAAACATTGAAAATAGTTACCAAATTGGCTTTTGTGAAAGAAACCTTCACCTGGAAGTCAGCTCAACTGATCGAACATTATCATAAGGAAAACGATATCTGCAGAAGAGGGAATGATTCTGAGGAGGAGTGGATATCTACATGTATCAGTGTAACAAGACATAATTTAAAGGTATGCAGATGCTATGAAACTCAGAAATGTTGAAAAGTTTTGGAACAAGTTGTAAGCTGGAATGCACTGCCTGAAAGTTGGTGGAAGCAATTTCAACACTAGCCTCCAAAAGGAAAGGCAATAAACATTCAAGAGAAAAGAAGCTATGACAGGAATGTGGAGCAACAGCAGTGGAATGTGAGACTGATTGGATAACTCTTTCAAAGAGTGGTGCAGATGCAATGGTATCACTCTGTTACATGATTCTGTTATTTTATACTGGAGCTGCGGATCTGTCATATTCAAAATGTACTTGATATAGACACTATGGTATGGGGGCAGTGGCATAGAGACTGTAGCACCAGGGCGGTGGTACAGACACTATGGTAATAGGTGAAAGATTAGACACTGGGATACTACCAGCAGAGAATTAGACACTGGGCTCCAAGCAACAGTGGGTTAGACGCTTGTGTGCGAGGGACAATAGTTTTGACATGAATGTGTACTAAAGACAGTGGGTTGAATAATAGGGTATCAGGAGCAGTTGGTTCTGCACTATGACACCAGCAACAGTGAGTTAGACACTCGGATACCATAGGGTCATTTGAGTAGCAGAAAGACACCTGCATTGGAGTACCAAGGCATTTGGCATTGGAGTACCAAGGTGGTGGATTAGACTGTGGAAACAGGATGTGGGATGGAGGACCTGGTACTGGGATACTACAATTCTGGACTCATGTAAGAGTTCTGGCCTATGTAAGGTCCAAATTGGAGGGGTAACAGGTGAATGCAATGGGAGGAAATACTAACAAGATAGAAGTCCAGCATACATCATGATCTCTGGGGAATTGGATGACAGGATAAGGAAGAGAATTATGCAAGAAAGTAAAACTTCACCTTGGCAAGAACATGCTTGTCTTTGATGATGTATTCATAAGTGGTGAGTAGGACATTGAACTTCCCACTTCTAAGCAGAGGAACAAATGCCCTTCGAGCTGCAGGAGAACCCTGAAGTAGGAAGAGCAGGGATGGGGGTGCAGAGGAGAAAACCCACATCAATATTGGCCGTGCAAATACAAAACAACCAAACAACATGCAGTGTACAAAATAAGAGCATTAAATCTGAAGATGGAAGTACCTTATATGAGATCCGTGATACTGATGGCGCCCACTTATCAAACTCATAGGCCCAGTTTGACAGCGTTCTGTAAATACAATTACTAAAATGAGTGCTAATACACGGAAACTACTGGCTTCTTATTGTACTGAGTGATGGCTACAATTACGGGCTGGAATCTCATTATGAGTATCAAGTTGGGTTATAATAACAAAATCTAAAAGCTTTATATTAGATTCAGACAAGCTTGGAGATCAAATTACAGTCTCCAAATCTCTCCTTTCTATCAAGTTGGATACCAAAATTGTTTTTCTCCACATTTGGTACATTTTTAAAAGTTGCATTCCTTTTCCACCACCGCTTTCTTGGCTCTATTCGTCTGAGATGCTGACTTTAAGTTCACTCCCTCTCCTGTAGCAGAGCTTCATCAAAGTCTATTCCTTTTCTCTCAGCAAAGTTACTGCAAGAGCCCACTCCTCTCCTCCAGTAGGGTTCCATCAGAGCACCATCAGAACCTGTTCTTTTCCTCGTGCAGAGCTCCACCAGAGCCTGTTCCTCTCATCCAGCAGAGCCTAATCATCTCCCACAGCGGAGCTCTATCAGAGTCTGTTACTCTCTTCTAGCAGAGCTATTTCAAAATAAGCAGGTACAGGAAACGCATATCTATAGAAACTATGATGACTTTATAGTTTTACACTTTTATACTAAATGTGTTCCTTTTAAAGAACTATCATTATTGTAATGTAGGAAATTCTGTAGCCAATCCTGTTTATAGCTAGTTCCCACAAACAGTAATGAGATAATGATCGGAAAATCTGTTTTTCATGAGTCGTGTTCACCTGAGAGGGAAGACTGAAGCTTAGTTTAACAGCGATGAATGGTCCAAACTTCATATCTAGGCAGTGCAGAGTTAGCATGCACAAAGAGGAAGTTGACGTCATTTGGAAGTTACAGAATTTTGTAATGACTGCAGATGCTTCAAATGCTACTTCAAGAAGGTTCTGCAGTGAGCTGGATAACTAATTTTAATATTCAGCAAGGAGGAAAAGCAAGTGCTAAAAGGGAACAAAACAGCATGAGGGATCAACTGATGCTGTGGACTAAATCAATGTGAAGAGTTGGGAGGGAGTGTGAGAGGAAGTAGTCAAGGCAGCAAAATTATTCTGATAACAGCAAAATACTGTGGATGCTGGAAATCTGAAATCAAAACAGAAAATGCTGGCAGAATCTGTGGAGAGAGAAGCAGTTAGCATTTTGATTTGATATGACTCTTCTTCAAGACAAATCATTCTGTCATTAGGAAGTATAAGTAGAGGCCATAAAGTAAGGCTATATTCACAAAACCATGTCAGCTATTGCTTCCTTCAACCAATGGGTAACTAATAAGTGTGCAACTATGACAAAAAAAAGATGCTGAGAAGCAGCAGCTGAAGCAAAATGTGAAATAAAGGAGGGTCAGGCTGTGCACATACTCACACTACTACGCATGGAACATGATGACAACAGTGGTGCATGTTTGGATGCATCCTGAAGCATGTCACGGCCAGTTGACATTACTGGCACTGTCTGCACATGCAAGGAGTACCATCAGCTATTTTGTTGGTCATTTGACATCGGCAGTGTTTGCTGACACTCACAACTGCACTTGCACGCTCGTCTAGAAACACGCATGCGCACAGATGCAGACTCTCTACGTCGTTATGCAAAATTCCAATGACATCATATGCAAAGGCATGCACAGAAAACAAGTATATTGAACTGGATTCAATAGGGGGGAATTAAGGGAGGTCGGGAATGGCAGCAGCAGGTAGGATATAGATGGGGGAACCATGGGAAGATTTGACCGAGGAGGTCAGGGATTGTGGGGTTTGCTACTGCTCTCCCTTCACACTGCACCACCCTCCAACCCCACTCACCCCATTCAGTTGGAATACACCCTATCCCATTCATAGCCTCACCCCGCCCCCCCAACTCTCCCCTGTTCACAGCCACATTCCTACCCCTCCCCCTTTCACAACCATACCAAGTTTAAAAATGAAACGGATTAGCTGCATAAGCACGAATTTAAGCAATGCACAGCATGCAGACTTTTTATGTCAATAGATAAGGCCTTATAAAAAAGACACAGTGACCTCTCACAGGAACAGAATCAAAAAGGGATAACAACATGCTTGAATCATATGTTAACTAATATGGAACTTGAGCAATAACTGTTTACTGAAATTAACAAGAATAAAAATGGTGACAGCAAGCAATTAAAATTTATACAGCACTTGAAACTTCTGAAAGAGATTCATAGCCAATTAACTACTTTTTTGTATGCAAACACAGCAGCCTTTTCGTACATGCAGGAATAGTGTTGGTGATGGTTGACGGAGGCATGTTGCTCAGGACATTGGGAGTGCTCCTCTGCTCTGCACCAGTGGAACATATGGAGCCTCAGTTTAGCATTTATGCTACGAGTGAAAGAGGAAAAGGATTTCATGGTTTTGGTTTTTAAAAATGTCGATGATCAAAAGATGAAATAGTACTCTTACCCCCTCCAACTCTAGTAATGCATTTATTGTTTTTTGTTCATTTATTGACAATTTATGGATGTTGCTGGTTAGGCTAACAATTATTGTTCATCCCAATTGTCCTTGAGAAGTGGTGATGAACTGCTGAAGCCCATGTAGTGTAGACTGAGCTCATTGGGAAATTCTAACCTATTCTGCCTGTTGGGAAACTGATGGGAGCCCGGTGAAATGTTTACTTCGCACCCCTCTAACTTTATCCTGAATTAAAATCAATATTATGACAAGGTGTAAACTCAGCATTTCAGCACATCTTGTAGATTTCACCCCCAGAGAGCTAAGTCAAAATTATCTCCGCCATCCCAATAACATTTAGGAGAACCGTGGAATCCTTTTCCGCTGAAGTTCTGAACAGAAGTGATAAACTGATGCATCATCAGTTCCATTGGTGTAAGATGATGTAAAAGACTTCTTTGAATGGGAGCAGGGAGTACTTTCCTGGCATCCTGGCCAACATTGCTTTCTCAGCCCCTGGCAGGTAGAGATAAGAACAGCTTTCTCCTTACGATAGAGGTACTATGATCAGGAAAGGTCCATTGATGCGCTTATGCTCCATGAGGTAAGTGATGAGTGCGATCGTCTGAATGGTCTTTCCCAAGCCCATCTCATCAGCAAGGATTCCATTCAGGTTGTTATTGTACAGCGAGACAAGCCATTCCAGACCTTTGACCTGCATGGAATTGCATAAAATTTACAAAAAAGATATAGCACAGAAACAGACCATTGGGATCCATGCTGGTATTTATTTTTCTTCCGCTCCTCTTCACTTCATTCTATCACAAATTCAACTTCTCCATGTACTAACTTAGCTTCCTGCTAAACATATTTCTACTCTCTGCCTCAACTATATTCTGAGATAAGAAGTTCACATTTTCATTACTTTCCTGAATTCCCTACTGGTTTTCTTAGTGACTATATTTATATTTCTCCAACAAACAGATTTTTTTTCCAACCTAGCAAACCATCAAGATTTCGATCAGGTTATTTTCTGCACAATCTTTCCTGATAGCTATAATCTCTAAGTTTTGGTACAATAATTGCAGACTTTAAAGACAGGGTTGTTCTCAAAAAAACTGAGATGAGATAAGAAAATTTTTTTTAATGCAGTGAATTGTTATGATTTGGAATGAGCTGACTGAAAATATACTAATAGCAGATTCAACAGTAACTTTCAAAATTGAATTGGATATAAACACATGAAGGGGAAAAATTTTGGTAGCATGAGAAAGGGATGGGGTTTCAGCTTAGATAGCTCTTTCAAAGAACTGGAACATACATTATGGACAAAATGCTCTTAAGCTGGGAAGTGTTTCTTGATTTGCCTTCTTCCATTTCTATGGCCACCTTGGAAAACCAGATCTTATTGCTGACTTTTGCAATGAAAGCCACTGGTTAGACCACACACTGAAAGGGTAGTTACTTATTGTCACAGCCACCCTCCCCTCCTTTCAGGTTTATCTTTGTGGAAGGACCTGGTGTTTGTTCAGTGCATCCAGGAGCTGGCTATGTTTATATGATCAATCCAGTGCCCAAGAGCAGCTTGATGATCTTCCATGACTGTACCGAAACTAAAGTCAAACACACCAATGGAAATGGCCTCTCACCATCCTTTACCTGATATTGTTTGAGTAAACCATTCACAAGCAACGTAGACTGAATATCGACCCTCTCCGTCACTGCATGAGCTACTGCATAATAGGACTGCAGACCATGTATACTAGATAGTGGTGCGCTGTACTCATCATCCACGTCCTGCTTAGCGTTCCTAAAAGATGTAATTAGTTCCAGTCACAACATGTGAATAAAGGAAATCTCTACACTCATACTTATCAGCACACCAGATCTCTTTCCTCATTCTTCTCCAGATCAACTTCCATCACATTCAGCAGCAGACTAATTCTTTCCCATGCCCCTGACCTCAACTCCCAATATTGCTGCACTTACTCTATGATTTGCCTTGCGTCCAACTCAGACACTTCTTCACTGTCTGGATCCTGGATTTTCTTCTTCTCCTCCGGTGCAGGAGTCTGTGCTGGTGGGTTTGCCTGCTCCTCCTCTTCCTCTTCCTGAACAGAAAGCAGAAGAAATCAATAGATCATGATGTTTCCTTCACTCAGGCACTTGAATCACCCAAGC
Source organism: Chiloscyllium plagiosum (assembly GCF_004010195.1). Classification (NCBI taxonomy): domain Eukaryota; kingdom Metazoa; phylum Chordata; class Chondrichthyes; order Orectolobiformes; family Hemiscylliidae; genus Chiloscyllium; species Chiloscyllium plagiosum. Next base: position 96,161,022 of record NC_057717.1, on the reverse strand, counting down.
AGTGACCCTCACGCAAAACATGAGGCCCGTTTCCACTCGGGCAGCTTATTTTATTATTTATTAATTCTTGGAATGGGAATGTAATTGGCAGGGCCAGCATTTATTGCCCATTTCTAGTTACGCTATGAAGGCATGGTAGGCCTGCTTCCTGAACTGCAGGTGCATTGCCAGTGCTCTTGAGGAGGGAGTTCCAGGAATTTGATCGATTGATGATGTTGAAGTGGTGATATGTTTCTCAGCTGGAATGGTGTGTGACTTGTAGGGGAAAATTCACAGAAGCACGGAGGTAGTAAATTCGCACTCTACTTACCCTGTTGTCTTGCAAAGGGGTAGGAGGTCATCTACGTAGCAAGTTCCTACAGCAAGCTCTGGATGAATTTCCATTTTAAGTTACATTTGTGACTACAAATAACAGTAGGAAAGGCATGGGGAAATGCTATTCTTTAAACCAACCCAGGACCCTCCTCCAGTCACCCATCTTGGGCAATGGCTGATGTGGATGTTTGTTCAAAATTGATCCACTGCTGTCCTCATAGTTGAGTAAGATGCCATCCCTTCCTCCCCAAAGTCACAGGTGATGAATAGCTACTTTACTGAGGTACTTCAATGAGGAGAGACTGTATATGAAATACTATCACTTCAAACTTCTAGTTTATCATCTTCAAATTCTGAGAAAAATTTGAATGACAGAATCACATAGCACAGAGGGTGGTCATTTGGCCCATAATGCCTATGCCAGCTCTTTGAAAGAACTACCTAAGTTTCCTACTTCCTAGCTCTTTCCTTTAACCAAGTCAATTTTCTTCTTGTCAGTTATTTATCAAATTCCCTTTTGAAAGTTAACTTTTGAAGCTGCTTCCACCAGCTTTTAAGGAAACATACTCCAGATGCTAAAAAAATCTAAAAACCAGGATTAGTACAATCCTGTTTTCCCATTTTCAATTCTTGGGACTGGAATTGGTAGGATGCACAGTAAGCATGTTAACTGGCCAGTGAGTTGTGAGGTGAGATAACTTGTAGATTCCCTCATCACAATCCATAGCAGCCATCAATTAACTATGATCTTCCAGGAGTGATGCAACTGCCAACAGAAGAGATGCCTGCAAGGAGTGCCACACATGTGCTAACCCACTAGGCATAGAAAAAGACACAGATAGTGCATGAGGTGCCAAGCCGTGATAGTAGTTTTAGGGCACTTGTTAAGACAAACAGCTAACTGCTGCTGTCAAATAGTCGATCAATTCTTAAATAATGCTCCTGATTTTATGATTAGATAATTATCAATGTATCATAGGCAAGGGAAGGTCATTACTCCATTTGCCTGCCCAAACACATTACCTTCAGTTGTTGAAATACTTCCATAACATTTACAGAAAAGGGCCATTTGAAGGAAGGGATTGGGAGGTCGTGAGAGAGGAGTGAGGTCAAAATTGCCAATCTTCAGGAATCCATTTGGTGTAAGCTGTACAAATCTACCAAGTGAAGAGCAGGGAGAATGCAGATGCAAAAGAAGAGAAAATGGGAGGGGATGGGGGGAAAATCAGGATAGAACAAGTGGGCTCCTCATGTGGAGCATTTCATTTTCGAAAATGCCACAGGGAGAATTCACCAGATGCTAGTTTAAACAAACATTAAGTACGGGGAGGTTCAGGCAACCAAAACTTTCTAATTCCAAACATGAATAGTGGTAAGTGTGAGCTCCTCTCCTCTAACTCAATCCCATGGCTGTTGGGTATTCCTGTTACTGTGCCAGATAATTTATTTTCCCATCTCAGCTGTCCAGTTTTACTAGTTTCCCAACAAATTCACAAAAAACTGTAGCAGTCAGCATGCTCTTGTCCTAGCAGTCTGGGCAATGAGTGTACTCAGGTCCTGGAGGTGAAACTTTGGGGTCTATTCCTCTGCCATTTCACTTTCCCTTCTACCTCAGTCGAGTTGGTGCTGGCATGCTCAGTAATATAAGTTAGTACATTTGAAGATTCCTGATTAATTTATAATAAAAGGCATATTGCTGGAAAGATACTTGTTTTTCAGCCTGTTACACTGGCTTCCCATCTGCCTTCTCCCCTTTCATCTGATGTAACACCTATATGTGGCTAGGCGACAAGTTGACCTGCTTCGAAGTCTCTTCAAGTCTTGTTGCCAGATATCACTAGGAGATACATACAAGTGTGGCAAGAGGTCATGTATCGGGGATTTTGCACCCAATACTCCATTAACACAGATTTGTGTGTGTGTGTGTGTGGGGGTAGGTGGTGAGTTCAGTCCTTTGCCTCACCACTCCATGTTCTAATGCAGTTTCATTACACTAATAACGTTTGGAAGCTGCAGACAGTCAGCAGAAGGTGAATACTTGGTGAGGAACAGAAACAAATTTCAATTCAGAATAAGATTGTCCAATTTTAGACATTAACTGTTTGGAGTTCATGGCTGCAGCAGTGGACAAGTCTCAGTTAAAGCAGTTGACTTTTCCAGCTCAGATGATGATACTGCCATGTGGACCATGGTTTCTCAAATTCCATTTACAGGTCTCAAATAACTGTTTCAGTTATAGAGCAGTAAAATTCATCTCCGTGGGTCTGGACTGGGGGGAGATGATCGGCCAGTTCTCCTGCCAGAAGACCAGAATGGACACAGGGTGAGGATACATCATGCCTATGAAAGTTTAAAATCTGCGCAGGTTATTAGATATGTGGAGGGCACCAGAAATGATATTTGCTTTGTCTCTCTGTCCTTGCCTCAAAAAATTGTCATCTTGGTGTTGTACCAGAGATGCTTGATGAGTGAGCAAACTGCAAGATTCAATGCCTTCAGGAATCCGTATAATGGACAGAATACTAAAGGACTTGGTTGGGGTCATGACCCCTCCCAATGCACGGCAATTCACAAGCTATGTGAAGACTCACGGAACCCTTACACTTGTTCTAAAATGCTTACCAGCAGTCCCGAACGAGACCTGTCCTCCGACATGATTAGCAGCCTCCAGTCTGTCGTATCCTGACGTGATTTTAAAGACAGTTCATGAAAAAAAATAAAAGCACTGCATCCAAAAAGAAAATCAACAGTTTGCAGTCGCCCGGCTCCAGCCAGCAACTTTTCCAAACAGTTCTCTCGCCATTTTGTTTGCTGGATCATTTTAAAGACAGAGACTGCAGAGAACACTTTAAAATGCCACCAAGACAAAAAGGATAAAGCACTGAGTAAATACAAGGGAGTGAGGCCTGATGAGATTATTGCTACTTCTTTTAGGACTATGCAGCTTAAATCATAGTAGATCTTATAATATGCAAAGAAAATGTAAAACGACTGGAAGAGTAAATCTGAGCTGGGCGACTGGGAACGACTCCCATTATAATACTCTCAATGTCGTTCTGCATGGCTCCACCAAACCCATATTATAACAAGGGTTCCAGCTCAGTAGACAGGTTGCGTTTTCTTTTTCACTCTCACCTCTTCCTCTTCCTCAGAGCCGCTGTCTTCACTGTCAGAACGCGGAGCCACCTCGTAGCTGTTCAGAAGAAATGGCAAAGACATCAGATGGAGAACCTGGAAGAACTGTAAAGGCAGTGGGCCTCCCACGTTTGGAGAGGTTTGGAGTGGGGGGCAACCTCATTCATGCTTCCACTAACCCTACTCTTATTTCATATAAGCATTGAGGCGTAAGGAATTCTACCTGTTTTTTTTCCTCACCCTGGTCCAGGGATGCTAAATCCACCTGAAGGTTCCACTAACTGAGATCAGTTCACAGGACACAGGGCTGGGATTCAGCTTCACTCTATCAGGTCACCAGATACTGCACTTTAACCCAATAATTTAATCGAATAATCCCAGAAGCCACATACACCTCAGGAATCCAAAGGATTTCTAAGTTTATCTGTGCATGTAAATCTGGCATTCCTCCAGAGTTCATTTTTGCGATCAACAGGTAGCACTCTAACCTCCAAGTCAGAGTTGTGGATTGAGTACATAAATCTAGACTGACACTTACTGAAGGAATGCAGTACTGTCAAAGTTGCCTTTTTTGTGGGACATTAAATAGAATCCTGATTTGTCCACACAATTATCCGCAAATTCCATGGCAGTGACATTCGCCCCAGTTTATTGGGTCAACATTTAATCCCTTAACCAACACCACAAAAATAGAAAATCTGGCCATTATCATATTGTTGTTTATGGAATTTTGCTGTGTGCAAAATGCCTGTTGCATTTCCTATGTTACATTACTGATTACACTTCAGTTTTTGGCACTGTAATTGACAGTAGGTCTCAATGAATATGGAGAGCAGGGCCCATCATTAGCAGGATCAATCCAGTGGATGACAGAGGTCCACATCAGTCATGTAGTAGCATACTCCCAGAAGATTGGTGAAGTTATGCAGTAATGAAAATGTTATGAGATTCTCCAGCCACTTGAGGAGATTCAGTGTGGTCTACTTACCCGGGATTCATTTCCAACCAGGTGTCTAGCTGCCCAGCCTTTGGTGCCTCAGCTCCAGTCAGAATCCGTCCACTTTCCACATGAATCACCTTCACTGGTAAATCGCTCATCTGGCTAGTCTCATCCAAGAGCTAGAGTTGGAGATTAATTTTCAATCATTAAACCACCATCCTCCTGCCCTTAGTGTATGTTTAATCAGGCTACTGATCAAACTGGCCGATTTACCCATTTGTTTCTTATATTGTGGGTCTAATTTATTTAATATTATCATTTCTTTGGGACAAAAGGAGGCCATTCATCCCCTTAAGACTGTTCCACCATTCAAATGAAGCATGGATAAACTGCATCTTAATGCTATTTTTCCATCTTGCTTCCATAACCCTTGTAATATAAGGTGTGTGATTTATATAAATTAATATAATTTTTTTCCGAGTTTGAATTTTAAATAATTGGCATATGGGATATTGGTTTATATTTTGTGAAGGGGTTTAAAAATTAACTATGCCTGTTTTTCCAGAACCATGACTTCTAAAACCTCTATGTACCTCCTGGAATGGTAATGAAAGTTTGTGGAGGATTACGACAGGCGAAAGAAAACATTTAAAAGGTTTAGAATAATCAAAGATTAATTTTAACTTAGAGACTTAATTTTAGAAATTATTTTAGCTAACATTAACTAATTAATTCATTCTAGCTTCAGAACAGAGAAGAAGCAATTAAGTCAAACTTACAGATTTGATAAGGAAGGAATGTTCTGGATTTTTGAATAATTAAAGTAATGGTGTTTGGGAGTTGATGGGATTTTGTTTGCTGTAGGTTTCTAAATCCTTCAAATTCATGTTATGTAGTTAACTTGCTTTGCTTTCGATTTTTTAAAATCTATTTTTGTTGTGTTCGTAATAACCTTCAGTTTTATTCTTAAAATCAACTATGCAGTCTTGCTAATGTTTCAGTGAAAGACTGCCATTTAAATTAAGAGAAGAAAAAGACCGATCAAGCGAGATTTCATTCTGGGATGTGTCTTGTATAGTAGCAACATCAAAATGGATCATAGTACACTTGCTTAGTAAACATCTATCAATCTGAATTTTGATACTTTCAATTAAGAGTCACTCCCACAGTCTAAACAGTATATTCTTTTAAGAAGGTGGAGTTCCAGATTTCCACCAAAGTTTCTGCATTGAAAGTCTTCATGACTTCAATTCCAGGTAATGAGCCACTGAATTCCTTTTAATACTCAAATCCTCCCTGTTCTCAAGCAGTGACCGAAGTTTTGCTGAAGGGGACTTGTTTTGTTCCTTCAGAAGGTGCCATGAGACAAACACATGCAGTAAGACTACTTCCATATGTAGGAGTGACAGGTTCCCAATTTCTGAAGGACAATGAAGCTGTTGGCTTCATATTTTCATGTCAGTTTACATCTGAATTAACTAAATTCAATTTCACAACTTTCCACAAAAGATTTCAATGCCAATCTTTTAGTTGCTGGTCCAGCTTTATTATACAAGGTGACAAACTTTCCAATTACTCACCTCACCATCAGGGCCAACAGCAGAACCCAAACCGTCCACATTTTCCTGCTTCTGTAGGAGAAGAAGGGAGTATTATAAAGTGACATGGGGTAGGTGGGGATTGCAGTACAAGGGCACAGCAGGATCCATGTAACACAGTCATCATGACATCAGTCACCAGAATTGCAGCAGGGGTCACCAGAATCGTAGCAAGGGACTATATGTACACATCCTTGTGTTACAGTTGGCCTTGGGGAAATGGGATAAAACTAATTATGGCTGTCACTTCCAACCAATACTGAGCAACCCTTTCTGAAAAGGATATGGGTTGGAACAGAAGGGTGAAACAAAGTGATCTTGGAATTAAATATTTATGCTACTATATTTTCATCAGACCTGAGGACTTTGAGAAAAATTGGTCTGTAATTTGTTCTCAATTAGGTAATTCTATCCCAAGATAGCATTTGCTTAAGGTTCCTCCTGCTTAGTTAACTGGTTCTGGACACTGTCATGCCCAGCAGCAGTAAAGGGATGACATTCAAAAATTAATCACCACTCAGACTAGGAAGTGCAGTTAGACTAGATACAACATTCAGCCCTGTAGTCAGGGTTTCATTCCAAACTTCTGACCTTCTTCTTCTTTTTCTTCTTTTTCTCTTTCGCAGCCTGTGCTGCCTTGTGCTGTCGGACGAGTTCTGTCAGATTGGCTACGTATTCATCAGTTTGCTGCAGCAGGTATGCCAGGCGTCGGTCCTTCTTCTGGTCAATCAGTTTTCGATAGCCTTCTTCATCTTCTGCCTGCAGGGAAAAAGAGAGATATCAACAAATGGCATTGACACACTCATGGGGAACAAGGAACTGAACGCCATCATGTGTGGTATTCCAGCACCATCAAATATATTCCTATATTCATTGCACTGTCTTTTCTTCATACGCTCTCTGGACAAAATAGACTGTGGTCTGGAGAGAAGTGTCCACCACACCTGATACTGAGAGTGCTTGGGATCAAACTCAGAGATGGAGAACTAAATTTCACACATGAAAAATGGCTGTGTGGGCCATGTAATGGAAGGCTGTGGAGCAACTTCCTCAACAAGGAAGTTGCATCAAGCTGGGGACACTGAATCAAATCAGCAGCAGCTCACCATCAGTCTCCTCATCCTCTCCTTCTCAATCCGTTCATTCTCCTTCTTTTGCTCACGCTCAGTGTTTGCATGGTACGTGGCCACTGCTTTTGTCAGTTTCTGCATCTTCCCAGAAACTGACCGATGATATTCCTTGAAGTCCTTTGCATGCTGCAGAATGCTATTGAGGTATTCCTGGAAGCAAGGAGGAAATGTGTAGTCAGTGAACTGAGGGTGTTTAGAAAAAAAACACAAATCTGAAAAAAAGTTTGAACACAGTCCTACCCCTTCTTTCTGTCTCCATTTAGATTTTACCTTTCTCACAGTCTAAAAGTGGATCCTTGTCAGGCACCCTGATATTGCATTCCATTGAGGGCATATCCTGTGATATATGCCAGAAAGTACTCAATTCAGAGACCAAATGATATTTGAACAATTTATTTTTGAGAACAATGAGAAAAGCTTCCATAACTCCCAAAAGAGGATCCCAGTAACATTGTTAATTTACCAGGATTTTAAAAATCTCTCTGCTGGTATTTTCTATCTACCGATGACAGAATTTTCAGTCTCTAGTGGCCTTTGTACTGCTTTAGATTAGATTAGATTACTTACAGTGTGAAAACAGGCCCTTCGGCCCAACAAGTCCACACTGCCCCGCCGAAGCGCAACCCACCCATACCCCTACATTTACCCCTTACCTAACGCAGACATGGGGAGAACGTGCAAACTCCACACAGTCAGTCGCCTGAGGCGGGAATTGAACCCGGGTCTCTGGCGCTGTGAGGCAGCAGTATTCACCACTGTGCCACCGTTACCTCTATAATTTCCTCTAGCCCTTTATCTCTCCATGATCTCTGAAGTAATCAAATTCTGCTTTCTTATGCATTCCTGCTTTTCAATGTTCTACTAATGACTACTGTCTTTTCAGTTACCAAAATTTAAAGCTCTGGAATTCTCTCCATACACCTCTCCATCCTTCTCTATGGCCTTCTTAAAACCCACCTCTTCGTCCCAGCCTTTGGGTCACTTATTTGTCTCAATGTCAAATTAAAGATGGTATGTAATTGCTGTTGTGAGAGTGTATGTGTGATATATTCAATCCCCTGGACATGGGTACCTGATGTTTTTGTCTGCGCTTTCGTTCTTGCTCAATCTTCTGCTGTTTCTCGAGTTTTTCAGTGATCCGTGCCTCGCGGAGTGACTGCCGCTTGCTGCGCTTGTAAGCCTTTGCGTTCAGCGCTGTCTCGAGGGCTGTATCCCTCCTCATACACACCACCACTTCCTGCCGAAGCTGAGTACAAAACAAAGGTCATCTTGTCAAAAGCACATTAACAGGGACAAACATCCAGCATCGCAGCAGACTGTCATCAAGAAAAATTCTAGTAACAGTGGAAAACACATTTTCTTCACCAATATTTGCTTTGTCACAATAATCAATGGATAAAAGCATTGCCAACTGCCAAATAGCTAATGGGTAATGTAAATGGGTAATCAGTAAAAGCACTTGTCTAAAATCGGTAAGTTGTACTATTTATTAATTTTAACATGTGGATCTCACATTCTATAGCATGAGTCAAGAATATGGTACTGGAAAAGCACAGCATCCTGCTGTGCCTGACCTGCTGTGCTTTTCCAGTACTACACTCTCGACACTCATCTCCAGCATCTGCAGACCTCACTTTTTACTATTCTCTAGCATGAGTTCACTTTTAATCAACTTATTTCATATGGCTGTAGTACTCATAATACTGCTGAGGAGCAACTACAAACTTAGAATTGACACCTTGTTATGGAAGAATTAAACCAGAATTCACAGAATCTTAGATTTGTCAGTGCAGGTGGTGATTCAGCCCATTGAGTCTACAGTAGCTCTCTGAATGATCAATTCATCTAGTACCATTCACCAGCAATCTTCACATTCTTCTTTTTCAGTTAAGAGTCTAATTTCCTTTTGAATGCCTCAGTTCAACCTTACCCCTACACACACTCAAGCTGTACATTACAAATCTTAAACTCTCTAAATGAAAAAGATTTTCTTCAGATCACTATTTTTTTATCAATGACTTTAAATCTCTGCCCTCTCATTTGTGATCTTTTCATGAGTAGGAACAGTTCATATACTCTGTCCAGACTTTTCATTATTTTTAATAGCTCTATCTTATCTCCTCTCAACCTTTTCTTTTCAAAAGAAAACAGTCCCAAATTCTTCAAACTATCTGAAAACTAAACTGAATCTAAATGAAGTTCCACATTCCTGAAATCATTTTTGATTTTTTTCTGCATTTGTTCCGATGTCTTCATAATTCTTCTACCATATGAATGACATCTTCCTGGGTAACATCCTCTTTCATGGCAGAGACAGATGCAAGCCATTCATTTAATATCTTAGCTATTTCCCCACTTCCATGCACAGATATCTTTTTTATCCCTAATTGGCCTTACTCCTCCTTGTACTATTCATAAGGGTTTATAGAAGACTTTAGGATTTTCTTTCATGTTAGCTGCCTGTTTCTTTTCAAAGAGTCTCTATGCTTCTTTTATTTTCTTTTTTATTCCCCTCTGAGTCTTATGCATTCAGATGAAATGATAATGGTACTGGTCTAAAAATCTATAACCTAAGGCTAATGTTCTGGAGACATGACAAACAGTAAAACGTGAACTCAATTGAAATAAAAACTGGAATAAAAAGAGTCATTCTTGATGAAGGGCTTATGCCCGAAACATTGATTCTCCTGCTCCTTGGATGCTGCTTGACCTGCTGTGCTTTTCCAGCACCACACTCTTGACTCTGATCTCCAGCTTCTGCAGTCCTTACTTTCTCCATAAAAAAAATGTGAGCCTAGTTGTGAGTATATAATCACTGCTGATTATTGTAAAAATCCATTTGGTTCACTAATATCCTTGAGGGTAGGAAATCTGTCATCCTTACATGGTCTGGCTGACATATGACCCACAGCATAACTTTTAAATGCCATCTGAACAATTAGAGATGGAACTAATACTGATGGAAATCCCATGAATGAATTTTAAAAATCCAAAAATTAATCCTAGCTGTCCATTGTGTTATTCACCTGGCATCTGTCAGGTGCACAAATTTCCTTCCTCATCTTGACCTCTATCTGTTTTGTCATCCAATGGATTTGTTTGCTCCACTTATCTCTTCATGGGACTATAGTTTGCCTGAACTCTCTCTTCTTCAAAAAAAAACAGCTACAAAATTTTCCTGCCAACCTTGATTCAAATGTATTCAGCCCAGCTTAATTCTTACACCATTGAAGCTGGCTTCTCTCCAGTTAAACCTTATGATGCATTGATCACTGTCTCCTAAATGTTCCCTTACTGATGTTTAATCCACTTGGCCCACCTCATTCCCAGCTGAGCAACAGTTCTTTCTCATTTGACTGGAGACCTACTGCTGTACACAAGCCTCCAAAACACAATCTAGAAACTCTTACACCTCACTGCCCTTTACATGACTGTTTTAGTTTATTCTCAGATAACTAAAATATCTCCATATAACTATAATTTAATTTTTGCATCTATCTGTAATTTTCTTGCAAACTTGTTTCTCGACATCCTTTTCGCTAGTTGTTGGCCTATGGACTACACTCAGCAATGGAATTGCAACTTGTGTTTCTTAGCTCAGCCAAGTAGATTCCGTCTTAGCCTGCACTGGGATATCCCTTCTCTCTTTCTCTCTCTCTCTTCAGCATAATTTGCTTTTCCAGCCTTCATTGTATAGGCCTCCAAGGTAGAGCACCAATGGTACCATCTGACTGCACTCCCCAGGTGAGCCATTATTCTCATCAGTATTTACAACTGAATATTGGTTTGATAATGGGATGAACTCAGGGGACTCCTGCACATCTGCCTCTTTTTACTTGTCTGGTGTTCATCCATTCCCTCTCTCCTTGCATATTCTTGAATGGAAGGGTGACCATATCTATAAATATGCTACCCACAAAGCTCTCAATCTCATGGATGAAGCATAATGATGACAGCTGGTGTAACTGATCAGAACACTGGAAGTATCCTGGAATTCCCATGTAGCATAAGAGTTTGGAGCAACCCTCCATCTGATATCTAATTACCTTGCAACTATCGGTAAACCTAACTATTGAAATTAGCTGTTGCCAATTCTAATACATCTTACTACTATGAATAAACCTTACCACTACTGATAAACCCTGCTAATATTTAATCACCTTCAGTAATAAACCTTACTTTAATCTGCAAATTGCAGTGCCGTAATTTTAAATTCTGAAATGCTAGTGCCTATGAAGAAGGCTCACAATATTATCAAGTAAGTTCTTACATTGATATAATAACGCAATGTAAAAGTCTTCCTGATTATGTTACCAATACTCCCAACCAGCAAGACAATTACTATTTGTTTCTAACATAGTGGGAGTGGGTCATAGAATGTGTGGGATTAACTATATCTAGTGCAGATTAAACTAAAGAATTCTGAAAGAAATAAAATGAAGTTAATTCTAATTGGGAATTGAGGGTATGTTTTCCACCTACTAAAGATGAAAACGTTGATAGCACATAGCTATCACACTTCAACTAAGCTAAATTAACCAGATCAAAAATGCAGGTGAGCCAATTCCAAGATTCAGTTTCCAGTAAGGACCCAACCTAATAAGCTGAACACAACAGCATGCCTGGTTTCTTATTCATCATCCTTCTATAAGAGGAAAAGAAAATCCTAATATGAAATCATGATAACGGAGTAAACAAGGACTATCAATATTCCACTTCCATCATTTTTAATATCTGAGACCTTCAAGCACTAAAGTGACTTTTAAAAAGGCCAAATATGGACCTAGAATGGCTGCTATGATCATCTGACTAAAACTGAGCCCAGCTTATGAAACCACCAATAAATAAGAATTAGTCAGTGCCAAAATTAAAATTGTTAATAAAAGGCACTGAAATCTCATCTCTATTTCCCATTTTATTCACAACTTCCTGGAAGTTACACACTGAGATGAAAGCTTGTCTGCAGTGTATTCATCTTCAAAAAACAATGAGCAGACTCAAAACATATGAATGAACCTTTATCAACAGCTGCTTCTGAGCAGCAGGGCAGAGACAAGGAAAATTGATTTGTAAACAAGAATCAGAAGACACTCTCTCTGCTTGTCTCTCCTCATCAAGCTAAAATGTCAGTACCAGTGCAAAGGCAACAGCCATTCATTGAAAGCGCAGGACGTCTGCAAACCTCAAAACTGCTGAGAAAACAGGATTTCTGAAAAGTTGTAACTCAGGTTTCACTCTCACAACAGAAGGACTTGTAGAATATCAAACTACAACTTTCTTTATTTTTCTGTCTGTACTAGACCCCCTCTCCTGTTTTCTTTTTAAGGTATTACCTGTGTTTTGTGCATGTGTTAGATGTTGTGTTTTCTTAATTATCTTGGGTTTAGTAGGTAATAAAGCACCACTCTCTTTCATTCAAGAAAATCTTGGAATTGGCCCTCCTGAATTTTTGATTTGGCTAATTTAGCTTAGTTAAAATGTGATAGCTATGTGCTAAAAAATAAATTAAAATATTTGTTGTGATCAATTGAGAGTGTTAAAAAGAGGAAACCGATCATCCCTCTTCACTTGGTTATGACAGAAACAAATTATGTCGCCTTTGAAATTTTTTTTAATCATGGGATGAGAGCATCGCTGTGAAGCTCAGGATTATTTCTGAGCCTATTCCTAATTTTCTGATGAAGGGCCTATGCCTGAAACGTCGAATCTCCTGCTCCTCAGATGCTGCCTAGCCTGCTGTACTTTTCCAGTGCCACACGTTTCAACCCTATTCCTATTTATCTAATAGAGGTGGTGGTGAGCTGTCTTCTGAAACTGCTGCAGTCCTTGGAATGTTGAGACACTCACAATCCTGTTAAGAAGGGAGTTACCCAATGATAATGAAGGAACATTGATATAGTTCCAAGTCACAATCATATATTACTTGGAGGGGAACTTGTAGGGTGGTGTTCCCAAGTATCTGTTACCCTTGTCCTTCTCGATGAAAGAGGTCTCAGGTTTGGAAGATGCTGTTGGAGAAGTCTTAGTAACTTACTGCAGTGCACCTTATAGGTGGTACACACTACTGCCATTGTGTGTTGGTGATGAAGAGAGTGAATGTTGATGGTGGTTGAGATGCCAATAAAACAATTGTTTTGTCCTGGTTGATATTGCTTTTCTTGATCATTATTGGAGCTGCACTCATCCAGGCAAGTGTATTCCATCACACCTGATGTTTGCCTGGTGGACAGGCTTTGGGAAGATAGAGGTGAGTTATTCACTGCAGAATTCTTACCCTCTGACCTGCTTGTATCCAGAGTATGATAATGCAGTTCAGTTTCTAGCCAATGTTAAAACCTAGGATGTTGATAGTGGGAGTTTCAATTTTGGTAATGCCATTGAATGTCAAGGGGCGACAGTTAGATTCTTTCTTGTTGAAGATGATTACTGTCTGGCACTTGTGTGGTGAAACTGTTATTGGCACTTATTAGCCGAAGCCTAGATTTTGTCCAGGTCTTGCTGCATGTGGACTTGGGTTGCTTCTGTATCTGAGGATTCACAAGTGATGCTGAACATTGGTGATAATTGTTTCTGACTTTATGATGGGTGAGAAGTTCATTGATGAAGCAGCTGAAGATGGTAATTGTGTTTGTTTAATATTTTTTAATGTGTAGCCAGTGAGGCAACTATTACAGTGCAAAGAGAAACAAGAAGGAAACTAAAACATCTTTGACCTGATACCAACCTGCCTTTGGAAATTAAGGAGCCGCAGAGCCTTGAGTTCAATGGTTGCTTTTGTGCGAAGGTCTCCTGCTAATGAGCCAGGGAGGTTTTCCAATTCTTGGATCCGATGGGAAATGCGTGCTTGCAACCTGCCAACAAACCAAGCATCAGCAGTGTGAATCTGGAGTATGAATATTATAGCTAATGGTCATATGAGTAGGAAGTCATTCAGCACACTACACAGGTATAAATCACAATGGTCATGTCATGTAATTGTAATTTTTATTTTTGAAACAGTGGGAGTGCACATTACGTAGGGCAGAGTTTTATATCGTCTTCACGGAAGTGATAAAAATGCAAATAATTTCACCATAAAACTGTTACACCTGTGAAGTGCACAGGATCCTTACTGCAGGATCAAATGTGTGCCAATAGAAAGACCACATGAAATTTTGATGACTTGAGAAGGACCTCTACGGTCTGAAGGGCAGTGAACATATTCAGCACAAGAACAACTTACATTTGTACAACATGGTCAACATTGTGAAATATTCCACACTGGTCATAGCAGCATTACCAAACAAAATCTGACACTGAGCCATGTAGAGAAAGGGGACCAAAAATGCAGTCAAACAGGATTGTTCTGAGGTCTTAAAGGGGGAGACAGAAGTAGAGAAATAGCCAAGATTAAGGAGGAAATTCCAGAATTTAGGACCTAAACAGCTGAAGGCAACATTGCAACGATTAAAATCATTGGTGCTCAAGCTCAAGAAGCTGAAATTATTGGCTGCTGTGACATCAGGAAGTAGTAAGGCTGGGGACGTTACAGAGATAGGAAGGAGTGAGGCCATTGAGAGATTTGAAAACAGAGATGAGCATTTTAAAGCACGCTTTGGTAAACACCTAACTACCATAATATGCCAACAAAGTCAGGACCAGAACTAACACAGTCTATAAACATGCATTTCATTCCAAAATATTACCAACTCTCCATACCGATACTCGCGTTCCTGGAGAAGTTCAACTGGGTCCAACCCTCGTGGTTTCTGAATGGGGGTGATCCGGTTCTGCTTCTGATGGTGCTGCACCATAGGGGCCGGCTGAGCTGGCTGGCCTGGTGACTGTGTCTGAGGTGGCATGACTGGGGAGGCAGCAGGGGGCACAGCTGGTGGCACTGGGGAAGGTCGACCAGTGGGTTGAGGGGGAGCCAGCTTTTGGGGGGTGCTAGTTGGTGCAGTGGCATTGGCCATTGGACCTGAAACATAAAATAATGTGATAATTACAGGAAAAGCTGAACTTTGCTGCCTACCTTTGCAGGATTACTTGGAGTGCAGCAGATCTGCTTCTTGGCAATTGCCAACCAGCTTCAAGCTTGCTGAGTTCAAATCTCATTCCAGAACAAAATAAAAACTTGTATTTCTAAAGCACCTTTCACAACCTCCATCATTTCGAAGCGCATCACTTTTAAATGGTACCCACTGCTGTAGTGCAGGAAACGTAGCATTTAATTTGTATTCAGTAAGCTCCCGTAAACAGCAATGTGCTAATAGGATGATAATCAGTTGAATTACATTAGTTAAAGGATAAAGAGAGAACTCCTTTACTTTTCTTCAAAGAGGGCTGTGGAATCTTTGACATCCACCCCAGAGGACAGACGGATTTCACTTTATTATCTCATCATTGGAAAGACAGCATCTCTGGTAGTGCAGCATTCCCTCAGTACTGCACTGTCTTAGCCTAGACTGTGTGCTCATGAGAGTGGAGCTTGAACCCACAATAATGAGGGAACCAAACACTGAGCCATGCTGACACACTCATGAAAATTAAAAGATCTGAGGAGGTACTTTGATAGGAGAGAAGCCAACTCATCGGTGACCCTTTATCTCAGTTAGAAAATTGATGTGGTTTTCTTGAAAACAATCCAAGCTTGGAAACACAGATGGCAACATGCTCGTTATTGACACAGGAGACAAAGAAAAATCTCCATGGCAAAGAGAAACTGCTGCCTCTGTAGGTCAATCCATGTTGCCTATCCATGTAGTTTAGGGGGATATTAACCAATGGCCCTTTTCAGTGACTTCTTCAGGGCCAACATCCCCCCCGCATAGCTAATATTTTGTGGGATTTTGCTATGCATGGAATGGCGATTGTGTTTGTGTACAGAACAAGAGCTTCTGGGAAGAAAATGTAATTTGTTGAGTGTGGAGAGCTTTGCGTTGCTTTTGACAGTCTTGAAAAGCTCCCACAACTTCCTTTTCCTTTTCTAAAGGACTTTGTCGTTCTCAGATGCGATCAGATGTAAAGTCCAACTATCACTTGACCTACACTTTCTTGAGCATTATTCTCAATGAAAGGAAGTAATTAAACTCCATAGATTGCTCTTTCCATGTGCCATGATCGTCAAGACAAGCTTCTTAATTCAAATTGTTACATTACTTGAACTTTGTACTTTGAGATGAGCATTAAAAAAACTACATAATAGCACATCTATCAACAGAAGACAGAACCTGCAAATTTGGCTTTTTGGAAACTATATCAGCTCATTTTTCCCAAATAAATTTTCAACGGAACTATGGAGGTGTTTCCTGATCTTTAACAGACTCACCTCCAGCTCAGAGAAAAAAAAACTGCAGATGCAGGAATCCAAGGTAAACAAGCAGGAGGCTGGAAGAACACAGCATGCCAGGCAGCACCAGGTGGTGGAGAAGTCAACATTTGGATGTAACCCTTCTTCAGGACTGGGGGTTTGTTGGTCAATGGGAGGAATTAAAAACCAGGTATAGGGTACAACCTTGTTGGTCAATGGGAGGAATTAAAAACCAGGTATAGGGTACAACCTTGTTGGTCAATGGGAGGAATTAAAAACCAGGTATAGGGTACAACCTTGTTGGTCAATGGGAGGAATTAATCTAGTTGGTAACTGGAAGGAAGGTCAGTCAGAGGAATGGTAGTGAGGGTGAGGGGCTGGAAAGGGAGTCAGGTGATGGGAAGGAAGTTTATTTGAAATTGGAGAACTCATTATTAAGTCCTCCGGGCTGTAGACTGCCCAGGCAGAAGATGAGGTGTTCTTCCTTCAATTTGTGGTCTGATTTGCTGTGGCAATAGAGGAGGCAGAGGATGGTCATGTTAGAAAGGGACTGGGAAGGGGATTTAAAATGGGCGGTGACTGGGAGGTCAGGTTGGCCTCTGCAGACCTAGCTGTGATGCTTGACAAAATGTGCCCTCAGTTTACATTTGGTCTCACCAATGTAGAGAAGACCACATTGGGAGCACCGAACACAGTAAACTAGGTTAGAGGAGAGGCAGGTGAACCTCTGTCTCACCTGGAAGGACTGTTTGGGGCTCTGAATGGAGGTGAGGGGGTTGGTGTGTCGGTAGGTTTTGCATCTTTTACTGTTGCAAGGGAAGGTACCAGGCGTTCGGGGGTGTTGATGGGGAGAGTGGCATGAACTAAGGTTTGGCGAAGGGAATTTGCAGAAGGCAGAGAGGGGTGGGGAGGGGAAGATGTTACTGGTGGTGGGATCTAATTGGAATTGGTGGAAGTCTTTTAAGATCATACATTGGATGCAGAGACTGGTGAGGTGATAAGTGAGGACAAGGGGGGACTCCAACTTTATTGTGTTTGGGGGGGACGGAATTTAGAGCAGTAGAGCAGGGAATGGAGGAGTTGCGGTGGAGGGATGTCTGGGTGACAGAGGGGGGAAAAGCACATTATTTAAAATAACTGGAAATCCGGGGTGCTTGGGAGTAGAATGTCTCCTCGTCCAAGCAGATGCAATGGAGGTGGAAGAATTGGGAAAACAGGGTGGAGTTCTTGAAGGATACTGGGTGGGAGGTGGTGTAGTCCAGGTAGTTATGGGAGTCTGTGGATTTAGAGTAAATGTCCATCTGTAGACTGTCGCCTGAGATGGAAATGGAGAGGTCAAGAAAGGGGAGGAGGTATCTGAGATAGAGCAAGTGAATTTAAGGGTGGGGTGAAAGTTGTGGATGAAGTTAATGAACTGCTGCAGTTCAGCCTGGCTACAGGATGAAACACCAATGCAGTCATCGATGTAACTGCAGTGCTTGTGTAGGTATTGAAGAGGGAATATTCAACATAACTGACAAAGAGGCTGGCATAGCTAGGGCCCATTACCACCCTCTGGATTTGGATTTAGAGGAAATGGGAAGAGTTAAAGGAAAAGTTACTAAGGGTGAGGACTAATTCGGCAAGGCGGAGGAGGATAGTGGTAGAGGGGGACTGGATGGGTCTGTTGGAGAGGAAGAGTCCGAGGGCGATCCTTGTGAGGTACGGACGTGTATAAGGACTGCACGTCCATAGTGAAGATAAAGCGCTGGGGGCCAGGGAACTGGAAGTTACTGAAGAGGTGGAGGGTGTGGGTAGTGTCACGGATGTAAGTGGGAAGGGTCTGGACCAAGGGGGGAGAGGATTGAATCGAGATAGGAAGAAATAAGTTTGATGGGGCAGGAGCATGCAGAGACAATGGATCGGCCAGGCTAACTGGGCTTTTGGATCTTGGGGAGCAGGTCAAACTGGGCAGTGCGAGGCTGGGGGACTATGATGTTCATCCTCCAGACAACCACTGCCCCACCTTTTCAGTGGGGTTTGACAATGAAAAGGGGTTTGGTGTGGAGAGAGTGGAGTGCTGCACATTCAGAGGGAGTGAGGTTGGAGTGGGGAAGGGGTGGAGAAATTGAGGCAGCCAATGTCACGTCGGCAGTCACCTCTAGTTCTGGCTCCTCATCCTAGTTCAAAATTTCTGATCAATTATAAAGCAATACACTCCTTAGTAAGTGCTTATATAGGAACAAGAGAGGGCAGTCAGCCCCGGGAGCCTCCTCTGGGAATTCAAATGGATCTAGATGATCTGCTCCTCAGCTCACCATTGCTACATATTTCTTGGTATCCTTACTAAATAAAAATCTATCATTTTCAAGCTTGCAAGTTCTAACTATCCCCCTGCATCTACTAAGCTTTGGGTTTCTACCATTTTTCGTGTGAGATATGTGCTTTCTGATTTCTGTCCAGAATGGCCTAGGCTCTAATTCCAAGGCTGTATTTTGTTCTGGATTCTTCCCTATAGGAATTAGTTCTGTGTATCTATCCTACTGAATCCTTTCAATATTTTCAATATCTTGATCAAATTACCCCTGAATCTCCTTCATGCTTAGGAATTCAAGCTAAGTTCATAATACCTGTCCTGGTAATCCAACCTGATCAAAACACTTCTTTGAACTCTCCACTCTTGTTCCTCCAAATATCTCCCAACTTACACTTTCATGCTCTTGATACTCATTGCAGCTTCTCAAGCTCATTCGTTTGTGAGACCCGAAAAATGGCAGAACTCCTCAAATTTGCTCAGACTTCCTTTCCTCCCATCATCTTTTAGGGCACAATCTTGGGGTCACACTACCATTCTTTCCTGTACTATTTGGTCTTCACTTCTACCCTCAGTGCCTTCCTGCCCTGCAAGCCTCGGTTATTTGGCCAGGTTTCTCAATAATTCCAAACAGCATAGAGAATTACCTTCTGGCCAGGATTTTGAGGGGCCGCCGGGAGGTTGACATTGCATTCCCTGATTGACACCAGCAGATCCTGGAGGCATCATGTTAGATCCTCCCATACCTGTAAACAAGGGGTAAAGGAAGAGACAAAGTCACGTGGATAGACCAGCACAGGCAGGGATTGTTTTAGTATTGGAAGTAATGACAAACAATGGCATGCTTGTGAGAACAAGACTTTTTTTTAGTAGGTCCTGCATATGCCCAACTCCCTCTGACAAGATATTTATCATATTTTTGCCTTATTAGTCCCTTTCAGACCACACGTGAGGTTATAGGGGCAGCTGCTACCAAGACTACCTTAAATCCACAAAAGTAAGCCAACTGTCTGGTGATGACATTCCCTCTTTTCGCCTGTGCAGGGAGGAACATGGGACCTCCTCAGTCAGAACTGCACAACTTAATTCTGCGACTCGCAACACAGGAAATCATGTTACCACGCTCCTAAATGTGGATGCTCCAAAATTCAATTCTCTAGCATATTTTGTTGCAATACACTGATACTCTAGTAACCTGATCCCAAAGTTCTGGTGTCCTAATATACTGGTGCCTTAGTATTCAAAGCATTGATGCTCCACTATCTGCCCATGCATACTGATACCCGAGTATCTCAAGCTTCAAATCACAATGATCAGAAACTCTGTACCTCAATGTATGAAGCCACAATCCATATATACTGCAAGCCAGGTGGATGACAGTTGGGAATAAGTGAGAAATGGGGTGGTTTAGTAAATAACGTAGGATACTCAATGTGTTTGCAGATGTGTGTTGATATACAACCAGGATCTGGTTAACCTCAGTTCTATCCCCAGCAAGCACAATGTTACACAAATATCAGCATGAGCACAATCAAAAATAAACTAAGGGAAAACAGGACAGGAACAGAAAGAGGCCATTTAGCTTCTTAAGCCCATCCTTCCATGAGATTGTGGCCAGTTTGTGACCTTACTTCTCATTATCTCCTTTGCTTATTTTAAAATCATTGGTTCATAGAGTTGTCTTAATCAAAGATTTAAAATTAACATCTGACCCAACATGTGTAGAAAGCTGCCACATACCGAAGATCTGCTGGTCATGAATCAGTCAGTTCAATTAGATGAAGATCATTCTTGAATCAAAGGACAGTCGACAGTGCATGTAGAACAATTCCCTAACTTGCTTCTTGTCTGTAACCTTTAGGCCATATCTCCTAGTCCTGGACTTCAAATCAGCTGAAATGGTTTCCCCCTCTATCTGCCCTATCGATTCTCCTTAATATCACGAAGAGTCCTTGTCATGTTAAAGGGGATTGTCAGGCTTTCACCTGCATGGACCTTAGTAAGGGTTCATTTGGCCCGTTGGCCTGTGCCAGCCGTTTGAAAGAGCTAACCAATGAGCCTGACCCCTTTGCTCTTTCCACATGGCACTACAATTTTTCCATCAATTACTTAGCCAGTTCTGGTTTGGCAGTTACTATTGAATCTGATTCCACCGCCTATCAGGTAGTACATATCAATCATAATATATAACATTCTCTCCTGGTCCTCCTTCCAAATATCTCAAATATACATCTTCTGATTACCATCCATCCTGCTAATGAAAACTGCTTATCTTTCTTTATTCTAACAAAACACATCATATTTAAAAGGGCTTTATGGACTGGATATACTTTTAGTGGTGAGTTTTGAGATAGAAACCAAACTGCCTTTCTGATATGGGTGTGTAAGTATTATAATGGAGCTTGGTTTACTTGCTAACAATCAATGTAAAAGAAGAGGCGGATACCAAGTGGTCTGTTGTAATTCCCAGGAGCTGGGCCTGAAGCTGCTCCAGTTCCAGGGGTGGAGGGCGGAGGTAGTGATGATATCTGCTGCTGCATTCCAGGCGGTGGTCTCTTCCCTTGGATAGCCAACTGCAAGTGGTCAGGAATGGGTTGTCCTCTTGCAAGCATCTTGTATGCCATGATCTGTGCTCGCAGCTGATGCAGTTGCCCTTGGTTGAAAGGAGAGGGTCCACGGTTTTGCTGTCCCAGTGTCTGAGGTTCCCCGCCATCCATTGGAACACCACCTGGTCCAGAAGTCATAGGGGGTACCGAAGGAGGGCCGTTAGCAGGTACTGGACTTGGGGCATGCTCAGTACATCCCAGAGGAGAAGGGTAACCTGTGATTGAAGAGTTGTTACAGATTAACTTTGTCTTAAATGAACAACTTGCATTTGAATAAAACTTTAAAACATAAAACAACCCAATGTTTTAATTGTATCAAAGATTAGGGTTGGAGAGAATTAATTAGATTTTGATTTATATTATCATGTGTATTTTACAGTAAGAATACAATAAAATACAGAGAAAATTTAATTAAATGATAACTGGAGCACATCCTGCCAATTATGCTTCTCAACATTTCAAAAATGTACAAAGAGACACTGACTGACACAAGACTTGAGTGGAGATAGGAGATATACCTTTAATGTTTCATTCTGAGAACAAATCTACTTCAAGCAAAGACTGGCTCTAGTTTCTTCCTTCACTAACTGGCTATCAGAAGTATAACACAATGCACTTCACAAGAGCTTTACCAAACAAAATTAGATAACAAATCGTTAGGGAAGATGACCTAAAATATTTGAACAGGGTATTCCAGAAATTATGGCCTGTGCAGCTCAAAGCATAGGTAAAAACAATGACTGCAGATGCTGGAAACCAGAGTTTAGGTTTAGTGGTGCTGGAAAAGCACAGCAGTTCAGGCAACATCCGAGGAGCGGTAAAATCGACATTTCGGGCAAAAGCCCTTCATCAGGAATACAGGCAGAGTGCCCGAAGGGTGGAAAGATAAATGAGAGGAGGGTGGGGGTGGGGAGAAAGTAGCATAGAGTACAATAGGTGAGTGGGGGAGGGGATGAAGGTGATAGGTCAGGGAGGAGGGTGGAGTGGATAGGTGGAAAGGAAGATAGGCAGGTAAGACAAGTCTTGGGGACAGTGCTGAGCTGGAAGTTTGGAGCTTGGGTGAGGTGGGGAAGGGGAAATGACGAAACTACTGAAGTCCACATTGATGGCCTGGGGTTAAAGTGTACCGAGGCGGAAGATGAGGCATTATTCCTCCAGGCGTCGGGTGGTGAGGGAGCGGCGGTGAAGGCATAGCTGACAATAATGGATGATGAACATTGGGATTTTTAAGGACATTGCAGGAGGAGGAGGGGAGATGCAAGGAATGTGATGATGGTGTGTGAATGGGCCAGAACAAGTTAAGATAGAGGCAGCAGAGTTCCTCGCAAAGGAAACAACTTGAAGTTAAATCATCTGGAGGGCAAGTCCCTGTGGACCATAATTCCTTGACTCCAAGCAGTAGCCATTGTATGATTGAAAAATAATTTATTCATTTTTTAAATGGAGCAGTAGAGGTGCAACAAAAAATGCAACCCATTCATTTATTTTATTAAAATAAAAATATCTCCATTAAAGCAAAGCCTGTTACCTTGAGAATGCTGGTCCATGGGGCTAGGCGGTGGTGCCATGCCACTGTGTCCTCCTGACCTCATGCTAATGGATTTCATCTGGCTGTAACGTGGGTCATCGGGCATCACCTTTTCATGCATTGATTCCATTGCCTGCAAAGAGAAAAAATGTTGGAGGCATTGTTCCCCTACAGCTGGCAGAGAACTGCAATTACTATACACAGCCTGTACCAGTGAATGTGCAATCCATTAATGTCATGCTCTTCACCAGTTTCCTGGCGTTCTGTTGACCAAAGCTCTCAGTGAAATGGACACAATGGGACAGGGAAGGGATTGGGGATTTAGCTGTGATTAATGGGGTAGCCAAGCACTGACTGTAGCAGGTTCCTTGGAGGTCTCTGCATTACAAATGGCTCGCAAGAACTGCACAGTATATGCAGCATAATGGATTAACATGAGGAGAGCTGCTGAGAAGAGGAGATAAGGTGAAACTGACAGACTTCCTACGGAGTCAGCTCTTTGGCATCCTGCTGCTGCTGATTACCACAAAGAAGCCTGCTAGCTGCACATGGATTCGAACAGGGTTCAGCAGAAATGTCAAAGTCAGCCTTTCAGACAGCAATGACAGCGGGTTACACAGTGCTAAGGAGCAGAATGCATCTGGAACTTAACTGTTTAATGCAAATGAAATAGGAAGAAAAGCAGAAACTGACCCTGCAATTGACATTGGAACCATACAACTGGAAAAGATAGTGGTATAATTGAAGGGGCATCCGTACAGATACTATTATGCAGAGAAGCATGGTATATCAGAGTGCTATATAAAGTGGTATGGTGTATTACAGTGTTACATAGAGGAGAGAGTGTACCAGAGTACTTTACAGAGAAATTTGATACAAATCAGAGTGTTACTTAGAGAGATGAGGAATATTAGACTGCTATGTTGAGGGATAGTTTTTAGGCTGCAAATGCTGTACATGCCTTGTAGGTGACACCAATAGCACGCATGAAGAGGCTCTCTTCCCAATTTTAGAGTGACAGAAGAGGAACAGAAAAGTGCACAGGTCCGGAGCTTTACCCTTCGAGAATCAAGCTCTCACAATCCGACCCACTGCAGCAGCCATGATGCACTTTCTGAATCTGCTGCGGTGTCTACTTCTTCTTACAGGTTTGCGGAAGGTGGCAAGACAAGCTCAGTGAGGAAGCAGCAGCGTCAAGAGTGTGGTGCTGGAAAAGCACAACAGGTCAGGTAGCATCCGAGAGCAGAAGAATCGACGTTTCGGGTATAAGCCCTCCGTCAGGAATAAGGCTTGTGAGCCAAGAGGACAGAGAGATACATGGGAGGGGTTTGGAGCTGGGGGGGGGGGGAAGGTAGCTGAGAGTGTGATAAGTAGATGAAGGTGGGGCTAATGGTAATAGGTTGGAGAGGAGGATGGAGCAGAGAGATGGGAAGGAAGATGGACAGGTAGGCCAGATCATGAGGGCGGTGCTGAGTTAGAGGGTTGGATCTGGGATAAGGTGAGGGGAGGGGAAATGAGGAAACTGTTGAAGTCCACCATTAATCCCGTGTGGTTGGAGGGTTCCAAGGCGGAAGATGAGGTGTTCTTCCTCCAGGCGTTGGGTGGTTAGCCGATTGAGGAGGTCCAGGACTTGCATGTCCTTGGTGGAGTAGGAGGGGGAGTTAAAGTGTTCGGCCGCAGGGCAGTGGGGTTGCTTTGTGCATCTGTCCCAGAGATGTTCTTCAAGGCGTACTGTCTCCCCAATCAGAGAACATCTCTGGGACACACGCACGATGGGCCTCCCTCCTGTTAGTAGTTTAACTGTCCTCCACCATTCATGACTGGATACAGCAGAGCCTTTTTAAAAAATTCAATCACTGTATGTGAGTGTTGCTGGCTGAACCAATATTTATTGCTCATCCCTAAATGCCCTTAAGAGCTGGTGGTGAGCTGCTTTCTTGAATCACTGCAATCCATGTGCTTTAGGTCAACCCAAATGCCATTAAGGATAGAATTCCTGGATTTTGACCCAACATCAATGAAGGATTTGTGATGTAACGTTAAAAGATTAAATAGGAATATCTCTCTGGACATTAATGTAATATTACAAAGTTAAAGTGCACTGAGTGAACATTCTGGAAGTGGGTGGGGATGACATTCATGCAAGAATGCGAATGACCCCTAGTCCAATTAGTCATTTGCTACTACTCCCCCTATTATCAAATTAAACAATCATTTAATCTCTTCCATTCAGAAATGCTTTCTAGCCATCCCCTGAAGCTAGGTATGTCACACCTGCATTGTCTTGGGGAACCACTGAGTCAGGAAAATCATTTACATAACGATTTCCCAGGATTAGGGCATTTACATTTACATTATCTCCAAGGATGATCTCATCCTACCATTGTATCTGGGGTAATGTGACTGTGAGGGAGTGACTGGGGATTGTCGTGAGTGGCATGTGACTATGGGGGAGTGGCCAGAGTATCTGTGAACATTACCAACTGACCTATATAAAGGGAATGTGTTCTCTTTGTTCAGGGCCTCACTTTGACTCGACTTCGCACGCCTGCAAAGGAGGGGAGGGTCAAAGGGGATCACCTAACTTGTACAAGCTTTAATAAACTTTAACTGTTTGCAGAAGTTGGTGTGTGCGAATTGCATCTTGTGTGTGAAACTTTGGAAAAAGAACCCAACAGTGACAGTGAGTGGTTTGAAGGGGAAAATGCTTAGATTGGATCTGTTGGCTATCTGATAGCTCAGCCCTGTCAACACATGGTGCGTCCAATGTTAGGTATACAAATAATCCTGTGTTGTAAATTCACCAGGTCAACACCTCATTTTTACTTATGCCTGATGGTATACCTGTCATGTCCTTTTCTAGCACCTCTTATTGAACAGTGCTAATCTAGCTTGATGGCATTAGTACTAATGAGCCCTTACGGGTGATGAACAATGAGGTTGTCCACCAAACTCAATTCTGTGCCCTTTCCACACTCAGTGTTTCTTCCAAGTAGTGTTCAACATGGAGAAGGACTGATCTGTTAGTCAAAGCGGTTTAGCAAGTGATATCAGCCAGTGGTTTCCTTGTTTTAGTCTGACCTGATGCCAGAAGACTTCAATATCATGGACTCCCAGGGCACCTCACCCTCCCATCTCTATGTTCCCATCTCTGGCAGTTCTATCCTCGTGGGACAGCATATACCCTACCTAAGGATGGAAATACTGCTTTGAGATCTATTCTATATGATTATGATTATGTGCTTACGACTCTGTCAGCCTGTAAGATAGCTCTCCCAATTTTGGCACATGCCTCCAACATTGGCACTAACGTAGACCATGACAATAGGTAGGATTAAGACACATATTCTCTGAGAATATGAGCAGCTCGGGGCTAAATTTAAAAAACAGAACCTCAAAGGTGTTAATGTTCAGATTACTAATTGAGCCATATGCAAACTTGCATAACGTAAATAAGATTAGAGGTAAGTGCATGGCTCAAAGATTTGTGTGGGAGAAATGGGTTCGGATTCATGAAGCAATGGCACCAGTACTGGGGTAGGAGAGTTGTTTTGTTGGGACCAGCTTCATTTGAATCGTATTGCAACCAATGTCCTGGAAAATTGCTGCCTAAAGCTGTAGACAGGGCATTAAACTACTTAGTTGGGGAGGGTTCAATTTAACAGCTACCCTGTTAAGCCGCCTAAAATGTTAGTAATGTGTAATAATATAGGATCAATAAGCGATCTCATCGTTTAAGATCCTTTGGGAGTAGTGATGATAACATAATAGTTTGAGGGAAGCAACATAAGTCTCAAAAGTTTAAAAAAATCAAAAAGAAACAAGAGAGCAGAGATGCAGGATAGTGAAAAGATGAACAATAATCAGTCCATAATAGGAAGGAGCAGAAGAATGCAGAAAAAAATAAAAACCAGAGTAAGTAGTATTGGTAAAACGTCAAAATTTAAGGCCTTTTATCTGAATGCACATGACACAAGATAGGTATAAATTAAAATAAATTAATATGACTTCATAGCAGTCACAGGGATGTGGTTGCACAATGATCAAGACTAAAAACTCAATATTCAAGAGTATTCAATGTTTTTGAGGAACAGGCAAAAAAGAAAAGGGAGTGGGATAGCTTTGTTCATAATAGAAGGTATTTGTCCAGTTGTAAATAGTGATATACATGCAATACTTCGTGATGTGGAATCAGTTTAGGTAGAAATAAGGAATAGCATGG
The DNA here is from genome assembly GCF_004010195.1 of Chiloscyllium plagiosum. NCBI lineage: Eukaryota > Metazoa > Chordata > Chondrichthyes > Orectolobiformes > Hemiscylliidae > Chiloscyllium > Chiloscyllium plagiosum. The sequence continues at coordinate 96,133,966 of NC_057717.1, read as the reverse complement.
GAAAGAGGTCAAGGGTGGGACTCATCTGTAGGCCTGAAGTGTTGCATCATCGTAGGACCAAGTATAAATCAGGAAATAATGGAGGTTTATAATCAGGGATCTACAAATGTTAATGGGTGATTCCAATCTGTGTATTGATTAGACAAATCAGATGGATAAAGGTAACATGGAAAACAATTTTATAGAGTGCGTCAGGGATTGTTTCTTAGATCAATGAGTGCAGAACCTACCTGGGAACAGATTATTTTAGCTCTAAAAGACCACACAATGTAGGAGCAGAAGTAAGCCATTTTGCCCATCAGATCTGCTTTACCATTCAATGAGATCATGACTGGACTGATAATCCTCAGCATTACTTTCCATGCCTTTTCTTGTATCCTTGATACATTCACTGATTAAAAAGCTGTCTACCTCAGCACTGAATATACTTAATGATCCAGCTTCCACATACCTCTGTGTTAAAAAAAACATACAGATTTACTACCCTCCAAGAGAAGAAATTCTTTCTCTGTCCTACCCAAGTGATCTCTTACTTTGAGATTATGCTCTCTGGTCTGAGACTCTCCCACAAGGGGAAACAATGTCTCCACAGCTAAGCCACCTAAAATTCTAGTAATGTGAAATACAATAGGATCAATAAGAGATGTCATTGTTTAGGATCCTCTGGGAATAGTGATGATAACATGGTAAGTTTCAGGGAAGCAACACAAGTCTCAACTCAAATAAGCACAATTACATGATGTGAGGGAAAAATTGTCAAAAATGGGCTGGGGAAAACAGCTAAAGGGAATGTCAGTGGATGAGCCGTGAAAAGCAGTAGATATTTCATAGCACTCAGCAAACATTTGTTTCAGTCAAAAAGGAGGACTTGGTGACAAGGATGAACATGCCATGGAATACAAGAAGAGTATCCAATTGCCAAAACTAGTGGTAGTACAGAGGATTGGGAATCTTTTTAGCAACTAGCAATGGATATACAAAAAGTTAATAAAGAGGGAGAAAATTGATGCAAATAAATTGGCAAGAAATATAAAAACAAACAGCAAGAGCTTCGTGCGTGTATAAGAGTAGCTAAAATACGTATGGGATCCTTGGAGAATGCAACTCAGGAATTAACAATAGGATACAAGGAAGTGATAAGATAAATTAAATCAATATTTTGCATCAGTCTTCATGGTTGAGGACTGCAAACATCCCAAAGATAACAGATAAGCAAGGTACTAATGTAAAGAAAGTCTCTATCAGAAAGACAAAGTGCTTGACAACTTGAGAAGAAGCCAGGACCTGACGGTCTGCATTCATGGGTTTTAAACTAAATGACCTGATCAGGTGTACCCGAGAACTCTGTTGGGAAGCTAGAGAAGTGATTGCTGGGCCTCTTGCTGAGATATTTGTATCATCGATAGTCACATTTGTATCATCGAGGTGCCAGAAGACTGGAGGTTGGCAAACGTGGTCCAATGTTTAAGAAGGGTGGTAAAGACAAGCCAGGGAACTATAGACCGGTGAGCCTGACCTCAGTGGTGGGCAAGTTGTTGGAGGGAATCCTGAGGGACAGGATATACATGTATTTGGAAAGGCAAGGACTGATTTGGGATAGTCAACATGGCTTTGTGCGTGGGAAATCATGTCTCACAAAGTTGATTGAGTTTTTTGAAGAAGTAACAAAGAAAGGCATTTGACAAGGTTCCCCATGGGAGACTGATTAGCAAGGTTAGATCTCATGGAATACAGGGAGAACTAGCCACTTGGATACAGAACTGGCTCAAAGGTAGAAGACAGAGGGTGGTGGTGGAGGGTTGTTTTTCAGACTGTAGGCCTGTGACCAGTGGAGTGCCACAAGGATTGGTGCTGGGTCCACTACTTTTTGCTATTTACATAAATGATTTGGATGCGAGCATAAGAGGTACAGTTAGTAAGTCTGCAGATGTCTCCAAAATTGGAGGTGTAGTGGACAGCGAAGATGGTTACCTCAGATTACAACAGGATCTGGACCAGATGGGCCAATGGGCTGAGAAGTGGCAGATGGAGTTTAATTCAGATAAATGCAAGGTGCTACATTGTGAGCAGGATTTATACACTATCGATAGTCACAGGTGAGGTGCCGGAAGTCACAGGTGAGGTGCCGGAAGACTGGAGGTTGGCAAACGTGGTGCCACTGTTTAAGAAGGGTGGTAAAGACAAGCCAGGGAACTATAGACCGGTGAGTCTGACCTCAGTGGTGGGCAAGTTGTTGGAGGGAATCCTGAGGGACCTGGATGTACATGTATTTGGAAAGGTAAGGACTGATTTGGGATAGTCAACATGGCTTTGTGCGTGGGAAATCATGTCTCACAAAGTTGATTGAGTTTTTTGAAGAAGTAACAAAGAGGATTGAAGAGGACAGAGCAGTAGATGTGATCTATATGGACTTCAGTAAGGCATTCGACAAGGTTCCCCATGGGAGACTGATTAGCAAGGTTAGATCTCATGGAATACAGGGAGAATTAGCCATTTGGATACAGAACTGGCTCAAAGGTAGAAGACAGAGCGTGGTGGTGAAGATGGTTACCTCAGATTACAAATGGATCTGGACCAGATGGGCCAATGGGCTGAGAAGTGGCAAATAGAGTTTAATTCAGATAAATGCGAGGTGCTGCATTTTGGGGAAAGCAAGTCTTAGCAGGATTTATACACTTAATGGTAAGGTTCTAGGGAGTGTTGCTGAACAAAGAGACCTTAGAGTGCAGGTTCATAACTCCTTGAAAGTGGAGTCGCAGGTAGATAGGATAGTGAAGAAGGCGTTTGCTATGCTTTCCTTTATAGGTCAGAGTATTGAATACAGGAGCTGGGAGGTCATGTTGCGGTTGTACATGACATTGGTTAGGGCACTGTTGAAATATTGCATGCAATTCTGGTCTCCTTCCTATCGGAAAGATATTGTGAAACTTGAAAGGGTTCAGAAAAGATTTACAAGGATTTTGCCAGATTTGGAGGATCTGAGCTACAGGGAGAGGCTGAACAGGCTGGGGCTGTTTTTCCTGGAGCGTTGGAGGCTGAGGGGTGACCTTATAGAGGTTTACAAAATTATGAGGGACATGGATAGGATAAATAGACAAAGTCTTTTCCCTGGGGTTGGGGAGTCCAGAACTAGAGGGCATAGGTTTAGGGTGAGAGGGGAAAGATATAAAAGAGACCTAAGGGGCAACTTTTTCACGCAGAGAGTGGTACGTCTATGGAATGAGCTGCCAGAGGATGTGGTGGAGGCTGGTACAATTGCAACATTTAAAAGGCATTTGGATGGGTATATGAATAGGAAAGGTTTGGAGGGATATGGCCGGGCGCTGGCAGGTGGGACTAGATTGGGTTGGGATATCTGGTCGGCATGGACGGATTGGACCGAAGGTTTGTTTCCATGCTGTACATCTCTATGACTCTATGACTGCAGAGATAGTAGAGGTATTGATCGACATAATCCACAACATATTGGATTCGAGGAAGGTTTGGAAAACTGCTAATGTTATGCCTCATTCAAGAAGGAAGGCAGACAGAAAACTGGAAACTTTAGGCCAGTTATTTAACATCTCTTGTTAGGAAAATGCTGTAGTCCATTATTAAGGAAGAAACAGCAGGACACTTAAAACTTAGTGCAATCAAATGGAATTTAACACGGTTTTGTGAAATGAAAATCAGGTTTGACAAATTTGTTGGGAGTTATTTGAGGAAACTACATGCAGAATTGACAAAGGGCAACTGGTAGATGAAATGCATTTGAATTTCCAGAAGGCATTTGATAAAGTTTATTGCACAAGGTAGGAGCTCACAGTGTTGGAGATAATGTATTAGCATAGATTGAGGATTGATTAACACCAAGAAGGCAGACATTCAGGATTAATAGATCTTTATCGGATTGGAAAGGTGTCACTAATGGAGTACCACAAGGATCCTACAGCGTCAATTATTTACTTGTGTCAACTGTGTTTCCCTTTATGGGAGAGTTTAGTGTCAGAATAAGGAAACATCCTTTAAAGACAGAGGTGAGAAGTGAATTTGTAAAATTCTTTATTGCAGAAGGGTGTAGAGGCTGGATTGTTAAGTGTATTCTAGGTTGAGATAGACATATTTTTAGTAAGGGAATCAAGGCTATGGGCAGGTCAGTGGAGTTGAGTATTATCAGATCAGCTGTGATCACACTGCTTCTAACTCAATGTCTTATGATGTTATGGTCTAATGGCTTGGAGGAGTGGGCAGAGTGTAATCAGGTGCAGCAAATAATCAAGAACGCAAATGTAATTTTGGCTTTATTGCTAGGAGGCTGGAGTTTAAAAATACTGAAGTCTTATTCCAACTATATAGGGTGTTGGTGACAATATAAATGCTCTGTGTTTAAGAAATGATATATTCACACTGGAGGTAGTCCAAAAGCTGATTACTTTGAACAAAGTGCATGACTTATTAGGAACTGACATACAGTTTAAACTTTTTCTGATGAGAGTTTAGAAGAATAAGTAGTGAATTTATTGAAACATACAGGATTCCGAGCGTGCTGAGAGGGTGGATGTTGAGAACATTGTCACATGTACGGTAATCTCAAAGTAGGGGCCACAGTTAAAGAATAACAGGACATTCATTTAAAACTGAGATGTGAAGGAATTTCTTCTCCCAGAGGGTGGTGAATGTCTGGAACGTTCTACCCCAGAGAGCGGGGAAGGCTAGAATCACTAAGGTATTTAAAAAGGAGGTAGATATGTTTTTGAAATCTCAAGGAGTTGGGTGCTGTGAGGAGATGACATGATAGAGAAATGAAAGCCTGAGGCAGATCAGACATGGTCTTATTGAATGTTGGGGAAAGCTTGAAGGATCAAATAGTCTACTCCTGCTTCTATTTCTAATGTCATTACTATAGTATTAAGGGAGGTGGCTCAGAGAATCAGAAGGAGGAAAGGTCAGGTTCTGCGTGAAGTCAGGGGAGTGCCACTAATGACATAGATATCAAAGAGCTAACATTACAATGCTGAGTCAAGTAGCCTGCTCTGCTGTTTGATTCCACAAAATTGTGAACAGCAGCTATGGAATGACTTTAATAAGCCGAACAAATCAAAAGTCTAGCCCCATTCATGTTTTCCTTTTGCTGCTAAACTCTTTGTCTTAAAGACTGCTTTCTAACACATCACAGTTCTATTACAAGAGATTATCACAACATTACCTTATGAAGTTGATGAATGCTTTCTGCAGCATAACCTCCAGGCCCCTGTGGAGTCATGGAATGACCGGCAGATGGGGGACCAGGGCTTGGTCCCATCATACTGTGTGCAGAGCCAGGTGAGGGTCCAGGACTGGGGCCTAGCATTGATCCAGGAGAAGGTCCAGGTCCTGGTGAGGGGCCTGGGCGAGGTGTGCCTCCCATTGGAGGATCAGGAGTTGACATTTTTCAGCAACACTCTTTGACGACTGGCTGCCCACCCTTCAATAAAAAGATACACATTACCCAATGCATTTGCCTTCATTTCTGCGTGCGATGCTTTGGTTCAAGTGTCTGCATGCTTGGCTTCCGCTTTTGAATTCTCACAGAGAAGTTCTCCCCATGTCATAACCATAACTGGAGCAGAGAAATGATTTTTTAAAAATCACACACTTTCAATAGAATAAATAAAGAGAAACTTTGAATGGTATTGGGTTGATAACCAGAGAGTTTAAACCTGTGGGCTTTGAAGATATTGACAAAAGAGCCCGAGGCAGCATGATGCAAACATTTCTAAAGGAACGTATGGTTAGAATTTGGATTGCACTACCTAACAGGGTGGATGGATTGAAAGAGCTTCAATTGCAGTTTTCAAAATACAATTGGATAAATACTTGGTCAGAAAATTATGGCAGGGATATGATAAGAGACAGTGGGACGAATGGGTTGCTGTCTGAAAAAGTCAGTTTATACTTAATGGGTCAAATGGCCTTTTGTACTGTACTATTGAATAAACCAATCAATTGGGCTCAGAGAATCTCCATAGTGTGGAAGCAGGCCATTTGGCCAATTGAGTCCACACTGACCCGCTGAAGAGCATCCCACCTCGACCCAGTCTCCTACCCTATCCCTGTAACCATACAATTTCTATGGCCAATTCACCTGACCTGCATGACTGTGGGAGGAAACCAAAGCACCCAGAAAAAAAACCCACACAGACACAGGGAAAATGGGCGGCACAGTGGTTAGCACTGCTGTCTCACAGCGCCAGAGACCCGGGTTCAATTCCTGCCTCAGGCAACTGACTGTGTGGAGTTTCTCCCCGTGTCTGCGTGGGTTTCCTCCCACAGTCCAAAAATGTGTAGGTTAGGTGAATTGGCCATGCTAAAATTGCCCATGATGTTAGGTGAAGGGGTAAATGTAGGGGAATGGGTCTGGCTGGGTTGCGCTTCGGCAGGTCGGTGTGGACGTGTTGGGCCGAAGGGCCTGTTTCCACACTGTAAGTAATCTAATCTAATCTAAAAAAAATGTGCCAACTCCACACAGACAGTCATCAGAGTGTGGAATCGAACCCAGGTCCCTGGCACTGTGAGGCAGCAGTGCTAACTAATGAGCCACCATGCTGCCCTTTCAACTCAAAAGGTTAGTTCTGCTTTCTCCCCACAGATGCTGCCAAACCTGCTGAGTTTCTCCAGCAATTTCTGTTTCTGTTTCAGATCTCCAGCATTTGCAGCTCGACATTTTATTATATCACTTAATATGACCTAGTCACATTGCCACTTGGGGAGCTTGCAGAACACAATTTGGCTGACATACATCCTATATCCCAACAATTATGACATTTCAAAATGACTTTTCTTTTTTCACGGATTGAACATGTTATGGCAAGACCAGCATTTATTCCCCAACCCTAATTGCCCTTAAGGAGGAGGTTGTGTGCTGTCCTTTAACAAAATGGCTTGCTTGGCCGTTATAAAGGCTAATTAAGAGTCAACAACACTGTGTGAATCTGGAGTCACAATGTAGCCCAGGAGGCAGATTTTCTTCCCTTGAAATTCCTTGAATTTTAATTTTTATCAGCTGCCACGATGGGATGTAAATGAATGTTTTGCAAAATCTGCTCCTCAGGATTACTAGCAACATTATCATTGCTGTATCATCTCATCAGCTGCAAGATTATTTGGGCTGTTCTACAGTTGTGAAAGTTGCTATATAAATATAAGTTATTTCTGTGTTCTATTTCTAGGCCTGTTTGATCTGTAGAGCATTGTTCATCATTTGTCACCTACTGCTCTATAAAGTTTTCTACGAGGCTTGACAATGCAGCTTAATGGCAATAAACTAATAAACCAATAAATGGATTTTAGGTACCCCTTGAAGGTCTGATTCTCTGACAGCCATGAATGGATGACCAATGCTATTCCATTGTGCAAAATAAATTTGGAGAGTAAAAATGCCTGTCACCATAATATAAGAATCTTGACTTGTTACTTCTTCCAAAATGCCGTCACCTCACACTTATCAGGTTAAATTCTATTTGCCACCAATCTGCCCATTTGACCAATCTGTAACCTAACACCTTCATCCTCACTGTCAACCACTAGGCCAATCTAAATAGTCCCTTTATATTGCAGCAACATAATAAAACAAAAAGTGATGACTGTGTGAGAAATAGGGACAGGAGATCAGTGTGGAAGGGAAAAGAGATAGGTTTTAAATGGTTAAATCTAATAGAAACTACGTGCATTTCAAAAGAATTGTCATCCCTTCTCAATACTTCAATTATTCAACCATACATGCAGTCATTAGCTCTCAGAAGAATGCATTACTGTGGAAGATTAGATTCTAATTCTGTGGCTGTCGGGTGTGATTAGACAGAGTACTGATTATGCTAAGAGTGTTGAAATCATGCAATAATTGGGGAGAACCATTGTTCTGGGATCAGGATGTGATAGGAGCCTGAGTGGGAAGTGATTTATTGCAGTGGAACTCTACATAATAGGAGCGAATGGGAAGTGATTTGGTAGATCAGAACTCTGTGATTAGATTAGGTGTGTGCTGATGTGGAGCCAACTGTACAGTGCTTGGCCTGAATTAAAACTGACATGTGGGTTGCCAGGCAAATACACTTCAGGCAGCATTTGTATTTCACTGACAATCGCTATGAAAGGGAGAGCAGGCCTGTGAATCCCAGGGGTGATACCATGCTTTCTGAAGACACAGGCAAAAATAAAACCAACTGTCATACAAATTATCTAGTTTTTCTCAAGTCAGGATTGAAGAAGCAATTTGAGTAATGTGAGGAATCCAGCAAGATAATGCTGAATTTATGTTGAGAGGGAGGTGGGAAATTAGTAGAATCTTAGCTGGGAGATCTGGTTACACTTTATCTCTTTCATCCCAATCTTTCCTTTTATTTAAATCCTTTTCATATCCTAATTTCCAAGTATTCCCAAGTAAATGAATGGTAGGACAGGAGGGTAGTTATTTTACTCAATATGTTCTGACACGCTGCAACATATGTCTGGGGCAGGTGCTCTGGAAAATTGGATCATCTGGTCCAGTGGAAAGGACATTACCTCTGTGCCACCAGAATCTCCTGGACAGGAGGGTATACTTTGTTTGATGACTTCCATACCCTAATACTCTGGACATTTGCGGTTTAGGCTGTCATGTGAGAATGGCCATTGAGCATTCATAAATCTGTAATCAAGGAAAATGATTGTTGTTAGGAAAGTATAATGAGCTATACCCAAACAGAAGTTAGTGTCTTCAGGAGGTGGGGAACAATTTGGAACCATGACTTCTTTGTGAAAACTCTGTTTCCTGCTGGTGGCTTGGTCTTCTGTCCATGTCAATATGTTATCCTTTACATCATGAGCTTTTAATTTCCTCAATAGCCTTTGATTTGGCACCTTGTCAGATGTTTTTTGCAGGTCTAGGTGCAGTGCATTCACTGGCTCCTCTGTCTCCAGCATATCTTGCTTTCTCAAAGAACTCTGATGAATTGGTTAAATATTCCGGTGCAGTAGTGAGGGATTGCCACATTATTGGTTGGGGCCATTTCTTGGAGAAAGTGTGAATTAAAGCCTCATTTTCTCTCTGAGGTAGAAGAGACTATGCTTATCTGTTGAAAAGGAGGATTTTTATTGTAGTGTCCAGACAAATAATTATTACTTAATGAACATCACAAAAATGGATTATTTGGTCATTGTCACATTGCTGTGCCATAATGTGACTGACATGTTTCTCACAGTGAGTACACTTCAAAATTACTTCATTGCGTGTACTTTTGGATATCTGGCAATCAAATTTTAGCTAAACATATGTCTTTTCAGAATAGAAAAGGGAATAATATTCAAAGGAAAGTCAGATGGAGGTCAGTTAATTTGGACTGTGCTGGTACAAAACAGGGACAGCAAATCAGCATAGTGTCATACAGCATGGAAACAGACCCTTTGGTTCTACCAGTCCATGCCAACCATGTTCCCAAAAAAAACTAGTCACTCCTGCCTGCGCTTGATCCATACCTTTGCAAACCTTTCTGATTCATGAACTTATACAAATGTCTTTTAAACATTGTAACTATACCTGCATCCACCACTTTCTCTGGCAGTTCACACCACAAAAAACATTCTCTGTGTAAAAATGTTGCTCCTCGTGTCCTTTTTAAATCTTTCTCCTCCTCTCACCTTAAAAATATGCCCCCTAGTTTTGAACTCTCTCATTCTAAGGAAAACACTCTTTTCATCATGATTTTATAAACCTCTATAAGGTCACCCGTCCACCTCCTACACTCCAGTGAAAAAAGTCCCAGTCTTTCCAGTCCATTTTTATATCCTAAACCCTCCGTTCCCGGCAACATCCTGGTAAATCTTTTCTGAACCCTCTCCAGTTTAATATCCTTCCTATAATAGGGTGGCCAGCACTGCAGACAGTACTCCAGAAAAGGCCTCACCAATGTTGTGGTTCTGTTCGCTGAGCTGGGAATTTGTGTTGCAGACGTTTCGTCCCCTGTCTAGGTGACATCCTCAGTGCTTGGGAGCCTCTTGTGAAACGCTTCTGATGTGTTTATTGATTGAATCTGTGGATGAGTGCCATGCCTCTAGGAATTCCCTGGCTGTTCTCTGTTTGGCTTGTCCTATAATAGTAGTGTTGTCCCAGTCGAATTCATGTTGCTTGTCATCTGCGTGTGTGGCTACTAAGGATAGCTGGTCGTGTCGTTTCATAGAAGAAGCGGTAACGCAAAGATTAGAACAAACAGTCTTACCGCAAATTCAACCCAAACTCTTGGTCTGATATGTGGATGACACCTTTGTAATCATTAAAAACACAGAAATAGAGAACACACACTGGATCATCAACGCCACACTCACAGGAATCCGATTCACTAGAGAGGAAGAAAAGGACAACCAACTCCCATTCCTAGACGTGATGGTACAGAGAACACCGAACGGAGAATTCACCACAAAGGTATACAGGAAAGCCACACACACAGACCAAGTCCTGAACTACGAAAGCAACCACCCCAACACACACAAAAGAAGTTGCATCAAGACACTATTCAAAAGGGCCACAACACACTGCAGTACACCAGAACTGCAAAAAGAGGAAGAAGAACACCTATACAAGGTATTTCCCAAAAATGGATACCCGCGCAATTTCATCAACAGATGCCGAAGGGAAAGACAACGGAACGAGTTCATGCCGCAACCTAATGGACTAGCCACACTACCATACATCAAGAGCATTTCTGAACTGACAGCCAGACTATTGCGACCACTAGGACTCATAACAGCACACAAAACAACAGCCACTCTCAGACAACAACTCACCAGAACGAAGGACCCGATACCCAGCATGAGCAAAACCAATGTAGTGTACAAAATCCCCCATGCAAGGACTGCACAAAACACTACATAGGACAAACAGGAAGTCAGCTAACGATCCGCATCCATGAACACCAACTAGCCACGAAATGACATGACCAGCTACCTTAGTAGCCACACACGCAGATGACAAGCAACATGAATTCGACTGGGACAACACTACTATTTTAGGACAAACCAAACAGAGAACAGCCAGGGAATTCCTAGAGGCATGGCACTCATCCACAGATTCAATCAATAAGCACATTGACCCGGACCCAATATACCGGCCACTGCAACGGACAGCTGGAACTGACAACTGGAAGCGGCAGATTCAAACCACTACAAATGCCGGAGGAAAGATCACAGAAGCGCTTCACACGAGGCTCCCAAGCACTGAGGATGTCACCTAGACAGAGGACGAAACGTCTCCAAAACAAATTCCCAGCTCGGCGAACAGAACCACAATAACGAGCACCCGAGCTACAAATCTTCTCACAAACTTTGAAGGCCTCATCAATATTCTGTACAACTCTACATGACATCCCAACTCTTGTACTCAAAGGTCTGAGCAAAGAAGGCAAACATGCTAAACGCCTTCTTAACCACTCTGTCTACCTTCAAAGATTTGTGTACCTAAACCCCTAGGTCTCTGTTCCACAACAGTATCTAGTGCCCTACTCTTAATTGTATAAGTCCTGTCCTTGTTTAGTTTTACCAAAATGCAATGCCTCACATTTATCCAAATTAAACTCCATCTGCCACTCCTCAGTCCATGACCCAATTGATTGAGATCTCCTTATAAGCTTGGATAACCTTCTTCACTATCCGCAACCACCAATTTTGATGTCATCTGCAAACTTACTAACCATGCCTCCTATGTTGTGGTTCTGTTCGCCGAGCTAGAAGTTTTTGTTGCAAACGTTTCGTCCCCTGGCTAGGCGACAACAAAAACTTCCAGCTCGGCGAACAGAACCACAACAATGAGCACCCGAGCTACAAATCTTCGCATGCCTCCTATATTCTTATCCAAATCATTTATATAACTGACAAACAAAAGTGGACCCAGTATGGAACACTGCTGGTCACAGGCCTCCAGTTCGAAAAACAACCCTCCATCACCCTCTGTCTCCTACTATAAGTCAATTTTGTATCTAATTTGTAAGCTCACCCTGAATCCCATGTGATCGAACTTTACTAATTAGTCTACCATACAGAACCTTGTCAAAGGCTTTACTAAAGTCCAAGTAAACAATATCTATTACTTGTCCTCATTGATCTTTTTGGTTATTTCATGAAAATTCTCAATCAAGATTGTGAGACACGATTTTCCTCACACAAAACCATGCTGACTATTCCTAATCATTCTTCGCCTCTCCAAATGTATGTAAATCCTATCTTTCAGAATCATCTCTAACAACTTACCCACCACCGATGTCGGACTCACAGGTTTATAGTTTCCAGGCTTCTCTTCACAGCCTTTTTAAACAATGACATAACACCAGCCATCCTTCAATTTCTGGTATCTCACCCCTGTTTTTAGATAATATGAATATTTCTACTAAGGGCCCTGGAATTGCCTCCCTAACTTACCACAATGTCCTGGGATACACCAGATAAGGTCCTGGAGATTTATCCACTTTTATTCTTTCTAAGACTTCCAGCACTTTCTCTTCTGTAATGTGAACTGTTTTTTAAAACATCAATATTTATTTCCCTGAGGTCTCCAGCTTCCATTTTTTTCCCACTGTAAAAAGTGACACAAAGTATTTATTTAATATCTCTCTCATCTCCTGAGGTTCAACACAAAGACAACCTCACTGATCTTAGGGGGACCTGCCCTCTTTCTCGTTGGTCCCTTGCTCTTTACAATTTGTAGAAAGTTTTGGATTATCTTTAACGTTGTCTGCCAAGGCTATCTCATATCCCCTCTTTCCTTTCCTGATATCCTTCTTAAGAATGCCCCTTCACTGTTTATACTCTTCAAGAGATTCAATTAATTCTAGTTTTTTATATCTAATATATGATTCTTTCTTATTCTTGACTGGAACTTCAATGTCTTTATTCATCCATTGTTCCCTAATCTTACCAGCCTTGCCTTTCACTCTAACAGGAACATAATGCCTCTGAAATCTTGTTATCACACTTCTGAAGGCTTCCCACTTGTCGGGTGTCCCTTTACCTGTGAACAGTCTACTCCAATCAACTTTTGAAAGTTCTTGTTTCATACTCTTAAAATTTTCCTTCCTCCAATTAAGAACTTCAACTTTTATGGAAGACCTATCCTTTTCCATATTTATTTTTAAACCAATAGTATTACGATCACTAGTCCCAAAGTGTTTTCCGACAGTCATTTGCCCTGCCTTATTTCCCAAGAGAAGGTCAAGTTTTGTGACTTCTCTAGTGAAGCATTTACATATTGAAAAAGAAAATCTTCTTGAACATATTTAATAATTCTTCACCATGCAGACCTTTAACATGATGGCAATCCCAGTCAATGTTTAGAAAATTAAAATCCCCTACTATTACAAACTTTTTGATCTTACATATATTCGAGATCTCTGTACATATTTGCTTCTCAATTTCCTTCTGACTATTGGGGGTCCTATAGCACAAATCCATGAAGATGATCATTCCTTTCTTATTTCAACCCATATATTTTTACTAAGTGATCCCTCAGAAATATCTTCTTTAGTTACAGCAGTAATGTTTTCCTTAATCAAAATGCCACTTTGCCTCCTCTCATCTCCCTTTCTAACAACATCCAAAACCTGGAACACTGAACTACCAGTCCTGTCCCTCCCTCCCTCAGCCAAGCTTTTGTAATAGCTACAATGTCCCGTGCCATGTTCCCATATATGTCCTGAGTTCATCATCTTACCTGTAAGACTTCTTATATTGAAATAAATGCAGTTTAATTCTTCAGAGTTACTTAATTCTCTGACTTGCTCACCTGTCTTTTCTAATTAACTTGCTCTTTTCTGATTCAGAACCATCCTCACCTTCCTTTCCTTTTTCACTGTTACTTAGGAAGCCCCCATTCCCACCCACCCCCACCCCAAAAAAGTTTACAGGCTCCCAAAATAGAACTAGCAAATCTCCCTGCCAGGATATTGGTCCCTTTCTAGTTCAGGTGAACCCCATCCTTTCTGAATATGTCTTTTCTGTTCCAGAAGCAATCCCAATGATCCAAGAAACTTAGACGATCACTTCCTCTGAGAGAGTCTCTCTTTCAACAGTACACATAATGGAATATCTGTTTGAGAGAGGAATAGCCGCAGGACTCAGCCAAAACCAACATCACTCAAATTCACATCAAGTGGACAGTCATGTGGCAACTGAGTGATTCTGATGGGAATAAAAACTGAAAAGAGCAAGGAAAGAAAGACAGCAGCTTTATAATCCCTCATTAGAACTTGGCACTGGAAGTAAACCAGAGATTACTACTTTTGATGTTCTGTTTTTTGATCTTCTACCTAACCTTTTATATTCACTCTGCAATGCCTTAACCCCTTCCTTAACTATATCATTCCTACCAATGTGTACAACAATTTCCGGCTTCTCACTATCCCCTTTGATAATGTGCTTCAAACCTTTTGATACATTCTTAACCTGGGCACCAGGCAAACTACATACTATCCGTGATTCACGCTCACTGCCACAGAATCTCCTGTCTGTGCCCTTGACAGGAGAGTGTCCTGTAACAATTATTTCAAATCTTGACAATCCTGTTTAATATAAGATTCAATTTTAATACCCAAAATCTGACTATCACTTCAATTCTCCTCTGACAGACTCTCTCTTTCAACAATATTCAAATGGATTGAAAAAAAAACACTCAAATGCACATCAAGTGGACATTCATGAGACAACTGAGTGATTTGATTGGAATAAGAACTGAAAAGAGCAAGGAAAGAAAGACAGCAGCTTTATGATCAGATCACTAGTCTTCACACAGCAGGCATATCAGGACAATGCTGACTCAGAGAGATTTATACATCAGGCAGGTCATTGAGATTCCCCAGAGTTGGGTTTGCTGTTGGTCAGGTGAAACAGGGAGGGATTTCCTTCAGCAATAATCATGCAGCATGTACTTATTAAATTGTAGGACAGTAAGGAACCAAAACAATTAAGGGAGCAGGCAAGATTCTTTGAAAGGCTTTAGAGGCTGGACAAAAGCTTTAAGATCTAGTTGGCACATTTTTGTTGATAGATTCATATTGACATGCATATTTTATGAATCCATATGCTTGCACACAGACCATGCCATTGCTTCATTGTCTTATTTCTCAATGGAGAGAGCACCACATTTCACTTTACAGCATGACTGTCTCCCAGTCCAAAGCTTATGGGTTCAAATTGCACAAAGGACATGACCCACACTGGTGGATAGAGGGAGTATCATCAGAGCTGCTCTTCTGATTGGATGTCATACTTGAGTTCCCGTCTGTCCTTTGGCTCCACTAGAATTCTAAATAGAGAGTCAAATAAGCTCTGGCCAATACTCCTCACTCAACCAATATCACTTAAATGCACATAAGTGGACATTCATGCGGCAAACACTCAACAAATTGGAAGCAATGCTACCTTGTGTCAGTTTGTAGAATCTGGCTGCACACAAATGGCTATCAGGTAAATACAGATTCTGCACACTATTTCATAATTTGTTGTAAATTAAAATGTTGAGATACTGTGATGACTTGTTATATAAATGCAAGGAACCACAGTGTTTTAAACTAGTCATGGAGGCCTGAGCTCTCACCCACACCTATTTATAGTCAAAAAGTGTGGTGCTGGAAAAGCCCAGCCAGTCAGGCAACATCCGATGAGGCTGAGAGATAAATGGAGGAGGGGTAAGGGTAGGGGGAAGATAGCTGGGAATGCGATAGATAGATGGACATGGGGGTTCATGATAATAGGTCAGAGCGGAGGATGGACCGGATAGGTGGGAAGGACGATGGACGGGTAGGACAGTTCAAAAGGGTGGTGCCAAGTTGGAGTGTTGGATCTGAGATAAGGGTGGGGGAAAGAGATCAGGAAACTGGTGAAATCGACGATTATGCTGTGTGGTTGAAGGGTCCCAAGACAGAAGGTGTGGTGTTCTTCCTCCAGGCGTCAGGTGGCTAGCAGGTGGCGGTGGAGGCAGCCAGGACTTGCACGTCCTTGGTGGACTGGTAGGAAGAGTTGAAGTATTCAGCCACAGGACGGTGGGGTTGCTTAGTGTGTGTGTCCAGGAAATGTTCTCTGAAACATTCCACAAGTTGGCATCCTGTCTCCCCAATGTAGAGGAGACCACATCAAGAGTAATGGACACTGCTGATGAGGTGTTTGGAGGTGCAGGAAAATCTCTGCCGGATGTGGAAGGATCCTTTGGGGCCTTGGATGGAGGCGAGGGTGGGGGGAGATGTTGGAGCAGGTTATGCACATCTTGCAGTAGCAAGGAAAGGTGCTGGGAGTGGAGGCTGGGTTGGTGGGGGTATGGACCTAACGAGGGAGTCGCAGAGGGAATGGTCTCTGCAGAATGCAGATAGGGGTGGGGAGGGAATATATATCTCTGGCGGTGAGGTCTGGTTGTAGGTTGTGGAAATGGTGGGGGATAATGCATTGTATCCAGAGGTTGGTTGGGTGGAAGGTGATAACTGGGGGATTCTGTCCTTGTTGTGATTGGAGGGGTGGGGTTCAAGGGTAGAGGTGTGGGAAGTGGAGAAGATGTACTGGAGGGCATTATTGACCACATGGGAGGGGAAATTGCGGTCTTTGAAGTAGGAGGCCATCTGGGATGTTCTGGAGTGGAATTGGTCCTCCTGGGAGCAGATGCGGCAGAGGCAGAGGAATTGGGAGTAAGGGATTGCGTTTTTACAGGAGGCAGGATGTGAACAAGTCTGCATTTATAGCATATTATTAGTTGTTCCAAGATCGTCTTCTGAGGAAAAGGTAGTGCTGATCAGCAATCTGGTTGATACAGAAATTGTAGGTCTGAAGACACAGGTAAGATAGACTGGGTTGGATATTAAGTCCCTATCGTTATAGGGCATTGGTGAACCAGTTGGATTTATACTGCCAAAGCTTTTAAAATGTGTTCTCCCACAAATATCCACTTCCTGCACCATTCAGTAGCAGCAGTGTGTAGAATCTACAAGTGCACTGCAGAAATTCACCGAAGATCTGTAGGCAGCACCTTCCATCTAGAAGAACAAGGGCTGCAGATACATGGGACTACCACCACCTGCAAGAAACCCTCCAAATCACACACCATCCTGACTTGGAGATTGCTGTTCCTTCGGCATTGCTGGGTGAAAATTCTGGAATTCCCTCTCATAGGCATTACAGGTGTCCCTAGAACACATGGATTGCAGTGGTTTAAGGTGGCCACCATCACCTTCTCAAGGGCAACTAGGGATAGGCAATAAATCCCAGGCAGCAACACCCAAGAGTTCCATGAGTGAACAAATACACTTTGGGACTGAGTAGTATAATCAAGGCTGCCACTCTTGTGCAGGACAGAGGCAGTGCTATGTTTTTAGAGGTAACGTCCTTCTGATAACAGGTTACACTGAAGCCTCATCAATGGTTTTATTTATTCATTCATGGGATGTGAACATCACTGGCTGGGTCTACATTTATAGCCCATCTATGGCCTGCATTAAGAGGACTCTGGAGCTCAGGGTAATGACAGAGGAAGCTTTATCTCTTGCTTCTTCTGATTGCTTTCAAGCAATACTTAAAATATACAGGAATGGCAGGCAAATCTGCCCCCAAATCTTAAATAGCCTGAAAATGCAATCACATGGATCTTGATTTGATGGGCCAATGGGCTGAGAAGTAGCAAATGGAGTTTAATTTAGATAAATGAGAGGTGCTGTATTTTGGGAAAGCAAATCTTAGCAGGACTTATACACTTAATGGTAAGGTCCGAGGGAATGTTGCTGAACAAAGAGACCTTGGAGTGCAGGCTCATAGCTCCTTGAAAGTAGAATCGCAGGTAGATGGGATAGTGAAGAAGGCATTTGGTATGCTTTCCTTTATTGGTCAGAGAATTGAGTACAGGAGTTGGGAAGTCATGTTGTGGCTGTACAGGACATTAGTTAGGCCAATTTTGGAATATTGCATGCAATTCTGGTCTCCTTCCTATCGGAAGGATGTTGTGAAACTTGAAAGGGTTCAGAAAGGATTTACAAGGATGTTGCCATGGTTGGGGGATTTGAGCTATTGGGAAAGGTTGAGTAGGCTGGGGCTGTTTTCCCTGGAGCATCGGAGGCTGAGGGGCGACCTTATAGAGATTTATAAAA
>NC_057717.1:95968682-96115368 GCF_004010195.1 Chiloscyllium plagiosum | reverse complement strand
CATTTAGGAGATATGAAGGAGGGCATAAAAGAAGCATTGGTACAGAATAAGGAGGGAAAGGCTTAGAGACAAGAAAGGAAATTGCCAGAACGTCGATTTCGAAGCTCCTTGGATGCTGCCTGAACTGCTGTGCTCTTCCAGCACCACTAATCAAGAATCTGGTTTCCAGCATCTGCAGTCATTGTTTTTAGGAGAAAGTGAGGTCTGCAGATGCTGGAGATCAAAGTTGAAACTTTATTGCTGGAACAGCACAGCAGGTCAGGCAACAGCAGGTCAGGCAACAGAGAAAATGGACAGGCACCAAGAGAAAGGGGAGCCAGAATTATATTTAAAGCAGAATACAATTTTAAGTAACCTATAGAGATTATTCATTATAATTTTGGGGATTTCTTTAGGTATTTACATTTTTTAATTGATAAGGAATATATTAGATTATTGATTGAAAGACAGCACATTTGCCAAAGATTTACATCTTACTTTCCTGGATGCTGCCTGACCAGTCATTGTTTTTACCCCTGGAAAACCACAGCAGATCTAACAACATCTGTAGAGAGAATCAGCTAATATTTCGGGTCCCGTGACCCTTCAGGAATGATGGTAGCTGGGAAAAAAACATGGTTTTTTGCAGGAGAGGGGAGTAAACAATAGGTGGAGGTAGAGCCCAGAGAGAGAAAAACAGTTGGACAGACAAAGAAGAGGACAAAGAGTATCCCAGGTAAATGAATAGCTGCTAATGGAGACTATTAGTACCTGGTAATGGGTTGTGAGTGGTTGTGGACCATGTGATGACAAGGCCTGGTGTTTGGGGGTAGGGGAAAGTTGCTCAAGTCCTAAAATTGTTGAATTCAGTAAGTCCTGAAGGCTGCAAGGTTCCCAAGTGGAAAAAGGTGCTGTCTTTCACTGGAACACTGCAGCAAACCTGAGACAGAGATATTGGCTGGAGAACACTGGTCTGTACTAATCTCGGAAGGGGACATGATCAAAGTGCTGCAACTGGGCACTGAATGCTATCCAGTAACCTGCTTGAGGCAGCGATTGATGGGGAAGTTTAATCTCTGCTAATCACAAGAATGACACCATTAAGATACAACAATCAGAAAGATGTCAAGGCTGACTGTGAATAAATTACACAGAAATTAACAAATTATTAATTCTGAAATCTTTTATTGTGAATATTCATTTGGTGGTACAGAACTTGAATATTGCTGAATATTAATTACCATTGTGTCATTCATTATCTAACTTGTGAATTTTCCAGGCATCTCTCCACCAATCAGAGTTCATTTGCCAACCAGGATTCACCTTTCACATAGTATAAAACTTGTTTTCCTTTTACATTGTCTTTTCTTATGGATTATCTTGATTGAATACAAGATGTAAATCTTTGGCAAATGTGCTGTCTTTCAATCAATAATCTAATATATTCCTTATCAATTAAAAAATGTAAATACCTAAAGAAATCCCCAAAATTATAATGAATAATCTCTATAGGTTACTTAAAATTGTATTCTGCTTTAAATATAATTCTGGCTCCCCTCTCTCATGGTGCCTGTCCATTTTCTCTGTTGTCGGTGTAACTCAGTCAGTAATCCTATGACCGTTTGTAGCTGAAGTGAAGAATTTAGTATTTGGTTGAAACATTCTATCCAACTTTGAGCTCATGAGATCACCTCCTATTGTTTTGAATTTAAGCTCTCAGACTCTCTACCCAACAGATATAGTTTCTTTCTATTGACAGAAATTCCCTTAAAATCTTACCAGTCCTAATTTTAATCCGTTTAAAATCTACCCAATTTTTAAAGCGTTCCATTCTTGTAATTCCTTCAATTTAACGGTTTACCCTAGCTTTTCCCTTTTAACCATTCAAATTCATTCTCTTCAAGTCCATTACAAATTGGAAATTAAAGGTGCAATGGAATCTTATGCCATCGGCCTTCAGGTAATGTGTTCCTGCTGCATGAAAGGAATTTTCTTAATTTCTCCTCTTGCTAAACTGATGACCACTGGTTATTGCCACATTTGCTAGAGAGAACAATTTCTCTTACTTGCTTTATTAAGACTGAGATGGGGTTTATCAGTTAAAAGTAGATTCCATTAAGGTATTGATAATGAAGAGTTTAGACAAATGGAGAAACTGTCTCCAGTAGTTAAATGGTTGATGACGAGTGCAAATTTTCCAAGCTTGGCAAAAGAACCAGTTGTGACGTGTTTAAGAGGCATTTAGACAGACATGTGAACGGACAAGGAATTAAGGATTATGGACCATGTGCAGGCAGATTAGATTAATTGTATTGTTCGATGTTGCATAATTTTTGTGAAGGTTTGGGATTGGAATGTACTGCTAGTCAATGTGGGGATATAGACTCAATTTCAAAATGAAATTCCTTAAATAATGGGAGGAGAACTCATGACAGAGGTATAGGGAAAGAGCAGATGAGTGGTCCAACTCTGAAAGGGCTTGTCCAGACTCGATGGTGGTTTTAGCTGTACTGGCCTGTGATTATATAAAAGGTAGAGTCCGTTTTTATATTTCTGCCATCACTATTTGAATTCACCACTTGGTGGCATGAGAATGCCACTGAACCTGCCTCCCACTGCAAATAACAACCACACATTCACTCATGCCTGATGTGCATAGAGAAATACTGCATTTCAGTCACTCTACAGTACAGATCATGAATATAGTAAAGTGCTGCATCACCACTTCTAGAAGACAAGGTTCCTTTATCCTCAAAAGCTATGCATTTGTAAAGGAGAAGAAAGAAAGACAAAATGGTGAAGTGGTTTCATAAACCATATGGATAGCACATTAGATGATATGCTCAATATACTTATCCAATGTCCTGCATGTAATTCTGTATCAATATAACTTGCCACTGGGATACTTGTCATTGGCTATAGCCAGTACTATAACCTGGTACATTGAAAATCAGGACAGCATAATTCTTGGGATTATGTTTGTTTAAGTTTATTTACATTTTTATAACAACACAAAAAAGTTTTATAAAATTGTGAACCAGTCAAGGAGAAGGATAAAGCTGTGAGGTGATGAGCTTAAGTTTTTATCCTTAACAATTTTAAAAAATGTTTTGTAACTAGTGTGGCACAGTGCACAGTGTTTGTTAGCCTCCACCCCCCTCCTGTGAGTCCTCTTCTCCAAGAATGACGGGCTGGAACTTTAATTCAAACAGTCTCTCATTCTCAGTTGAATGAAGATTCTGCCATGTAACTGTTTGCAGTTCAACAGGCAGATAAGCAAACTCTTCATCATTGATGTCCCAGTCTCTCATTTTGGAACTAAGGATCCACCATTTGCCAAAAAACCCAATGTCCAAAACTCTGCCTGGAAAATCTGACCACTGTGGTTTCAAATATTCACATTGTGCATTGTATAAACTGGTCTTTGCATCATAGGGTGCTGCATACACGAGAGAGAAGAGGAGCAGGTTCTGATGCCGGAGTCGGCCCTGGTTTTTGACTGTCACCAGATTCTGGATGTGCCGGTCTGACCGACTGTTCCGGACCCAAGGTGACAAGACTAAAAGCTGGTTTGATGCTTCCAACAGAGTTGCCTGAAAGGATTTGTCACATGGGTTTTTGTATCCACAAACACATGCCCCTGTGAGGAGTGTGCAGTAGAAGGCAGCTTTTCCTGGGTGATCTCTGGCCCCCACAACAATCTCTTTACAGGCCTCTTTGTAATCATTAAGAAGACTCAGTGTCCAGACACCTGCAACAGAACAAATTAGCATGTGAAATGGAAGTGTCTATTCTTGTCTCAGTTCATCCACAACTTCCAAAACTCTTAAAATCCATGCAACTATGTAAAACGAATGGGTTAGACACTGACTACCCTTACAGAATTGGGATGACACAAAGATTGGAAGGCTGGTAGTGAGGAAGAAAGCTACAGGAACATATAGATGGGCTGGTAAGATCAGGGGCAAATGATCGAAACATACAAGTTTCTGATGGGAATAGTTGATAGGATGGATGGTGAGGAGATAATTTGCTTTGCTAGGGATTCTAAAACTAAGGGACGCTGCTTGAGAATGGGTCTGTCAGTTAAGACTGAGATGGGAGGAATTTCTTTTCTCAGATGAGTGTAAATTTTTACAATTCTTTATCCAAACTGAGTGTATTCAAGGTTGAGTTAGATTAATGTTTGATATTTAAGGGATTTGGGAGTTATGTTGTGAGTCAGGAAAGTAGAGTTGAGGCCATGATTAGATAAGCAATGGTCTAAATGAATGGCAGGACAGGACCAAAGTGCCATCTGCCCTATTTCTGCTATTTTATTAACAGAGACAAGTTGACAAGTGTAATGCAATACAGATAATACATCTAGATTTTAAAAAAAAAACTTTTGACTGCATGCCACACAAAAGATTAATGCAGTATTATCAGCAGGACAAATTGCTAGCTAGGTGAAAGACAAATTGGACAGTGCAGATAAAGGATAGTTACATAAAAAGGCAGAAGGTGGAAGTGGTGTCCCACAATAATCAGGTCCGGGACGACTATCCCTATGAACAGTTTATACCAACTGTCCAGACGTTGGAATTAGAATTCAATTTCTCAGTTTATAACTGATGCCACATTGGGAAGGCTTGTTAATACAAAGGATATCTACAACAAATTAAAAGTAAATTTTAATATATTTGAAGAGCAAGCTTATTGTTCGTAAATGGACTTCAATCAAAATGAAACAAGAAAGAAAACTAAGGAAGTGTCATATTACTTGGACAAGAAGAACCTACATCTGAAACAAAGGAGCCAAAATATCTGGGAGTATAAATACACAAATCACTAAAGGTATAATACGGATCAATGAGGCCTTTAGAGAAAATAAAACAAACACTGGGTTTCATATCTTGAGGAACTGAATTAAAAGATGGAGAGATTATGCTAAATTTGAATTGAACCTTGGTTAGGTTCATAATGAGCAAGTACTGTGGATGCTGAAAATCTAAAATAAAAACAGAAAATGCTGGAAAAATAACAAGTTTGGCAGCATTGTGAAGAGAGAATTAGAATTAATAAATTTCTGAAGAACATCACTGGACTCTGGAGGGAAATCAGCATTAATATTTCGAGTCCAGTGATGCTCTTCAGAAATTTATTAATTCTAATTTTCTCTTCACAGATGCTGCCAGACCTGCTTAGTTTTTCCAGCAATTTCTGTTTTTATTTAGATTGCTAAAAAAACTCAGGTCTGGCAGCATCTTTGAAGAGAAATCAGAGTTAATGTTTCAGGTCCAGTGACTTTCCTCAGAACAAGTCTCAATAACACACTCAATCATCCTCCAGCCAATTCATTTATTTAGCAAATTCAGATCCCCAAATGAAACGATTGCCTCCATACTTGCTGAGTCTAACTTAACATGGTGGCTCAGTGGTTAGCACTGCTGCCTCACAGCACCAGAGACCCAGGTTGGATTTCCGCCTCAGGCGACTATCCGTGTGGAGTTTGCACATTCTCCCTGTGTCTGCTTGGGTTTCCTCTGGGTGCTCCAGTTTCCTCCCACAGTCCAAAGATGTGCAGGTCAGGTGAATTGGCCATGCTAAATTGCCCATTGTGTTAGGTTCATTAGTCAGGGGTAAATGTTGAGAAATGGGTCTGGTTGGATTACTCTTCAGAGGGTTGGTGTGGACTTGTTGCGAATGGCCTGTTTCCTCACTGTAGGGAATCTAATCTAACAAGTTACATTGAATTAAGTAACAAATCTGGCAGCATCTGTGGAGAGAAACCAACATTGATGGTTCGAGTCCAGTGATGTTCTTCAGAAGTTGATTAGTTCTATTTCTCTCTTAACAGATGCTGCCAGACCTGCTCAGTTTTTCCAGTAATTTCTGTTTTTGTTTCTGATTACCAGGATATGCAGTCTTCCAGTTTTTTGAAACAGCATCAATGTTTGGACAAGTCATCAGCTTATAAATGTTAACTCACTCTTTCCACATTTTAACTGAACTACTCCATACTTCCAGGGTTTCTGTTTTCTCTATTCTAGATTGGACTACTCTCAAAATTACAGTTCTGGCTGTCTATTATTAAAATAAAGATTTATAACTGATGAATGTTCATTTATTTTTATAAGAATAGTACCAGAACTGTGACGCTATAACTACTAAGAAAACATGAATGGGCTTTTGAAAGAAAAGGCTGAGTTAATGATGATGGAAGGTTTTGATGGAGTGGATGATGTTTCATCCTGTGAACAGCAGAATGAGACAGTGTAAATAAAAGACAATCACCCTGATATCCAATAGGAAATTCAGAATAAACTTCTAAAGAGATGTGAGAATGTCCAACTCTCCTGAGCAGGAGGACAAGCAGATGAGGTACAAAGAAACAAAGAGGATTAAGGTGGTAGATTTGACTTTAGAATGCAGGTTCATAATTCCTTAAAAGTAGAGTAGTAAGTAGATAGGGTAGTGAAGATGACGTTTGGGATGCTTGCCTTTATTGGTCAGTGCATTGAGTATAGGAGTTGGAAGGTCATGTTGCCTATACTGGACATTGGTTAGTCGACTTTTGGAATACTGTGTGCAATTCTGGTCTTCCCGCTATAAGAAGGATGTTGTGAAACTTGAAAGGATTCAGAAAACATTTACAAGATGTCTCCAGGATTAAAGAGTTTGAGTTATAGGGAGAGTCTGAATAGGCTGGGGCTGTATTCTCTGGAGCATCGGAGGCTGAGGGTTATAAACCTTATAGAGGTTTATAAAATCATGAGGGACATGGATAGAGTGAATAGCCAAGCTCTATTCCTGAGGGCAGGGTAGTCCAGGACTAGAGGGCATAGGTTTAAGGTGAGAGGGGAAATATTTAAAAGGGACCTGAGAGCCAACATTTTCACACAGAGGGTGGTACGTGTATGGACTGAGCTGCCAGAGGATGTGGTGGAGGCTGGTACAATTACAACATTTAAAAGGTATCTGGATGGGTATATGAATAGGAAGGGTTTGGAGGGATATGGGCCGGGTGCTGGCAGGTGGGACTAGAGTGGGTTGGGATATCTGGTCGGCATGGACGGGTTGGGCCGAAGGGTCTGTTTTCATGCTGTATGAGTAATAACAAAGGAAGTTCGCATGGACTGGTTGGGCCGAATATCCTGTTCCCTTTGACAAGGGTTTTGTGGTGAATAGCGGTTATTCTCTAAGCAGTCTGGACCGAGCGGGGTTTTACCTATTTTATTATTTCGAACTCGACTCCAAAATCCCGCTTCTGCCGCAGGAGCCGAAGAGCGGAACCATCGCCACAGCGCCGCCATCTTGACTGTGTTCCTGATTCAGGGCTCTCCCGGGAACACGGCAGGAAAAAGAAGGTTCCGCCACGCAGCATCGGACCCGATCCCCAAAAAAAGCAGAAAAAGGAAGAGAAAGCAAAGGTCAACGGCACACTGAGGACGTCGCTGCATTTTTACAAACAGTGATCATGATCGGAGGCCGACCAGTATTCAATCAATTTATAGCCAGTAAACGAATGCAACTTGAAACGGTTTTCCCGTCGGACTGAACTCTCAGCTGCACTAGCCCGTCCGCAATAGTGCGCATGTGCACACTTAGTTAAAGGTGAAGTTGCCACCGAGAACTATCGGCAGAGAATAATGAGGTTGAAAGCAGCTTCTTTGTTACATCCTTATTCTAGCGTCTCGTGGCGCAGGGCTCAAATTAAAACCCCACCTCTTCCAGAGAGTGGGGGTAATAACGTCTTTGAGCAGGTCGATTAGAACGGAAAAAAATAAGTTTGAGGCCAGTTTATATTTTGAAATTTCTCAGGCTGATGATTGATTGATGTGACTGAGTAACGTGGGAAAATGTACCAAAAAGTAGATGGAAGAGCTTGGTTCGGCTACCATGGCTAGGGCAGAGATATTTAGTCAAACAAAAACAAATCGCTGAAAAAAAAACTCAGCAGGTCTGGCAGCATATTTGGAGAGAAATCAGAGTTAACGTTTCAGGTTCAGTGAGCTTTCCTCAGAACAAGTCCCAATAACACAATCTGCCTCCAGGCAATTCAATTATTTAGCAGATGCAGATCCCCAACATGAAGCGATTACCTCCATACTCAACTGAGTCTAAGGTGATGAACAACAAACATCATTGCTTGTATCTCACTAAGTAGATAAGGTGTTTGTACCAAAACCTCAGCTGCACTGTGACCTGTTTATCAAGAACCATTCTCACCATTTTGCTTGAAAGTCTGCCATCCTCAAAATGGGTTAGAAACAAAAAAAAATGTAGATATAGGAAGGAGAAAGAGACGTCTGCAGATCAGAGTTGAGTGTGTAGTGCTGGAAAAGCACAGTAGGCCAGGCAGCAGCCGAGAAACAGGAGAATCGACGTTTCAGACATAAGTCCTTCATCAGGAATTGTTTTCTGAACAACCAAGAGTAAGGTAATGAAGACCAGATCAGTGCTATCCACAGCCAGAAAATCAAATAAGTAACTTATTTTCTCCTCAACTTGGTTTTAAATTTGCAGAACGTATCTTACATGAATCTGTGGAATTCTCTACCCCAAACGTGTGGTGGATGTTGGGACAGTGAGTAAATTTAAGGATGAGTTAGACAGATTTTTAAACTGGAGTAGAGAATGTGGTCTGGAAAGTCTTAGGGGATCACCCATCCACAGGTTCCAACCTCATGGTTCAGGAACACTGCACTGCCCGGTTCTACCTCCTATCCAAGATCCACAAGCCTGACTACCTCAGCTGATCTATTGTCTCAGCCTGCTCCTGCCCCACAGAATTTATTTCCACGTACCTCGATACTGTCCTATCCCCCCAGTTCAGGAATTTCCCATATACATTCAGGACACCACCAATGACCTCCACCTCCTCCAAGACTTCTGCTTCCCTGGACCCCAAAGCCTCATCTTTGCTATGGACATCCAGCTCTTCTACACCTCCATCCGCCATGACCAGGACTTCTGAGCCCTCCATTTCTTCCTCTCCAGATATCCCCACCAGTACCCTTCCACTGACATGCATTCATTTGGCTGAACTAGTCCTCGCCCTCTACAATTTCTCCTTTGAATCCTCCCACTTCTTCTAGACAAAAGGGGTAGCTATGACATCCGCACTGGCCCCAACTATGCCGGTCTCTTTGTCGGTTACGTGGAACAGTCTATCTTCCACAGTTACACTGGTACCACTCCCCACCTTTTCCTCTGCGACATTGATGACTGCATCAGCGCCACCTCATGCTCCCACAAGGATGTTGAACAGTTCATCAACTTCACCAACATATTCCACCCCGGCCTTAAATTCACCTGGACCATCTCTGGCACCTCCCTCCATCAATGGTGACTGACTCAACACTGACATTTTCTATAAACCCACCG
Source organism: Chiloscyllium plagiosum (assembly GCF_004010195.1). NCBI lineage: Eukaryota > Metazoa > Chordata > Chondrichthyes > Orectolobiformes > Hemiscylliidae > Chiloscyllium > Chiloscyllium plagiosum. The sequence goes on along the minus strand of NC_057717.1, from coordinate 96,106,020 downwards.
AATCCCACAGCTATCTGGATTACGCCTCCTCCCACTCTGCCTCCTGCAAAAGTGCTATCCTTTATTCCCAATTCCTTCACCTCTGCTGCATCTGCTCCCAGAAACAAGGACAGAACACCCTGGTCCTCACCTTCCACCCCACCAACCTCCATATACATCGCATCATCCTCCACCATTTCCGCCACCTACAAAGGGATGCCACCAGAGATAAATATCCTGCTCCACTCCGATCTGCTTTCCGTAAAAGACCGTTCCCTCCGTGACTACCTCATCAGGTCCACACCTTCCCCTGCCACCGCAGGAATTGCAAAACCTGCACCCACATCTCCCCGCTCACCTCCAAGGCCCCAAAGGAGCCTTCCACATCCAAAGTTTCATCTGCACTTCCACATATGCCATTTACAGTATCTGCTGCTCCCGCTGTGGTCACCTTTACATTGGGGAGGCAGGACACCTACCCACAGAGTGCATCAGAGAACATCTCTGGGACACTTGCACCAACCAACCCCACCATGGCCAAACACTTCAACTCCACTTCCGACTTGCAGGTCCTGGGCCTCCTCCATGGCCACTCCCTTACCACTAGACGTCTGGAGGAAGAACACTTCATCTTCTGCCTCGGGACATTCCAACCCCATGGCATCAATGTGGATTTCACCAGTTTCTTCATTTCCCCTCCCCCAACCTTATCCCAGTTCCAACCTTCCAGCTCAACACTGCTCTCATGACCTATCCATCTTCCTTCTCTCTGACTTATCACCTTTACCCTCACCTCCATCCACCTATTGAACTCAGCTACTTTCCCCCAGCCCTACCCCCACACCCCTGCCATTTATTGCTCCATCCACTATGCTCCCATTTTCATTCCTGATGAAGGGCTTTTGCCAGAAATGTTGATTTTCATGATCCTTGGATGCTGCCTGACCTGCTGTGATTTTCCAGCACCACACACTCGACTCCAGCATCTGTAGTCCTCACTTTCACCTGCTAGATTTTTAATTGGTAACAGATTGAAGGGATATGGATAGAAGGCAGGAAAATAGGGGTGAGGAGCATATCAGCCATGAACGAATGTGCAGCAGATGGGTGGAATGGCTCAATTCTGCCCCAATATCATTAACTTATAGAACATTACAGCGCAGTACAGGCTCGATGTTGCACTGACCTGTGAAACCAATCTATCCCATCTATCCTATATTATTCCATTATCATCCATATGTTTATCCAATGACCATTTAAATGCCCTTAAAATTGGCAAGTCCATCACTGTTGCAGGCAGGGCATTCCACACCACACCCTTACTACTGAGTGTACATACCTCTGACATCTGTCCAATACCTATTAACCTCAATTTTCAGCTGGTGTCCCCTCATGCTAGCCATCACCAGAGGAAAAAGGCTCTCACTGTCCACCCTATCATGTATGCCTCTATTAAGTCACCTCTTAACCACCTTCTCTCTAATGAAAACAGCCTCAAGACTCTCAAATCTTTCCTTATAAGACCTTCCCTCCATACCAGGCAACATCCTGGTAAATCTCCTCTGCACCCTTTCCAATGCTTCCACATCCTTCCTATAATGCGGCAACCAGAACTTACACAACACTCCAAGTGCGGCCGCACCAGAGTTTTGTACAGCTGCAACATGACCTCATGGCTCTGAAACCAATCCCTCTACCAATAAAAGCTAACACACCGTATGCCTTCTTAACAACCCTATCAACCTGGGTGGAACTTTCAGGAATCTATGCACATAGATACAGATCTCTCTGCTCATCCACATTTCCAAGAATCTTAACATTAGCCCAGTACTCTGTATTCCTGTTACTCCTTCCAAAGTGAATCACCTCACACTTTTCCACATTAAATTCCATTTGCCACCTCTTAGCCCAGCTCTGCAGGTTTTCCAAGTCCCTCTATAACCTGTAGCATCCTTCCACAGTCCACAATTCCACTAACTTTAGTGTCGTCCACAAATTTACTAACCCATCCTTCTATGGCCACATCCAGGTTATTTATAACAATGATAAACAGCACTGGCCCCCAAACAGATTCTTGCGGTACACCACTAGTAACTGAACTCCACGATGAAACTCCATTCTAAAAGATGAGACTTAAGCAATCCAGGTCTTTTTCAATATAAAATTACATCACACAGTAAACTTTTGCTATGATCTTATATTCCACAACCACCTGATGAAGAGCAGTGCTCTGATAGCTAGTGCTTCCAAATAAACTTGTTGGAACATAACCTGGTGTTGTGAGATTTTTAACTCCAGGATGAACATTTCCCATCAACCAACAACCTGTCTTACATCTCTGAGGAGACAACAATTTTCAAGCCCCAATAAATGGAATCACAACAGGAAAACATTCGTGAAATGCTGCTATACAGCATCTTAGAGGTAATTTCCCGATTCCATCCTGCCTCCTAGTTGATGACGACTAAATATGGATACTTAGAAACGTGAAAATAAAAACTTCAAGCTTTCAAATGTAATATCACAAGTTTTATTCCCACAAGTAACAACATGGATTTCTAGAATAATGGCTACAGAATTAACATTTTTGCTACCTTCATTGAAATGATAATGGGTTCTGCCTTTGCTATTTCAGGACAAATCAAGACAACACTGGAGAGCACTGAAGAGCTTACACTAAATAATTCATGGGCTGTAACATTGTTAAGTGAGTTTTCACAACATGGGATTTGAACTCCAATCTCTGGGGTCGAGTTTACAATAATGTGATGTAGTGTCTTGGAACAGGGATAGCTGGTGCACTAGTTTCTCCAGCATGGCCATGAGAAAGAGGTTGTAGAGTTATTGAACCTGACTCGCTGAAATGAGAGTCAAACTTCAAACAGACACAGTCAGAATAGACCCATAAAGTTCACTAAGTTGACAAAATGGCTTCTGAAAAATCTCCGGAAATCTCTGCACTTGCTGATTGACTTTTTAGTTGGACCAACTGAACTGGATTTCTACAGAGTTAATACAATTGAACAAAGTACACAATTGCTAAGTTTACCAGGCACTAATTCATTATGTATATTTCCAAGTGGTAACAAAATGGGTGGGGCTAGATAGTGAATGTTTATCATAAGCGAGGGTAATCACAGCAAGGCATGGGTGATCTTCACCCAAGTTGCACCTTACAGCAGAAGAAAATTGGAGCAAAACATCTCTTTCTTCTGGGGCTATGGCTGAGCAGTAATCTGAGCCTACAACAGTTCTCATTGTTAAGCCAAGCACTACATGGCTTATTGCATAAATGGGCTCTCCATCAGTTGTAGATCGAAGGTTTGGGATAGTCAGTTCACAAGTTTTAAATGGCAAGTTAATGTTACATTACTAATCTCAATGGGATGATGTTGTAGTACGATGCTGCACTGGAGGTTGCAAATTAGTCATCTCTTGGAAAATGCAGAGTATAAGCAATCCTGGTTTGTAGCCCATTGATCAACAACAATAGCTAGAGAAGCACATCACACAAGGAAACTGCATTCTCCCATCTGGACTTTGCAAGGAAGAGAAAAATAAATTAAAGATCACTCAAAACCATCTAATATTAGTGTTTTATTTGATAATTCATGTATTACAGGATGATTTTCTAATATGGTCTAACAATCTCATGTCGCTGTAATAAAATCTACACACAACACAGATGAATAAAGGTCTAGCCAGACTACAGAAACATTTCTAGATTATACTAAAACACTAAACTACATGTTGGTAAAACCCTCTAGCAAGGTTTGGATCAGGATAGCTGTAAATGGATTAACAAGAATAGTTCAGGGTCAATAACAAGCCTCATTTGTAAAGTAGGAGATGATTTTAAAAAGCCCAAAAGCAGAATAAAAATTCGGCCCAATGCTTTGTACAAATTGTACAGGGAAAACATTTACAAGGGCAGATCCACCAGAGTTTAATTCATCAGATGAGCGACATCTTTCCAAAATTATTTGTTCACAATTCACTTCAACACAACTCTAGCTGCATGGATTACAAAAATAGGTCCAATTAAAAGGGGAATCCCAAACTTTCAAATGGGATCCACATTAGTAACTCTGAACTGTTCCATTCAAGTTTCACCAGTTACTATGCCCCCTGCCCAGCTAATCGCAGATCAATTATCCTTGCTGTCAGCCATCGCTGTGATAATTTATCACATTAAACCCTTACCCATTCTAAATTTTTTTAAAATCCTTTTTACTGTAGAAATATTCTACAAAACAGCCTAATTGAGATGGTTGAGGCTAATGTTGAAATCATGCCTGCTCTGTAATACTCAATTAGGGATCACACTGACACAGGATTATGGCGCAAAGTTCACACACCTTGTAGAATTATAGGTGGTGCACACTGCACCAAGATTCAGCGATCATTCACTAATAAACCTGACAATACATTGCAAGTGTTCCTTCAGCTGTGCACAATGACTCATTCATGCCTATATAACTTAAGAGTTCCACACTGTAAAACTCCAATACCTAACTAGCACTTAAGAAGCATTCTCTATATATTGAGCAGAGCTTTGTGGATCCTAATGGGTGCCAATGTTTTATTTATATTCTGAAAAGCCATATTTTCTGTTCCCATTGGCATGGGTTAAAAGCTTAAAAAAAAGAAACAAACAATCTGATAGTGATTAATAGACTAATACTAGTTTGACCCTCAAGAAAAAGAGGAACAATGATACTTTTTGATGTCCAGGTCAAGAAAACATATAGGCAAAGCCGAGGTGTACGGTTTCCACAGAAATATTAAGCAAGTAGCCCAAACCTTGGTTGTATGGAAGTCACTCCAGACAAGCCAAGCTAAGCTAAGCTAAATCGCAGGACAAAGTCTCAACCCCAAAAATAATCCCTCGACTTTAGGATGTATCAACCGATTTTCAGAGCCACAAAAACCTATTGATGTATTAAAATATTTACCAACCAGATTGATCTGAACATTGTGTAGTATATAACACGCACTCTATAGACCCATACAAGATCAGGTCACCGTTTAGGACCGAAACAATGGGTATGGGTTTTGACAGGTTGGGCAGGGAGAAATCACAGGTGCCTTATCCACTAGTCATGGATGGATTATACTGGTGCATTAGCTGAGGCACCATTCACTTTTCTCAGACTCCTCTTGATGCCCAAATGGCTGTGCTCAGTCAGTAGTTGCCAAAAATCCCAATGTTCAGCTCAAAGCTACGTGGAAGGGTTCAGAGTGAAAGTAATCATTTATGAACCCAGATTTATTTCTGATTGGACAGCAAGGCAGAAGGTGTCATACAACTTTTACAAACTGGATACCTTTTGGGAGGTATGGTTCACAATTTAGTACTTTTTGGGGAATGGAGTAAAAAAGAGAGAGTCACTAGGACAATAGTGACTGGTGGGGAAGAGATCAGAGAACAAACAATGACTGTGCTGGACTCTTTCATTTGTACTGCTTGTCAACCAATGTTAAAATCAAATTGAATTAACAGCTCTTCTGAAACAAGACACCCTTACCAGAAGATTGAGGAATAGCAGAAAACTTAAACCTTTTGCAGCTCGTGTGCCAACAGTTAAAACACATCAATAGCCTGTCTCAGGCAACCACTCCAAAGCCATTGTGAGCAAAATAGCTACGGGTGAGGTAGCAAGGACGGGGATTATTAAAGTGGTTCACTTCTGAGTCATAGGACCTTTCTTTAAAATCATCGCCAGCAAAGCAGAGAGTTACTTAGGATCATGTCCAGCGAGACAACAATTTTTCTTCCAGGCAGGAAGCAACTAACAGTTTTCTACTCCAAAAATAAAACAAATCTAAAAAGAATATTCACAATAAATTACGACTAGACTTTGTCCAAAACGCTTCCTTGATAGACAATTCTGCAGAATAATCACTGTCTTGGAGCTACTGCAACAGCATAAGTGACCTGTGACTAACAATACTGTAGATACAAATTTGTTAAAAGTTACCATCTAATAATTAGTTTGGGATCCAGGGTCATTGACATAATGCTGTGGGTATCCACCTCCTGATTCAATGAAAAGTTCAGTTTAAATGAGACCCATTGTCCCAGAAATTATTATGCAAATGAGAATGTAACCAGCCACCTGTGAACAATGGAACTTTCAATGCCACAACAAAGAACTGGAATTTCAATAGGCACCCACAAAGCTTTACTAAATGGGCCAAATGTGCGATCAGCTTTTGTGCACAAAGCAATAGATAATTCTATCTGGAGTACATGTATACCCACCTTGCACAGCAGCACAACTAATACCTCTCCGCCACATCCCACACCCATAGGTTTCCAAAGAGCTCTTACTAATTGCTATGCTAGACCTGTACCAGAGATGCAGGTAAATCTAACAAATGCACCATCAATTCTTATATTTAAAGCCTCAGCAATGACTCAAGACAATGATCAATTGCAGAAGGTGTCTTTCTTCTATAGGTATAGCTGACCCGTTCATTCCGAATCTACTAATCCTCAATACTTCAACTCACCATATGAAATAAAATTTGCCTGAACCAGAAACTGTCCGCCAAATTTACAAAGCTTGAGTGCTTCAAGAAAATCAATACAACCTCTCTCCATCTCCTGAACAAAGCATTAGCATTAATCGACATCTGAAAAATGAAGGCAGTCAACAAACTCATCAGAGTTGGGGTCCAAGATATTGGAAAGCAAAGAATTTGGCTGATTTGAATCCTCTCTTCAAAGAAAAACATCTTGTATGACAAGACAGCTAGGTTCTACAGTCAATCCTCAGTTTAAAGAAATTCTTCCTTCTATCAGAGATTGCTGCCAGTAATAATACAACTATTTCAATAGAAATATACAGATATTGTAACAATCAGAAAATACTGGAAAAACAGTCTGGTTCCCTCTAAGAGCTGATAGAAAAGTGGAAGTTTTCATTACCTTCAATCTATAGATTTGGAAGTTAATCACAGAAAGGTGTGGGCAAATATAACTTAGTTTATCTGGAGTGTGAAGTACAAAATCCCATACCCTAACCACAATGACCTGTTGCTAGTGAATACATCTACCACCAAATCTGCAGCATTCCTTTTTGTGTATGGAGGTGATATTCAATATACACATATACTTGCACTAAGGTAGTCGGACCCGTTTTGAGTGAGTGTACGGTGCCTGCCATTCCAAGAGCAGCGGCACTAGCAGTGGTGCAGGTTGCTCAACTAACTAGCATTGCAGTTTCAACACAAAGCTGAAATCACAACAAAAATGACAGCATAAAGGTAGAACAGAGAAATCAAACAATTGGATACAGAAAGACAAATGATGTAGGACTGTTAATCATTCCCTCTTTAATCTAAACAGTCATAAAGCTAAAAAGCATTAATACGTTGGTTTGGATCAAGAGCTGGCCAGCGCATGGGTGCTCTTGGCATTGTCGAGGAACAGATAAGCTGTGCAATTTTTAGCTACCCCAAAAACAGCACTAATTCAAACAGGTTCAAGCTTCTGGCTTTGTGGAGATGCTGCAAAACGGTCAAAATGGAAGTAAGACACACAAGAAGCAAATCAGACAGGTGCCAAGAAAGAACTCAACAATGTTCAGATACCTGCTCCTTTCCTACAGCTACTCAGTTCGTATCAGCCCTGAGAAACACTTCCTCCATGAGATGAGCCTGGAAACTTTCCAATCACTGTAGGTTTCAAAGGAGTTGGGGAAAAACATTTTTCATGCAGTCTATCCACACTTAAAAGAAATTGCCTTATAGAAAGAAAACCTTAAATGATAAAATGTCTTAATTATCAAAAACATTTGTAATATTTATTACGTTTACAGCCGATATTTGTCACTTTTGAAACTTTCAACTAACAGTCTCCATTAACCCAAGATCTTCAATTAACCAGATTTAGGTTGGGGTTGGGAAGTTGGGTGAGGGGGCGAGAGACATCAGAGAAGGAAAAGTCAAAGGTAAAACAGGTAATGGATAACTCCTATCAACTATCTGCCCCCAACATACTGGACACGTCTGTTTTAAAAGATATGTTAATTGCAGCGTTCCAACATCAAACTGATGAGAAAATTTATGAACTACGCAGTCTAATCGCAGGACCAAAACAGCATTTATTTTCCCACCCCCATTTTTGTTATATAAAACTTTACAAGTCTGGTATCAAATAATTTGTATGTTGTCATTCCCAATGGCAAAAACAAAGCTCGCGCGCGCGCACACACACACACACACACACGCACACACACACACCCCCACCCTCAGGCTGAACTAAATCCATGGACAATGAATTTGGACAATTCAGAGATTGGGTTTTTTGGAGAGGGAACTGAATCTGGATTTGGTTTGTATCCTCTCGAAAGTGTCAGTTCAAAAAGTCGGAGGTGGTATCATGAATTCTTAGCTCCCATAGTGCATTGTGTTGGTGCTTATGGACATTGGAGAAGCCATGGAGATGGCAGCACCGCCAATGGTAAACTGACTGTTGATTGGATAGTGGCTGCTACTGGCAATCACTCCACCCTGTCCACCGCTTGAAGACCCTAACAAAACAGAACAGAACAAAAAGACAGTCATAAATACAATTACACAGGTTAAAAAAAGCCTTACATTATAAATGGCCACTCAAATCTTTCCTGTACTAATGCCCAAATCCAAATTTCAAATCAAATCCTCTCTCAGATGCTCCTGGGTTTCAGAAAGCTAGCTGGATGCTCAAGCAGTGGAACTGCTGGATTTCCAAGCTAGTGTTTCTCCACAGGGCAGTCTGCTGTTTGCTACCCACTCACTTTGGTTGGGCTCTTAGATGGGTCAACAAATCACTCAACTAAATAGGTTATCCCATTCAAACCTATATACCCAGCACTGAAAGCAACCAAAGAAGCAAAGTTAGAAAATATGGCCACTCGGGGGAGTAGATGGAGAGAAGGGGCCAGTGATACACATTTCTTTTCATTATCCCCTTCAGATAAATTTAAAATCTTAATCCCGGACAGTGCTGTGCTATTAGTTGATATCTGGCATATGATTTTGATCCTCCACACTGAGCACTCAAACCCCTAAGTAGCATAAAGCTAAATTTAGGAGCTAACAATATGAAGAACAGTTGGCATAAATCTAAACTTTTTTTGAATATTATCTTGTTGCCAATTCTCTCTTTTCTCCTGAAAACTGCCTTCTGCTAAGATTTAGTTCCACAGGAATTAGCTGCCGTGCTACCTTGCTCAAGCATCACTATTGACAGGCTGAGAGAGAGTGTTTACAGATTATTTAACCACAGTGCATACAGAAGGGGAGAAGGAAGGCCTGATCGTGAGCCTATTCTCATTGGCACTCATTTCCAAATAGTTTGGTGAGTGGGGAGGGGGTCCACTGAAGAGTAACTAGGAGCAGGAAACTTATAAGCCCCCTCTAACTCCAAGGTCTAGTATCTACCTGTTGGTTTTAAACAAAAGGCTAACATTTGAGAGAAATTCATAAAATACATGCAAGTTAGTTATAGGAAATAGCAACATTTAGATCTCGGGCCAATGTAACTGGCCAATGAAAGAGCACAAGACAGACTGTGGGAATGTCCATTTAGTTTAAAAAACTGAAGTTCAAGATTTGAAATGTTGAAGGTGATTATTCAGTTTGTGATGATCTTGGCAAATTCAATCTAACTTTATGGCAAGGTTTGGCTTGAGACGACAGATGCAATTAGATATCAACAGATCAAACACAACACTTCCTATCCATTTGGGCATTCCTCAAATATTTACCCCATGCAATGTTTGAGCAAAGTTTCAGAAACCCAAGAGACAAAAAGAAAAAGCCATAAGTAAAATCTATTTCTAAACTCTCAAATTTTTCACCCCAGGAGCCCTTGTAAGGAGTATTTCTGTTGCAAACAAAGGGACATGCTGTGTACTGCATTCATCAACTCAGAACGAGTATTTCACAGTAGGTTTTAGAAATCATAGATTTTCTTGATTGTGCTATATGCAAAAGTACTCGTGCAAATTCGAAACGCGATAGCATCTCTGACCAAATTCACAGAATAAGTTTCTTCCATTTGGGTTAAATTAGATCCCTTTAATCCTAATTAGATGTACGAAACAGAAATTGTCCCAAAGTTTATCTTTGAGATGACTGAAGGTAAATGAAAAATGAGCTTTAGAGGACCAAAGGGCTGCTTAACTAAGTGCCTAATATAGTCAAAGAAGCTTCTTTGCTTGAAAAAGTCAAACCATGCTGGGGTCAGAGAGAGCGCGCGTTGGTGTATATTAATCACCAGGTTTCATTATCAAAATAATGCAGCCATTTATGTTAAATAAGCATCATAAGACCAATTTTTAAAAAAAAATTTCTGACAATAGCACAAGACTGCTACTGAAATCCTTGAAAAACGCGAAAGGCTCTTATACCTCAATTTATTTTGCTGGTGCATCCAGTTGCAGTGAAGTTGCACGAACACACACACACACACACAATGTGCCTGCATTAAATTTTGCTTGTGGTGATGGCGGAGGAGAAAATTTCGTCCTCTGATTCAGTCCCATGTCATACACCCTCAGTTTCTACTTGTTCACTCCTATCAAAATGCAGACCTCAGCTGTCAAGTGGCTTACAGGATAACTGAGATAGTTTAGTAGGCCATACTAACCAATTCCTATTCAGCAGTGTTGTCTTGGAGAGAACTAAAAATACTGCCAAGTGGTCCCTACATTTCAACTAGGGGAGAGGAGAAGGGAAAGTACAGATCTCTTGCACACACAATCCAATATTATTTGGCAGCTTTAAAAGACAATCTCCCAGTATTTGATTTGTATTTGGTTTCCTTGGAGGGGAGCAAACAGAAGATACCTTTGATAGTCGAGTTAGATTAGATTAGATTAGATTAGATTAGATTTGAACAGCGTGGAAACAGGCCTTTGGCCCAATCAGTCCACACCGACCTTCCGAAAGGTAACCCACCCAGACCCATTTCCCCCTGACTAATGCACCTAACACTATGGGCAATTTAGCATGGCCAATTCACCTGACCCGCACATCTTTGGACTGAGGGGGGAAACCGGAGCACCCGGAAGAAACCACACTGACACGGGGAGAATGTGCAAACTCCACACAGACAGTTGCCCGAGGCTGGAATCGACCCTGGTGCTGTGAGGCAGCAGTGCTACCCACTGAGCTACTGTGCTGCCCCAAAGGCTTTAGATTTTTAAAAGGAAGCTCCCAACCCAGTCTCCCATGTTTGGTAAGGAAGGTTTGGCCCCAACAATAACACAACAAGCAAGGCTAGACCTCATTTGACTTTCTGCACAGTGCTTTCTTTTCTCCACATTGAGATGAATTTTCTAAGCCAAAAACAAAACAGAGTGCGCATTAAAGACCCTGTGTTGTCATATTTTCAAATATTTTTAAAAAATACACCCATAACAGACAGTTACTCAGAGGATCATGTCTTTTGGACACATCCATTCACTATTTCCTGCCGCTGCTGGAAGCCCAAAGCCTTTCAATAGCGACGTACATACCTACCATAAGCTATGGGAAGACACAGGGCCTTTAATCAACACTTTATCGTTACCAGCATGCTATGAACCTTACTGACAGAAATCCGACTCCAGGCACCTGTAGCAGCCTGCTGCCAAGGGAATTCCTACAGGGAAGGGAGCCTGGAAGATGATGAACCATGCAGAGAACAAAACAATCCCATCAACATCATAAACAGCTAGCCTTACAGCCTAGGTTCCAACTCAAGGCCATTCTTCCCCCTCCAGGGGATCCAAAATGGAGAAAAGATTCAACTGTGCTCATTTTTATGACATGATTATTTGTAAACAAATGTTTAACAGAAATAAACAAACACACTAGGTTTACTGAATGGTAACAGAATTGGCACATCATTATTAAAGAAAGTATCAACCAATTCAGGTAAAATTCATTATAGCAGCGGCAATATTGAGGATCCCCTGGGAGAGTTGGAATGATAGCTGGAACACTGGACAACTGGTCTGTATCAGAGAAGAAAGAGATACACACTTGCACAGGGAGATCAATTCAAACCTCAGAGTCAGAAAGACAAAAGTAAAATTCTGAAACCAATTCAAACCTCAGAGTCAGAAAGACAAAAGTAAAATTCTGAAACAGAGTTCCATCAACCTCAACAAAAAAAGGATGAGTTAACATTTTGGTCTGATGAATGATCTGCACCAGAAACATCAAAGTGTCTCATCATTTCAGGGACCAACAAACCAGCTGTGCCTTTATGATGTATATATTTTATGATAAAATGAAATGAAAACTTCAAAGTCACCAACTGCTTTGAGTAAAGGGTACAATGCAACAACCCCAAACAATTAGAACAAACTCCCATGCTTCAGTGTTGTTGCTCAAGCTCTAGGGGTCTGACAGGAAAGAGGAACATTTAGGGTTCCATCAAATGGATGATCTTCCAGTGTCTGTTTCACTGTATGGTTGTACAAATTAACAGCAAGCACCAGCTTGTTACCAGACAAGCATTAATATACAATCATGCATCAGGGCATAACAAAAACAGCATTGAGATCATGAAAAGATTATGTCAACATGGACACTGGCCTGGAGACCTCCCTCCCCAGCAGTGTTCAGCTGAACAAGCATTCCAGATTGCAACCTTCAATTTTCACAATTAGTATAGTTCAACCTTTGAACTATTAGAAATAGGCAGCACTGAAAAAAGAAAAAGAAATATAGTATAATATTTGTAGCGTTCCAATAATTCACATGGACACCAAAACTTGAAGCTGATGGAGAGCACAGTTAAACTTCATGTCATAGCTTGCACTGTGCTTGCTAATACATTTAACCATTCATTCAACAGAAAGTTCAGTTCTCCCTGTGCGAAGTGCATCTTATCAAGCAGGCCAGCCAACCCTTTATTACATTATCAGCTCCTGGGTGCAGTCTGCCAATCCTAGAAGGAACTGGATTGGCTACAGGTTGCTATGGGTGCCTGGAGCCAAGCAGTTGCGTTTCCATTGGCAAGTTTCATTCGACCGGTCAAGCCTCAGAGGGATTCAGGGCCATGTCTTTACCCTGTATAAATCCTGTGCTCATAATGGATCCCAGTCTTGAGTGAGTGTGATTCACTATCCCAGTGTTGGCTGTGAAGAGAGGAGGAGAGAGAAACCTTCCAGTAAAATACAACAAAGGGAGGGAAAAGCACCATACAAAAGCATAAAGCTCATTCCTCATTAATGCATCACTAAAGTTCAACAATGCTTGGTGCCAGTGCTGTGCTTTCTAGAATTGCCACAGCAATCAAATCAGTATCACAGTTTGTTAACATGCCTAATTCATTAATAAGAGTTATGTTTCGACCAGGATTTCTATGTATTGAGAGGACTGAAATCTGGAATTTGACTGGAGGTAATCTGAATATGGAACTTCAGGACTGAATACTAGGTGGGATCTCAGATTCAGAGTAGTGGATTTGCTAAAGTGGAAGATACATCTGTATTACAATATACCCAGTACAATAAATCATTCCAGCATCATTGGAGAGGTAAAACAAAAAAGACTCTATGTGTTGAAAATTGAACACAATCCGAGCATATAATAAACCACAACTTGACTCTCACTCCCAAATTACAGTGTAAAACTTTCACCTCTCATCTTGCTAAAAGAAGGCAATTCTGTCTGGTTACAATTCAATAACGGCCAAGTCCCTGCGAGGAACAGAACTAAGTGGTCTTGATTCATCAAAGTCTAGGCAGTAAATTATTGGCTAGGGAATTGGGAGGGGTGGTTTTTTTTTTTGAAAAAAAGCTTTTCTATATCTCTTTAAGCCAAAGGATGCTCAGGGTCAACTACGGTGTTGTGATTTCAACTGAACTCAACTCAAACCAGAAAATAGTTATCCATAAAGGCAGTAACTGAGACAACCAATTAGTGTTTCCCTTTTGAAGGCAAATGGGACCAAAATTGTGCCTGGTCATATTTTGGTTGAAGCAGTGGTCAATTTGGCTGACATCACTGCACTTCACCACCAACAGTTATGAAGTAGACCATGTGATATCACAATTCTTCTCTCCATAGCATTTACAGATGAAATGCTCAGCCACTGATCAAATGCAATCTAACTTTGCCAGACAATTCTTGGATGGAGTATGGGGAAAAAAAGTGGGTAGAAAGGAAACACAAACCTACACCAGTTATTTATTTTTTTAAAGCAAATCAGCCTCTAGGTTAGTAGCTAGTCATCATAACAGGAAAAAACAAAGAAGTAAAAAAGAGAAAAAAAAATCAGGTTGGTTCCAACACACTGCATTATATTGTCACTGAAAGCAGAATTTGTGAATACAGACAATACCATGGTGGTAAATTTGCTCCTTCATTGACAATTAGAGACAGTGACATAATTATAATGTGCACAGGACATCATAGCAACTAAGCTAATATCTAAACACAACTATATGGAGGCAAGGTAGAGAATAATGTTATTTTCAAAAAACAAAAAAGGGAGCCCTTTCAAAACAGTAACTGCAAACTGAGGTTATAGTGAGCCAACACAGCAGACTTGCACTGACCCTATAACCAGCAGTGCTAAAAGTTGTGGCATATAGGTTCCCATCTATTTAAGTTCAAACAAAATACAAGCTTGAGTCACATCACATTCATTCCCAGAACAAAATACTTACTCCCAAAAATGGCGTTATTATTTTTTGGTTTGATGATAAACCAGATGCCTATTAAAATGTCTGGGAGCTTTCAATAGCTTACTGGCTAAGTACTAATTTGCTGCTGATACAGAACAATGCTGTCAACTCAAAGCTGCTATTGTTATGTTCATCAGCTTGTTACAGAGTTAAGAGTTTTGACCAGGTGATTTGGAAAGACTGTCCAGTCAGTGCTGGATGGAACAATAAAACAAAAATCTTTCCCAAACTCTCATGTTGAAGGTATATGGATGGAGATCATGGCACGGAACCCAACCAAAACTACACAGTAGAAAAAGACAGACAGCAATAGCTTACATATCAAGCCAGACTATACAAAGGTTCACAGCACAAATTCGTGATCAACAACTGTCTGTATGACCAAGACAGATCAGGGGAATTCTGTCGTAGGAAATTAAGTGAATCATTGACCAATAAACAATATGACAGGGAAAGATTTACCAAAATCTACTTACAAGATGATACCCATGCAAAGAGAATACAACTACTGAAAAAGGTTATACATGCAGAGGCTCTTTCCTTGGAGGTCTTCAAAACTATGGAAGAGTTTGTCAGCTAGATATACAGGGAAGTTCAAGCTACAAGATAGTCACTAATTAATCAAATAAAGTATTAAAGGAGAAACTGCTTTGTGATGAGAATGTGGAACTTGCTACCACGTGGAATGGTCGATGACAACAAAGATGCATTTAAAGAGAAAGCTGTAAAAGAGAAAGATATGGAAGGATATTCTGATAAAAAGGAGATGAAATAAATTTACTGGGAAGAACTTGGTGTGGAGCAGAAACTGGTCAGGATGAGTGGCCTAATGAATTGTTAATTCTACATAATAAAGCTGAACAACCATCCCACATCAGTGGCTGCAATTATACCATTAGAGTGGATTATCCCTAACTGTACTCTGGTATGGAGCTAGGAGGCAATACACAAATCCAATAGACCATCTGACTGTTTCTTGTTTGATCAGCATGGCACTCACCAAGATATTTAAACTGTGTTGCATTGGGGGTTAGTTTCCCGCTGGGTAAAACGCAAATAAAATTAATGAAGAACTGTACGCTGAAGGAGTGAACAGCACTTACATTTTTGTAAATTTAAAACTATGCTGAACTAAAATAAAATACAGATCACTGCCTGGACCCAAGTCTGTGATCTAGAAATAGCATTCGGACTGAATGTATGTTCCCTGGCTAAGAAAGCAGATTTTCAGTTTTGCTGGAAGATCCTGGAATCCCAGCTGCCATTACCACTATTGCACTAAAAGTAACTAGGAAGTGGAAACAAAAAAATTAAACTATTCTGCAAAGAAGGAACAGCTTACAAAATAGCCTGATCTCCTATTTTATAAAAACTATATGTAGTATGCAAATGAATGAGAAACAATGAATTCAACCCAACAACAGGTGAACTGTAGACTCTAATATAATATGCAGAGTCTAAACTTTTTGTAAATGGAACAGACCAGCATTTTGCAATGTATTGTATACTGAAAGACTTAAGTGGGTAATCCCTTTGTTTTATACTTTATTCTAATTTTAATATTAATAAACTGTTGTAAACTATGATTACTCGCTTTATTTGTATAGTCCTCAATTCGGCATGTGGGTGATTTTCCCATAAAGTAAATCATCTAAAAGGATCAAGAATGCAAGAAATTATATCCATTCAATGTGCTCACTGCACAAAAACAGATCATTCAAATATCAAAAATCAGTGCATGTTTACAGGCATTGATGTGAAGGATTCTACGTATGAGGAAATCTTTATTTCTATTAAAGCCGCAGGCTTCAGCAATGTAAAATCAACACATCGGGAAAGACCTGATGGCCGGACATATTTATAAAGCCCATGCACAATAAAAAAGACTTTATAACTTAGGAATATGTAAATGATAGAAGCAATTTGGAAACAGCATTTAAAATTAAAAGAATGTTGTTGTTATGTAGTATGTTCATGCTTTTTCAGTTTCTCACAGATACTGAAACAATTAAAATGGCAACAATAGAAAAAAAAAGGTGTACTGTATATTATGGTTAGCAGTTTTGAAGTCCATCATAATATTAACAGTAAAAAAGTTTTATGGGGTATATTTTAAATATGCCATTTAGTTTGCTGTCATATTATATAAATCCAAAAGTTATTAAAAATATGATGACTTGTGGAACTTTTAGAAAAAGAAAATCACACTATAGATTATTCCTATCTTGTGTTCTCCCATTATGACCCGATTGTCAAGAAGTCACTGGAGAGAGACTGGGAATTTTCCTGTAAGGAGGTAGCAACCAGGCTGGATCATGTCTGCTTAGAAAATGAAATCAGCAAACACTTGAAATGGATCTTTCAACAATCTCCTTAACATTGTTTAAATAGGATGTGGCGGAGTTGTTGCTGGGTGGCTTCTTTTTAAAACAACAAAAAAAAAAATCACAAAATAGAGTGACTTTGCCAAACTGGGTCTCCCATTTGAGGCCCAAAGCAACCTGGTCCCATGCTTGCTGAGAGTACATCAGCTCAGGAATGATGCTTTATTTGTATCACATCATTCCAAAGCTTGAGAGAAAGTACTTGACTACTTTCAATATTTCCATACAAAAAAATGTGTCAACATTCAGTGGTGAGGGAATGTGGGAGCCTTAGCTGGACATGTCGTGAACACTCTGGACATGGGTAAATGGTGGAATTATTTCAGGTTTACAGCACAAATAACAGAGTAATCCTTCAACAGGATATAATTCAAGTTAAATTATAAATATACACTGCAAAAGACTGGTGCAAATGCGAGTATGATCCACTGAAAAATCTAGAGTTTTTAATGTATTCAAATCAAAAAATATTCAAGTAATTAAAAGCCTTCTAGTAGATGATCACACAACTGAGAAAAGACAAACTCCAAACCAAAGTTTTACTCCGCTTTACTCCGAGTAGCGAGATATTAAAATCTAGAAAGTGGAATTCTATTACAGTGTCTGGCACAATGGCTCTCTTCCCAGTGCAAACCAATTTAGAATTTGCACCATTGTCACACAGGACTGCACTTGCATTTCTGTCAGTCAATCGCAAAAAGCACAGAGTTGAAAACTATGAAATGAGCTCTCACCCAGCAATGGAGATCCTGAAGACTGATTTTGTTGCATTAATTTGTAATGCCATAAAAAAAAAACATTGCCATGGACAATTACGCTTTCTTAAGTCGTAACACAGAGGAGTGCCATTTAAAAGCTGAAGTTCCTGTGGCTGAGAGGCCAAGATAGCAGAGGAGGGTTACATTAAAGTTAATCTGGTTTGGAGTTTGAACAACTAAAACTTGACTATTAATGTTTCCATGCAACTGTGAAAAATCCTATGACCCTCAACTGCTGAACAAGTAGTTATTCTCTACCTACCTAATGGAATCAGATTGTTGTGGCTGACTGCAGATCCACTGGCAATTACACTGCTCAGATCATATGCCGTTGGGACTCCTTAGAAAAGCAAAAAAGCAGAGTACCATACATTATATTGTTGCCCACCAGTGTGGAATTTAGTACAAATTACAAAATTTCAGCATTATACCAGCTACAAACTCAGCATATGGAACTAGCAGCATCTTACTATTCCATGAG
This sequence comes from Chiloscyllium plagiosum, assembly GCF_004010195.1. Classification (NCBI taxonomy): domain Eukaryota; kingdom Metazoa; phylum Chordata; class Chondrichthyes; order Orectolobiformes; family Hemiscylliidae; genus Chiloscyllium; species Chiloscyllium plagiosum. Next base: position 96,087,740 of record NC_057717.1, on the reverse strand, counting down.
AATGTGCTATTTCTTCAAAACGTGAGATCCAGGAGACTGAATGCACTTTGCTAAAAGTAAAACGCTAGCTAATTTTCCCTCTACTGAAATGCATCCTCCATAAAAAAGAAACAATAACTCTTTGAATGCTGACATCTAATCTAATGCAGTCTCAATTGACAGTGGGTGAAATTTTGCTGTAATAAGGAATCCAATAGCTGCTACTCATCCCTCAACTCAAACAATTTACATTTTTGCAGACAATTTGGAAGTGAGTGCTGGTGTGGATGCAGTAAGATACGAATGCATCTGGAATTTGAGTGAACAAGTATCTCTAAGTTTATTTCTTGATCCTTCAGTTTGATTAACTAAAAGTTAAGAAGGAAGTAGTCGAAATAATTCAATATCAAATCAGGTACAAAAAGAAACAAAACTTCACCTGTCATGCACTCATCAGGACCATTTGCAAGAATACAAATGTAAAGAACAACAACATTTTTATACTGTAAGATAAGCATGCTGCTTGGTTGACAAGTGGACTCTGATTGGTTGAGGTGCTGGTCATAGAAAATGGACCAGTTAGATGTTTACTGACAGTAAACTGTGTTTAATGCCATGAGTATTAAGAAGGAATCAGAACCATTTTGCTTGGTTAATAATTCAACAAAGCTTAGCAGTTAACAGTCAGTCATCATCTAACTAATGCATGCTCAATAGCAAAATCTCCACTAGAATCAATTTGCCAACCAGCCATTTTTCTGAAACACAATAGAAGTGTTGTTTTCCTTCACATTGATATACTTGTGAAGTATTATAAAGTGCAAGACAAAGAGCTTGGACAAAAAATGTCTTTTTCAGCAAAACGTAAAGTTCTATAATACCAAATAACTATCTGAGAGACAGAAGGCAGATGAGAAATAGAGTGCCATTTACTCATGGTTATTTTGAGAGAAAGATCTGCTGGAAGACCATGCAAAGATATAAGCCTAATTCTAAGGAACAAATAAAATTATTCCATTACCAGACCAGAGGAACGTAGCAAACTTTGTAATTTTTGAAGTAAGGTCAAGCAATAACTTAGTGGGATTGAAAAGCAAATCCCAAAAGTCTGCCAAAAAGCTACACGTACACATCGTGGACCAAACAGACTCCTGAAGCACTATCATCAGGAAGGTGAATTAATGGAAAACGGCTAGAGTGTACAGAAGCAGACAGTCAACCTAGCACTAAGCAGAACAAGATCCCACCACATTAGACATCTATTGATTGCACTAAATGTCTTGAAAGACAAGGGTAGAAAATGTATCGGAGCAATGCTATTTGGGAGTTGTCCTCCAAGTGACACACAGTCCAGAGTTCGAACTATATCTCAGTTTCTTCATTGTCATTGGGCCAAAAGTCTTGGAACTCCATTCCTAATAGCACGACTGGTGTATCTACACCACACAGTTCAGGAAAATGCCTCACAACCGCCTTCTCAAGGGTGATTAGGGATGAGCAACAAATGCTGGTCTCACTAGTGATGCCGACATTCCAAGAAACAATATTAAAAGACATACCACAGAAGAAAGAAAGAAAGACAGAAAGAAAAAGATGATAAAACACAACTAAGATGCAACAGGCAGCCTTGAATTTAGGAGATTGCCAATTAGATAATACTCAGAAGATTCAAGAGGTAGTTTAAAATGTAATATTTACAGCTGGACAGTATTTCAAGATACAGGCCATGTGCAACCTGCTAATCTCCAGATTTTGTGCATCCAAATGCCTTAATTTTATCATGGTGAATACAAGTTCAACTCATGAGTTACACAGTGCAAAAGTAAAATTTAGTGATTCTCAATTAAAATTACCCATATTTTGTAGAACTGAGATAATAAGAGTGTAAAATACCAGATACTGCTAGTCCTGAGCTGAGATTGTAAGAGCCAGATGTATTCCACATGGTCTCAGATGGCGATACATAATGCGAACCTGGAGGTGGTGACGGAGTTGTTCCTGTGTACCTGACAGAAGAAGGGAGGGGAATAGAGACAAAATTATTCAATACTGATTTCAGATAAAGGGCATGTCTTCTAGTTTTCTTCCCCTATATGGGCATATACATATATTTCAAGTGTTCATCTTTTAAAAAAAAAAGATGCACTGTAGACAGACATTAAATTCTTTGATGCTGCCTGGCTTGTTGTGCAGGTTGAAGATCAGGCAGCTCCAAGGTCAGGATGGTCACAGCATTTGCTTTGTGATGAAAATGCTGCAGACACACATGAATGGCACCTGTAACTGACATCACTGAAGCATACACACAGAAGTGATGGTGATCATAGAATTAAAAAGGAGCAAAATTTCACTGAAGTGACTGCACAGAAATAAAGACTCATGGTCTGTTTCATTATCTTTCCTCCTGTTTCTTCTCTCACACCATCATCCACTGTTATTTAATTACTCAGTTTTACACTGAATCTCAGACCTAGCCTTTTGTTCCTTACTTGGTCTCTGTATATATTTAAAGCCTGTCAGAGTTCCAACTTTATCTAGTACTGACAACAGGTAATTGACCTACATTTTAGCATACAAACTAGAAGCAGAGGCAAGCCACTCAGCCTCCAGACGACTCTGCTATTCAACTAGATCATCACTGATTGTATACCTCAATGCCATTTTCCTGCAGCAACCCACATCCCTTGATGTGCTTAGATTTCTGGATATTAAAATCAATCTCTGTTTTCAACACACTCAAAGTGACCAAGCCTCCACAGCCACTGGGCTACAAAATTTCAGAGATTAATTTACACACTAAGAAACAAAATAACTCCTGATCTCCGTATTAAGACGACAGACTTTCTTGGTCAGACCACACTTTCCAAACATGCTCAGCATCACTCTCCCAGATACAGTCTAACCTGCTACTTTCAGCATTTTCTATTTTCATCTCTTTTGAAGTCAACCATGTGTAAGCTATACAGACTTTGATTTCAGAGTTTGGAAGAGAAGGCTTTAGGACTCAATACATCCATTGACTATGCAGAACTGAATGGCTCTAATGTAATAAGGGGTACATCGGCTTCCAAGAGATTGACTGTGATAGAGGACTTTCGAGTCTGAGGCACAGACATTTCTGCAGCCGGCAGCAACCAATCAGAATGGTGAGTTGCCTCGCCAGTGCAAGGATCAAGAATATCTGATAGGGTGCAGAATGTTCTCAAAGGGGAGAGGACCAGCAGGAGCTCATTGTACACATTAGAACTAATGACATAAGAAGGGGAAAGGATGAGATTATGAAGGGAGAATATATAAAGTTAGGCAGGAATTTAAAAAGGAGGTCCACGAGAGTAGTAATATCTGGATTATTCCTGGTGCTACAAGGTAGTGAGGGTAGGAATAGGAGGATAGAGCAGCTAAATGTGTGGCTGAGGAGCTGGTGCAGGGGAGAAGGCTTCACATTTTTTGGATAATTGGAATCTCTTCTGAGGGTATAAGTGACCTATACAAGAAGGATGGATTGTACCTGAATTGGAAAGGGGCTAATATACTGGCAGGAAGGTTTGCTCGAGGATTTAAACTAGTACGGTGGGTCATGGGACCCAGGGAAATAGGCGGAAAGAGATCAATTGGAGACTGGTATAGTGGGAAAAGGAGCGAGTTAAACAGTCAGGGCAGGCAGAAACAAAGCAGAGAATAAGGTAGGGCTGATAAATTAAACTGCATTTATTTAAATGCAAGAGGCCTAACAGGGAAGGCAGGTGAACTCAGGGCATGGTTAGGAACATAGGACTGGGACATCACAGCAATTACAGGAACGTGGCTCAGAGAGCCACAGGACTGGCGGCTTAATGTTTCACAATACCAATGCCAGAGGCAGGTTAGAAAGGGCGCGGCGTGAGAAGGGAGGGAGTGTACCATTTTTGATAAGGGATAGCATTACAGCTGTACTGAGGGAGGATATTCCTGGGAATACATCCACGGAAGTTATTTGGCTGGAAATGAGAAATAGGAAATGGATGATCACTTTGTTGAAATTGTACTTGGCAAATAAATTTAAGGAGAATCAAAAAGAACTTTATAAATATAGTAAGGACAAAAGGTAACTAGGGAATAGGATCCCTCAAAGATCATAAGGCAGCCTTTGTGTTGAACAACAAAAGATGGGGGAAGAGACTAAACGAGTATTTTGCATCAGTGTTTACTGCGGAGAAGGACATGGAAGATCTAGAATGTGGGGAAATAGATGCTGACATCTTGAAAAGTGTCCATATTACAAAGGTGGTGGTTTTGGATGTCGAAAAATGCATAAAAGTGGATAAATCCCCAGAATGTGATCAGGCGTACCCTAGAACTCTGTGGGAAGCATTTGCTGGGCCCCTTGATGAGATATTTGTATCACCAATAGTCACATGAGAGCTGGTAGAAGACTGGAGGTTGGCTAACATGGTGCCACTATTTAAGAAAGTTGATAAGGACAAGCCAGCGAACTACAGATCAGTGAGCCTGACACTGGTGGTGGGCAAGTTGCTGGAGGGAATCCTTAGGAGTTACATGCATTTGGAAAGGCAAGGACTGATTAGGGAGAGTCAACATGATTTTGTGCGTGGGAAACCATGTCTCTCAAACTTGGAGTTTTTCGAAGAAGTAATGAAGAGGATCGACGAGGTGATCTATATGGACTTCAGCAAAGCATTCAACAAGGCTCCTTATGATAGATTAGTTATCAAGGTTAGGTCTCATGGAATACAGGGAGAACTAACTATTTCGATACCGAACTGGCTACAAGGTAGAAGACAGAGGGTGGTGCTTTTCAGACCAGAGGCCTGTGACCAGTGATGTGCCACAAGATCAGTGCTGGGTCCTTGATTTTGGCATTGACAAATAATTTGCATGTGAACATTGCAGGTATAGTTAGTAAGTTTGCAGATGACAGCAAAATTGGAGGTGTGGTGGACAGAGAAGAAGGTTACCTCAGATTACAACTGGATCTTGATCAGATGAGCCAATGGGCTGATGAGTGGCAGATGGAGTTTAATTTAGATAAATGTGAGGTGCAGTATTTTGGAAAGCCAAATCAGAGCAGGGCTTATACACTTAGTGGTAAGGTCCTGGGAAGTGCTGCTGAACAAAGATCTTGGAGAGCAGGTTCACAGCTCCTTGAAAGTGAGTCACAGGTAGATCGGATAGTGAAGGTGGTGTTTAGTATGCTGTCCTTTATTGGTTAAGAGCATTGAGTACAGGAGTTGGGAGGTCATGTTGCAGCTGTACAGGACATTGGTTAGGCCACTTTTGGAATATTGTGTGCAATTCTGGTCTTCCTTCTATTGGAAGGATGTTGTGAAACTTGTAAATCTTTTTTGAACCCTTTTAAGGATGATGCCAAAGTTGGTGGATTTAAGCTACGGAGAGAGCTGGGGCTGTTTTCCCTGGAGTATCAGAGGCTGAAAGATGACATTATAGGAGGTTTATAAAATCATGATGGGCATGGATAGGGTAAATAGACAAAGTCTTTTCCTTGGGGTGAGGGAGCCCAGAACTAGAAGGCACAGGTTTAAGATGAGAGGGGAAAGATTTAAAAGGGACCTAAGGGGCAATGTTTTCACACAGAGGGTGGTGCGTGTGCGTGTCTGGTGTGTGTGTGTATGGCATGAGTTGCCAGAGGAAGTGGTGGAGGCTGGTACAATTACAACATTTAAAAGGCATCTGGATGGGTATATGAATAGCAAGGTTTTAGAGGGATATGAGCCAAGTGCTGGTAAATGGGACTAGATTAATTTAGGATATCTGCTCAGCATTGACAAGTTGGGCCGAAGGGTCTGTTTCCGAGCTGTACAGCTCTCTGACTCTATGACTAATGTTGCACCCAGAGAAAGTTCAGCTCCAGTCTCGCTCTTCTCCAGCAATGCTATTAACTATTCAATATTTAGCATAACAAAAAACAGCATAAAAACAGAAATGGGAAGCTTTAAAATAACAAAACACAAAAGCAAAGGTTAACCTCCATTATTTGTAACCAAGATCCTAAAATCTTTGTAGCTCAAAAGAGCAGCTTAACAGTTACACATAAAACATTTGCTGTAATCAAACATGGACCTAATCTATTAATGCCATTTTCTCAATAACTGAAAATGCAGCACTAGACTCTCAGAGCAGAGGAAGTGCTGACTGTTCCTTGGAACATAGATTTTCCCATCAGTACACGACTGGCAGGGTAGTCCACACCTCTGGGACTGACTGACCTTTTCTCCTACCAACTCATCATGCCAATGTTTCTTTACTTCCCCCCTCCTCCATGACGACGACCATTTATACCTCTTCTGGATCAAACCTTTGTTTTAATACTTCTTTTGCCTTGCAACATTACCTCTTACGTTTATTGAAGTGAATTTAATCACTTATTGTCACACCTTGCCCCAGACCCCGTCACAGAACTATCCTTTTCTTTGCTTATCTCTGTATTTGCTTATCTCGATCACTAGTTTCTAATCAGAAACTTTGACCTCTCTCTCTCTCCACAAATGCTGATAGATTTGATACATTTTCAAATTTTATTTCCATTTTCTAAAATCTGCAGTATTTTGGCTTTGTGCAGTAAAACTACATTGAGGCTTTCAGCTCATTACTGCTTCTGAGCTCATTAGCTGAGTCCAGTATCTTTTATTTTGTTTTCTCAAAGCTCCTGTCACTAACAACTTTGTAGTAAGGACTTTCCAGATAAGAGCAATTAGTTTTATGAAATAGTTCACTAGACATGTGGAAGGATTGCAAATAGCTGAGAATTGCTCTACGGAGAAGGCAAAAATTATAATTCAGCAACTGAGGAGAGATAGTCAAGAAAATAAATTTGGTGGTTTCATATTTCCCCTTTATAGAAAGGGATTACTTGCAGATATAAATAATACAAGGCGGTGTTATTTCTACACTGAATCACACTATTTTGCTTGGTAATGGAGATTCTTAGATGCAGCCAACTGTACTACTCGGAAGAAAACATTTGGGAAATGCAGAAATTGCAATGAGTCGTCATTTATGCTTTCTTTATTCAGAAAGGTAGGTGGATAGAGAAAAAGGAGCTAAAACTGGGAATCTCTGCAATGTCTTGTACAATGATGAAAGGAGCACCTGTCAGCTACACTTACCTGAAAAACGGGTTCTTCAGGTCCAGTACATTACTAGATTTTGAACCAGTCTGATCCACCTGGGCTACAATACTAATATCATAACTTTGCCTATGGAAAGAAAAAATAGTAAGTTCTATTACACAGGCTAAAACCAGTTGACAATTCAAACGATAAAGCTGAAGGGACAGTGGTTTTAGATCCTTGGGAATTTAAGAGTCTACACTGGAATAAAATCAAGACCATCAAAAACCCAGGAAACTACAGATCAATAAAAATTAGTGACTTTGTGTCTCTTAAAAAAAGGTTGCTCACCACATCTCACATTCCCATGACATTTTTTAATTTATCAGCAATATCCTTTGACTACCTTGTTAGTCAAGAACCTACCTTTGCCTTAAAAGGATATCTGAAGTCCCTGCCCCATTGATCTATGGGGACAAGTTCCAGGGGCCCTGACAGAGACCAAACAAAATCTCTTCAATCGCCATCTTCAATGGAAGACTCCTTAATTTGAAACTGTCCCCCCTAGTTCTAAGCGGTCTTACAAAAGGAAATATTCTTTCAGCATTCACGCAGTCATGTTCCCTCAGAGTCTTGTACACTTCAGTAAAACCACTTCTTTCTTCCAAACTTAAATGGATACAGGTTCAGCACATCCAGCCTTTACTCGAAATAATGCTCTCAGCCCAGGAATTAGTTGAGTGAATCATCTTTGCATTGCTTCAACATGGTCTTACTAATGTTCTGTCCCACTGGGCAAAACATCCCTACTTTTATATTCTATTCCTCTTGCAATAAATGACAACATGGGCGGCACGGTGGCACAGCAGTTAGCACTGCTGCCTCACAGCGCCAGAGACCCGGGTTCAATTCCCGCTTCAGGCGACTGACTGTGGAGTTTGCACGTTCTCCCCGTGTCTGCGTGGGTTTCCTCCGGGTGCTCCGGTTTCCTCCCACTCTTGAATTATTTGCTGTACCTGCATTCTAATTTTTTGTGGCTCACATACCAGGACATTTAGATCCTCTTGCACTTATGGAATCTCCTTCCATTTAAATAATAAGCTGTTTTTCCTATTCTTCCTGCCAAAGTGAAGTAGTTCACACTTTCCCACATAATATTGCATCTTCCTTTTTTTACCTGTCTACCATATGACAGGCAACCTTGTATAAAAAAGTCGATTCCCTGAACAAAACAAATCATTTTCAGATATCTCATGTATATGTTAACACAAAAAATCCAAATTGCTTGCATCACCCCACTTGCCACTGAAATCAAACTTGTCCCAGTGTAAACTCACTCATTTGACAGAATCTCAGAACAGCACAAACTTGAAGACAACTGTTCAGCTCATGACTGCACAGATCAACAAGTGATGTCAAGGCTTCTACCTTACTATTGCCACCCTCTAATGTGGCAATGTTTTGTCAAGAAGGAATGGCAGATACCTAGCCCAGTTCAAACCTGTTGTTTTTTTTTAAAATATATAAAAACTTCAATACTAAAGGTTACTATTTGACTCCTTTTGATATACATTTTGGGGGTGGAGTTGGCAGGAAGTGTGTCCAGTGTGGTAACTCAGTTGATGGGACAAGGAACCTTTCAAATCTTTTCAAGATATTACTTGCGTACAAGTGGACCCTTACTTTTACTGCTAAAATTCTAATTTTACATAAAAACATATAGCATGTTCTTTGGCAGACTCATATTCCTACAATTTACTTTCCTACTTATCTTTGCCTTCAGCAAATTTAGCATCCATGCATTCTGTCCCTTCATCTAAACTGTTGGTACAGATTGTAAATCTAGTAAAGCCTGAGCACTGACCCTTGTGGTATGCCATTTGTTGCATCTTGCCAGCCTGAAAATGATCCATTAATGCCTATTCCTAATTAACTAATCTTTTATTCATGCTAATATGCTACTGACCAAATCCTTAATCGAATTTATCAATTCACTTTAGCCAATTCTGCCCTTATAAATTTCCCTTTTAAATTTACAACCACACTCTTCTCTCCTTCAAAGTGAAAGCAAAGTCCAATCATGCTGTAATCACTGCTTCAGAGGTGTGGCTTTTTTAATGAGGTAATCCATTTTGCACCGTAACTAGGTACAAGTGACAATATTAAATAAATCTAACTCTTCATTGATCTTGACTTGTTATACAGATCTAGAATAGTCTGCTCTGAGAGTGGCATGTTTTCAAGCCAACCACAGACTATTCCTAAGATAATTATGAACTCCAATTCCAGGCTATCTTTGTCGATCCGATTCATAAAATCTGTAAGAACATTAAAATCATTAATCATCAATGACCCTCATGTTGCCCCCCCCACCTTATTTCTTCCTATATACTTAGTCCAACAAATGTGGTTACTATTAGGCCTATAAACTACTCTCATGAGTGACTCATTACCCTCCCTATTTCTGAGCACTACCTAATATCTCCATTTTAATTTTGTCTTCTTGCTTTCAAACTCAAACATTCTCTGTTGAAATTCCACCTCACTACCCCTTTCTTCTCAAAAGCTACCTCTGCAGTAATCGTTTCTTGAACAGCTCAATGTCAAAATTATGTTTTGTTATGCTCCTGCAAAGGATCTTTGCATACTTTACTAAGGTCACAGCACTAAATAAATACATATTGTTCTTAAATCATTTTATACCTTTCATTAAAAAACAACCAAGAAACAATGAAGTTCAAACTTATATGATCAGCATTTCCAGATTTAATGGAGTTGTTGGGACTTTTTGCAATTATACATGCCCATCTTACCTTTTATTGGCATTCAGCATGACAGTCCCTGACAGCGTATCACCTGCCTTGGTGAAAAGTGGCGATTGAAGCAAACAGCGAACTTGGTACCAATGGGTCAAAGGTTCTGTCGGAGCAGTTGACAGCCACACCGTCATTCTGAGAGAGGGACATGAGGTCAGTACACACCACCAGAACAAAACTGAAATTAGTTCAGTACACAAAACCTTTAGAATTCGTAGAATCCCTACTCCGTGGAAGCAGGCCAACTGGCCTACCTAGTCCACACCAACCGTCTGAACAGCATTCCACCCAGACCTAACTTCCTACCCTATCCCTGCATAATCCAACTGGCTTGCACATCTTTGGACACGATGGGCAATTTACCATGACTAATCCACCTAACCTACACATCTTTGGACCATGGGAAAACCCATGCAGAGAATGTGCAAACTCCACGCAGATAGTTGCTTAAGGCTGGAATTGAACCGAGTCCTTGACATTGTGAGGCAGCAATGCTAACCATTAAGCCACCTCACTAACCTTTGTTCAGGTTTAGAACTCGCATTGACACATTCATCGATTCATTTTTTTCAAATTTTGTATCATTGCAGACAAAAGAAAAAAACCTGTGTGAATTAGGCAAGCCCATCCCTTCCGCAGCCATGTACAAAGCACCTTCTGCTCCAAGATTTTAAAAACAAATTTATCCATTTTCTGGGACTTGGGTATCGCTGGCTGGCCAGCAGTTATGGCCCATCTCTACTTGCCCTTTGAGAAGGTAGTGAGCTGCCTTCTAGAACTGCTGCAGTCCATCTTCTGTGGGCTGACCCAATGCCATTTGGGAGGGAATTTCAGAATTTTGACCCAGCAACAGTGAACGAATGGCGATATATTTCCAAGTCAGGATGGTGAGTGACTTGGAGGAGAGCTTGAAGGTGGTGGTGTTTTCATGTATCTGCTGCTCTTGTCCTTCTAGATGGAAGTGGTCATGGGCTTGGGAGGTGCTGTCTGAGGATCTTTGGTGAATTTCTGCAATGCATACACAACTGCCACTATGGGGTTGGTGGTGGAGGGAGTGGATGCAGTGTCAATCAAGCTGGCAGCTTTGTCCTGAATCGTGCCAAGCTTTGAGTGTTGTTGATGCTGCACTCATTCAGGCAAGTGGGGAGTATTCCGTCACACTCCTGACTTGTGCCTTATGGATGGTAGACAGGCTTTGGGGTGTCAGGAGGTGAGTTACCCCCTGCAGTATCCCTAGCCTCTGACCTTGCTCTTGTAGTCACTGCATTTATGCAGTGAGTCCAGTTGAGTTTCAGATCAGTGATAACTTCCAAGATGTTGACAATGGGGGATTCAATGATGGTAACACCATTGAATGTCAATGGGTGGCTTAGATTATGTCTTGTTGGTGATGATGGTCATAGCCTGGCATATGTGGGGTTGGTAATGTTACTTATCACTTGTCAGTCTTGCCTCTGGCCTCTAAACAGAGTTACAACTTCATCGCAATTAATGGAATTGTCCTATACATGGAATTAAGAGTTATAGAATGGAGGTGGTCAGAAGGCACATATCAGCCATGCCCTAACTGAATGGCAGAACAGGCTAAAGGATCCAAAATGGCCTAGCTCTGCTCCTAAGACTCCAGTTTGGTCTATTGCTTTCTACAAAGGCAAACCAAAATGGTTCCAGCAATACTTATATAACACATATTAAAGCCACTTGTCGTAACAAATAAATTAACAGCAATTTATACAAGTTTGAACTTAAATACTCACTGGGAACCAATGAAGGCCACATCGAACCAGAATGCCAAACCATGGACTAACCCTGAATGTAACATATGGAACTTGAATGGAATTTCTATCCTGTAATAATAAATAAAGCAGTGAAGACATTTGGGAGAATAATGTCAAATTGATATTAAAACTACTAAAAATAGTCACAGTTCTAGAAGTGTGCACAAGGGACATCCTGCTTCCTAAATCTCTCTCACACACACACACACACACACACACACACACACAGTACCTCAGTGCTGTCACAAAACAGAAGAAAGTTAGGAACCACAAACTTTAACCACCCAAGTAACTCTAGAGAGCAGTTTCACTCTAGCCTTGAATTAGTAAATCAACTCCAAGGTGTAAGAGTTAGCTTAAAAACCCTTCAAATCTCCTTCATTCAACACTCACTAAACCTTTCCTCCCCCTTTCCACACTTACTTAAGCCTCGCTGCTCCTGGCAATGAAACTGCTGCAGGGGAGACTGCAGACAATACACTGCAATTGCCTAAAACTCCAATAATTAGATACTGACATTAGATACTAACCTTAATTAACAGGTTTTAATTAAGATGTGACATTTAATTTTTTTTTCAGTGCTGATTGCACAAATGGTTTTCAGAAGCATTGCAGCTGTCTGCATTCAATGTAAAAATGGTACATTAAGTGATCAGTAGCACAAAAAAGGTACCTCAGCAACAGCAGTAAGGTCCAGGCATTCTTTCATTTATGCAAGAGTGCATAGCTGGCTGTACTTCCACTAAGCGGAAGAATTACAGGCAGTAAGCAATTACAATATTCCTACATCTTGTCATGACTACAACAGAGCTGTTAGTGCAATCACTGTAATGCTAAAGAGCATGCAGGTCAGCTGTCAATGGCTACAGAGTGGCAAAAATATTTCAAAGCCATCTCATGAACGTGTAGTACAAATTAAAATTTTAAAAAAAAATTCACCCTAAACCAAGAATATGGGTTATCTGGGAGCAGTGGGGAAATAGTCCAGGCTCTTTGCTCACAAATTGTGATGCAAGTATAGCCCTACTGATTATTGCCTGTGGTCACTCCCTGATATCCACCATTCTCCAATTGATACAAACAACCATCATCTCAGGTGACTGGAGAAGGAGTTCACAGCAAAACAAAAAAAAAAAAGCATGGAGTTGAGGATTCAGGGCTGCAGAGCATCTGGTTGACACTGGAGGTGAGTGTGGCCAGCATCACCATGTGCTACATTAACCAGGCACTGGATGTAGTGTGGATCTAGGCAGAAGTAGATCAGAGCAGACCTACTGTAATTTCACGAAAATCTCACCCCTCCACATGTTTTGTAAAAGAGGACAGAAAAAAGGTCACAGTATTCAATGTGCACTCCTTGACTCAACATTATTCACCCAAGCTTGCTATACAACTCATTGGTTTGGCAAAAACTATACAGCTAATAACTTGTACATTATCACAAATGCCCATTTACATACAACGATACAAGATTCAGCCATCTCCATTCTCACATCAACTTACCAGTGACTGCAGAGTAATCGAACTGGTCAGGCCTTCTGCAAACAAAAGTCGCCCAAATAACCCTCACTGCATCTATCATTTTGTTTTAAGATATACCTTCTGGGTTATTTTCGTGAAATTACAGTACTTCCGCCCTTGTAATAACATTAATGGATTGGCTGTTGAAATAACCAGGAAATTTAGCAGTCCTGCAAGCAAATCCTGATCTTAGCCAATTGACTCCAGCCCCAATAAATACAGGAGATGTGTGGCGATTCTGTGTGACTGGTGCTCCATCAGCCCTGTTCATTGTGACTCCAGCCCCAGACACAGGAGTTGTGTGACGATTCTCTGGGACTTGTATTCCATCAGCACTGTGCACTCTGAGTTCGACATCTTACCGGTGCAAATCATTCTCTTCGGCTTCTAGAAAGTTCACTGTGTACTTCACCGACTTGGCCATTAGAATCCTGATATCAAATGTGTCCTTAAAAACACAGTAAAATAAGTCACTAACCCTTGTAAAGAGAGGCAGCTTGCACCTTCACAACACCTAGGGACACAATGGAAATAAGTACAGAATCTGGAGTTAAGATACATTTAGTTGCCTCGCATGAGTTGCAGGCTTAGATAGAAGTGGAAATTTCCTATACCATCGACTTTTTTTAAAAAAAGTAAACACATACTCTTCAGTCAATTCCTTTCATGTTATCTTGAACAAACCAAAACATGTTGGCAAGGAGTCAAATGGCTAATCATATCGCAGCTCAGCTGCTTCTGTACAATGTTTGACCATCATGAGTAACAGAGCCAAATACAATCCAATCCATACTCAAATATCCATATGCTTATTTTAGAACCCTGGTCACTGAATAAAAGCAATAAAGACATTCTCTTCCCCAGCGCACAAGCTCAAATCTATTTGTCACAATCCAGGTTTTGGCCTGTTATACATCAAATACAGATCAGGTATCCACTCTCCTTAAGTCTGAAAATCAAAAAACCGAAGGTCATTTTGGAAGTTGATCCGAACAGACCTGTTGATATGTTGAGATCTGGTCTTTTGGACATAAGATTTTTTTGGTTGGTTCAAATGGACCTAAAAGTGAAGTTTATTTTCCAAAGGGCCGAATTCAGTGTATCTACAGGTCCATTTGGGATCTTTGATAAGAAAATCTTCGCTTTTCGGCCTATTTGGTTTAGTGATTTTCTTTTCTCTCTCTACCAGCTACCCTCCCTCAAAAAAAGGGTGCAAACCAACTACAGTGGATCCAAAAACCAAAAGTATCCTTTATCCAAAAACTAGGTGGTCAATTCCTGACCTGTATCTTCAGATTTAATATTCAATCCTTGAAATTCTCCCAGCAACACAGGTGAACAAAAATTTATGGTGCACAATTAAATTGATTTTAAATTAGCATACATTAGTAATGCTTGCAACACACTCACCACAATAGGCTGCTTGAAGTATTCATCTACTGCTGCACCTCGGAGGGCTGATAAATCCACACCGTGGAAAGATGGCTGATACCTGGTATCAAGCACAAGATATGCCAGTTAGTCACAAGAAACAAAAAAGAAAAAGCAGAACTGGATTCACCTCAAAGTTAAAATAAAACAAAATCACCCAGTAAGATGTCAGGTTCAAAATGGAGCTAGTAACAAGAAAAAATAGCAAATGCACGAATTGGCAAAGTTCACAAACAACAAAAAGCTTTGTTACAGCCCAAACTGTAATGTCAACAGGGCCAGAATTATTTATACAATGGAGATCAAGACAACCATAAAAATAGCTTGTGGTCAGTTCAATGCTTGGACTGGTCCACATTTACGACATTCCATAAAGATTTGGGTCTCAACAGTGCCAGAAAAGAGGATAACTTTCCCATAATCAGGGCAAACTGCAGAGAAGCGTCTCGTTAAATACTCGTGCAACTCTAAGTTCCAGTGCAGTTCTCATTGCATCTTGCTTGTGTGGACTACTCTCAGAAACATCCCATCTCAGTGCAATGGAATTAAGGGAAGTAGGTCTGTTCTTCAGTTCCCTGTACTGACTGAGTGGCAGCCAGCAACATTTCTAAAGAAACTGGAAAAGCACAACAGCACTAGCTGTTGACAATTTAGGACTTCAGTGGCATCACCTGCCAAAAGTATTACATTTATTTTTAACCAAGTGACAGAATTCCAGCTCCAGCAGAACAGTGTAGACAAATATATTTCTAGAGACCCAAATATACATCTCAAATTACTGAGGGCAGTAGTGGTAGAAAGAGGGAGTTGGGAGAATAAACAATGTTGTAAAAATAGTCCCAGATCACATCAGGAATATTGTATAAAGAAACCTGTGAAATACATCCCTTTGTGAACATCATTTGCTGACATGGATTTTACAAATATAAGTGGTTTCAGACTGCATCTTGTATATTTGGGTCAGGAAACAGGCATTTATTTCAGCTGGTGCATGCTTAAACAGGTTTTACTATACAATGAGTTGCAACAGATGTTGAAGGGATCTGTTCCCACACCAGGAAGACCTGGGCAGATTTGGATTTATAAATGGCAAGTAATATTGGTGTCACACAAGTACCTGGCAATGACAACTGACAAAAGAAGGGGAGTCCAAAACTACAGGGCATAGGTTTAAGGTGAGAGGGGGAAGATTTAAAAGAGATAAGATTTAAAAGAGACCAGAAGGGTAACTTTTTCACGCAGAGAGTGGTGCATATATGGAACAAGCTGCCAGAGGTGGTGGTGGAGACTGCTACAATTACAACATTTAAAAGGCATCTGGATGGTACATCAATTGGAAAGGTTGAGAGTGATATGGGCCAAATGGGACTACTTCAATTTAGGGTTCCTGGTTGGCACAGATGAGTTGGGCTGAAAGGTCTGTTTCCGTGCTGTATAACTCAATGACTATGACACGTTTCACCATGTACAAAAGCACAAACCAGGAGTACAATGGAATATTTTTCATTGCATGATTGAATGCAGCTCCAACAATACTCCAGAAGCTTGACACCATTCAGGGCAAAGAACCTGCTTGGCTGGCATCCTGTCCATCACATTAAACATTCACTCCCTCTACCACTGGTACACAGTGGCAGTAAGGTGTACCAATTATAAAGTAGTGCAGCAACTCGCCAAACCTCCTTGACAGCCATTTCTAAACTGCTGACTTTTACTGCTTAGGATGTAGAAGGGCAACAGATGCACGAGAACACCAGCGCCTACTTGCAAGTTTCATTTCAACTCTCACACCTTTCCTGATTTGGAACTGTAATCACCACTTCATTACTATCGCTGAATTAAAAAAACTTGGAACGTCTTCCCCAGCATCATCAGGTGTATCTACACCACATGGAATAAAGCAGCTCAAGGTGGTTCACTGCCACCTTAAGATTAGCAATACTTCTGTTGAAATCATGAATAAAATATAGTGCAGACTGAAGCTTAGGAGAGAGAAAAAAAGAAAAAAAAACACTGATCCAGAGTGAAATTTAAAAGGAAGCTTTTAAAGACAAATCCAAAAAGACACATTTAAATAGATATTGAAAGGACATGGCTGGACAGTTAGGGTATGGATGCTATACTCAGATGGAGAATTGCAGGATTGATTGATGGACTGATCTAATATCATATGTACTGAGGTACAGTGAAAAGCTTAGCTTACAAGCAGATCACAGTAAGCAAGCATGTACAGATCAAAAAAGACTTACACAACCACCTGATGAAGGAGCAGCGCTCCGAAGGATATTGCTTCTAAATAAATTTGTTGTATTATACCTGGTGTTGTGTGATTTCTAACAGAGGCATACAGGTTACATTGCACAGGGAGTGCGTTAAATGAGATCAGCGTTGGCAAGATCAGAGTAATTTTTACAGATTTAGAATTTAAGTTTAAAAAAGTGCAGCACAGTTATAAGAAATGTTAGATCTGCTGTAGGGAGCTTGCAAGGAGTCAGTGTCGGCTTAAATGCACAGGATTTGTTTGCTCCCAAAGAAGCTGAACACTGAATTCTTTCTGCATTGAAACAGCTCTGGTATAAAGCATTTTAAATATTTAAGGCCACTTGTTTTAACACATTTTACTCACAATATGAAACAAGTGCTTTCTGAAGAGCTTTCAGTTAATAATTACTCAGATGGGGAACACATTGTTCTGCCTCAAAAACTGTCCTCCCACACGTCTGAAGACACCCCTCCCCACCAAAGCAGAACAACCACCATACCAGAAGTTTGCTTTTGTGAACTGTTCCATGTAAAGCTGCTCATCTGTAAAGGGCGCTAGGTGAACGTCACCAAGGGTTGGAAACAGATTACCTAGAATGAAAGCATACGTTCATTAATCATTGCAGGCATATAAAATACACCAAAGCAGGCCTGGCTATCCACCAGGACAACATAATAGCAATACACTTTTGAAGCTTGGATGCCATGATGTCAAAAGCCACATGGCTTAATTTAACCTGAAGGGTGGAGGTCAATTGACCTGGGTCTTCTCTATTGCTGAGTAACAGCAGCGAAGATCTGAGAGTTGGTCACCAATTCATCTGTCCAGCTGGACCTTGACAGGTGGTAGAACAGGGAGGGCAGACCAAATAAAAAGGGAAATTAATGTGGACAGAATGAAGAAGGTAGAAAAATTGATTGCAACACAGCAGAACTTGCACTATTCTTAATGCAGCAATAAAACAAGCCCCGGTTTTTCTTGCTAAATTCAAGTAGACAACTTGAGGGAAAACTATTTTGATGAAAGTTGACATCAAGGTCATAGAACAAAGCCATGCAAGTTACCCTGCTTGCTCGTAGGACATTTGAATGAGCCCAGGAAAGGACATGAAACAGATGAGGCTCCACATTACAGAGCACACACAAACTTGGCAAACATCTTCTTAAATTTTGAACACCAGACCATTGGGACAGTTAAGAGTTGCTGACTGCTGATCAGGAACAATCTACAGACAAGGAGCACACTGAAACTGGTTCCAGGCCTGATTCTTTTTTTACCTGCCACACTGGTCAATACTGAAGAAGGAATATCAGAGGTTTTTAATATATCTGTGCATTTGGAAAAAGTGGATTTGACAGTAGTAAAGATTGATTATGTGATTCAACCCATGACACTCCAACTCACCGTATGTCTCAGTAGGAGATAGCTTGTTAACCATAGCCTTGAGAAAGAAGCTCATGTTTTAGTGAAACAAACTATGAACTTTAAAAATAATTCAAACAGATGCCTTTTAAGCAGTAGTCAACTAGGAGCAACAAACAAAAATAAAACTGAGCGAAGAACCAGCAGACCAAGGGGATGTAGTGATATTATCACCAGACCAACGTTCAGGCTAGATTGCTGGAAGAACATGGGTTTGAATTCCACCATGGCAGATGATAAAATCTAAACCAATGAAAATTTAGAATTAAAAGCTAGTGTTATGGATCAATTAGGGCTGGGTTATAAATGCTGGCCCAGCCATGAACAAATGAAAAGAAATGCCCGAGAATGCTGATTTGAACCCAGGTGTCAAAAAACAAACAAGAAGAACAGAACAATACAGCTCAGGAACAAGCCCTTCAGCTCTCCAAGCCTGCGCCGACACATTTTGCCCGTCCTTACTAAAACTATCTTTGCTTACAGGATCTGTATCCCCCTATTCCCTTCCTATTTGTGTGTTTGTCTAGGTGCTTCTTGAATGCTGCTATTGTGTCTGTTTCCACCATCTCCTCTGGCGACATGTTACAGAGTTTGATAAGCTAGTTTTGTATCCATCTTGCTGGTTCACCCTTCTACCAGGTGATTTCACTTTTAGTACCAGTCTGCCACAAGGGACCTTGTCAAAGGCTTCACTGAATTTCATGTAGACAACATTACCACTTTCCCCTCAATCATCTTCATCACCTCCTCAGAAAAGTCGATTAAGTTAGTGAGGCATGACCTCCCCATACAAAACCATGCTGTCTATTGCTAATACGTCTGTTTATTTCTAAATGTGTAAAGATGTTGTTCTTGAGAACCTTTTCCAATAATTTTCCTACCACCAACGTGAGGCTCACAGGTCTGTAATTTCCTGGATTATCCCTGCTACTCTTCTTAAACAATGGGACAATATTGGCTATTCTTCAGTCCTCTGGGACCTCACCTGTGGCCAAAGAAGATACAAAGATGTCTGTCAACACTCCAACAATTTGTTCTCTTACCTCCTTCATTATTCTGGGATGGATCCCATTAGGACCCGGAGACTTATTCCGCCAATTTCTTCTCTTTGGTGAATACTGACATGAAGTATTTGTTTGGGACTTCACCTACCTCTTCTGGCTCCACATGGAGATTCTCTCCTTTGCCTTTGTGTGGATCAACCCTTTCCCTGGCTACCCTCTCGCTTTTTATATGCATAAAAAGACTTTGGATTCTCCTTAATCATGTTTGCTAATGACTTTTCATGACTCGTTTCAGCCTTCTAATTCCTTGTTTAAGTTCTTTCCTACTTTCCTTATTTTCTTCAAGGGCTTCACCCTCCTAGACTTTACTTTTGTTTCCTTTTTGACCAAAGTCATAACATCCCTGGTCATCCAATGTTCACATAACTTGCCATACCTACCCTTTATTCCCACAGGAATGTTCCAGTCTTGAACTCTTATCAACTGCCATTTGAAATATTCCCACATGTCCCATGTCGATTTACTCTCAAACAGCTGCCTCCATCAAAATTCTCCAGTTCCTGCCTAATATTGTTGTAGTTCACCTTCCCACAATTTAACACCTTCACCCGAGGACTGCTGTTTTCCCTATCCATGAATATCTTAAAACTTATGGTCTTATGGTCACTAGTCCCAAAGTGCTCTCCCACTGAAACTTCACTTCACCTGGCCGGGCTCATTTCCCAAAACAAGGCCCAGTATGACCCCTTCCCTGGTTGGACTGTTTATATTTTGTGTCAAGAATCCTTCTTGAATGGCCCTTACAAATTCTGCCCCATCCAAGCCCCTAACTAGTGAGTCCCACTCAATATAGGGAAAGTTAAAATCACCCACAACCACACTTCTGTTTTTACATCATTCCAAGATCTGTCTACACATTCTCTCCTCTATCTCCTGCTGGCTGTTGGGAGGTTTGTAGTATACCCCCAGCATTATGATTTCACCTTCCCTATTCCTGAGTTCTACCAAAGGTCTGGTCCAGAGCCAAAAGTTGTATCAAATATGCACTAGCATGTATACAGTACACACTGTACGTACACCTAAAGGCACTGCTATAATACAATCCACAGCAGTTGATTAAAGAACTTATCAACTTATCATTGATTTCCCCAAAGACAGAAGCACCATTAGTTCTCATCTCTGAAGATTGGATGTCAATGTTTAATATCATCCTAGACTGAAATGGGCTGGAATCATCTTCACATCTCTTTTTGTCAAAAGAAATAATAAGCATCAAGATGAAGACACATTAAATCACATTCAGTATTCTAGAGTAAGGATCTTGAATCAAAGGAGGCAAGAATGCCACAAAAGGTCAAAACTCAAGACAGATAATTCACCAGGTGAGCTCTTAACCATATGGTTCACATGACACTCCAAGGTCACGCATGGTCTGTGGCTCTCAGAAGACACTATGCCTGAAATTGTCAGCATGCAAAAATATTATATTCTTCTGAATTATACACAAGAAAATACCTTGAGCAGCAAAAACGAGCCGAGATAGCTAACTATGCTCAGAGATGACGGGAGTATTTGTACTCTTGGGTCATACAAAGTTAAAAATCACAACACCAGGATATAGTCCAACAGGTTTAATTGGAAGCACACTAGCTTTCAGAGCATCGCTCCTTCATCAGGTGATAGTGGAGGGCTCAATCCTAACACAGAATTTACAGCAAAAATTTACAGTGTGATGTAACTGAAATTATACATGGATAAATTGATTGTCTGGGTCATACAGAATGTGACACGTTCTATTTTTTTGGATTATGTACAAGCAGGACAGAACCGATCTATTTATAAATCAAAAGCCAGCAATCTAATACCATGCTGTTAAGATAAATCATTCCAAATAAAAGGATACATCCTCAAAATTTAGATCTAGGGAGATACAGCTGATGAGAGTCTAGTGGGATCTAAACAGTGAGACAACCTTGACATAAAACTGCCCTTAGTCTTGGAGCCTGCAATTTAATTATGTTGTCTGGCCAGATTGAAGACTAGATACTGCATGTTATTGCTTTGCACATCTGGAGAAGGGCGTGGGGGGGTGGGCCGAAAAATAAATGAGAGTTAGCTCACAGCTACAATTACATGACCTGTCAGCCAGTAAAGAAGTTAACAACACTTGGTAAAATCTGACTGAGATTACTCCAACACTCATCTGTCAGCCAACCAGAGACTGAGGTCCTCAAGAAAATTATGTGCAAACACTCTTTCTAATCCCTCACTCCCAGATGGCTGGCTCACGCTTCATGTTTGAACAGACTGAACTTTTGTTTAGAAAGGAGTGGGCAAAATGAAAACATTTAAAAATGAAGACCACAAGCTGTACTTCAGCTTACTTGATACCTCTCTGAAAAGGTTCGACTGCTTTATAAATGTGTGAGCACACATATTTTATAAAGACCCAATAACAAGCACAGCAGACCATCAAATGAGCCAGCCACATCAAGTACTGAAATCATATTAAAGAACATCTCAAAGAAAACTTGAAGTGAAAGGAAGACCAGATTTCCAACTCATGACACTCAGGAAATCTGACATAAACTGGGCATTTCCACAAAAATCTCCAATATGTTTGGAACACAAAATATCAAACAAAAATATGAATTTTCTACTGATAGCTACAAGTTGTAACCCCCCCTCCCACCCCCAAATCCTGATCTTTCTCTTTAACACCAAATAAAATGTAAGAGAGAGCGAGAGTTATCTTTTCAAATGGAATCTTACTTCTACAGAACTAAAAAGGAGAACAGTAACCTGATGGGTTTTGAGGAGGCTTGGGCAGGGTGTTAGGGAAAAGAGAGTGCGCGAGACACAGCGCGCGAGAGTGTGAAATTGGGAGGAAGAAAATAAAGGAGGGAGAGGGAGGAACAAAAAATAAAAGAGGATCTGGGATAAGTTGAGGATGGGCCAAATAGGTCATCAATCTGAAATGCTTCTCGTTTCTCACCACAGATGTTGCCAGACCTGCTGAGATTTTCCAACTTTTTGTTGCTGTTTCAGATTTCCAGCATCTGGAGTATTTTGCTTATGTGTTGTTATGGAGGGCAGGCAAGATTAAATGACAAAGATAACTAGAAAATATGAGCAAGAGCAGGCCATTCAAACCTGCTTCACCATTCAATGTGATCATAGCTGATCATCCAACTGAGTACCCTGTTCTTGTTTTCTCCCCATGTCCTTTGATCTCTTCAACCCCCAAGAATTGTATCTGACTCCTTTTTCAAAACATTCAACATTTTGGCTTCAACTGTTTTCTGTAGCAGAGAATTCCAGAGGCTCATCACACTCTGGTGAAGAAATTTCTCCTCATCTCAGCCCTCAATGGTCTACCTCATATTTTTCAATGACCTCTGGTTCTGGACACCACAGTCACCAGTGACATCTACTGCTAGAATATTCTTGGTTTCTATGAAATCCTTCCCAATGCTTCTAAACTCCAGTAGATGGTGCCCTTATTGATCCACTCTTTCTTCATGTGTCATTCCTGACATCCTAGGAATCAAGATAGTAAATCTTTATTATACTCTCTCCACAGCCTGAACACCCTCAGATAATGAGATCAAAACTGCACACAATACTCCAGATGTGATTGCACCAAGGCCCTGTACAATTGCAGCATGACATCCCTGCTCCTGCATTCTAATCCTCTCACTATGAAGGCCAACGTACCATGTGCCTTCTTCACCACTTGGTGCACCTGCACGCTTACTTTCAGTGACTGATGTACAAAGACACCAGAGTCTCATTGGACTTCCCACTTCCCCAATTTATCACCATTCAGATAATATGCACTCCTGTCTTTCTTACCAAAGTGAATAACTTCACATTTATCCATATTGTACTGCAGCTACATGCATTCACCACTCACTCACTGAACCACCTTTGCATCCTCATCACAGCTTTGTATCGTCTACAAATGTAGAAATAATCCATTTAATTCTTTCACCTAAATCATTAAATACATTTTGTAAATAATTGGGGTTCAAGTAACGGCTCCTATGATACTTCACGAGACAGTGCCTGCTACTCATGAAAAAGACCTCATACACTACCCCCAAACCGAAGAGCTAGAACTGTAATGCTAATCTCTTACGTGGGACCTCACTGAAAGCTTTCTGAAAGTTCAAATAAATCCCATTCATTGCTTCCTGCTCATCAATTCTGCTAATTACATCCTTGAAAATTTTAATTGATTTGTCAAGCACGATTTCCCTTTTGTCAATGCATGCTGACTCTGTCCGATCTAGTTCACTGTTTTCCAACTGCTCTGCTATTAAATAGTTTCTAATGGACTCCAACATTTTGCCCATTACCCATGTCAGGCTGACTGATCTATAATTCTGTTTTCCCTATATCATCTTTTTAAAATTGTGGGATTACATTAGCTTACCTTCAATTCATAGGATCTGGTCCAGAGTCAGAGTCAATAGAATCTTGAAAGGTGACCACCGGTTCCACTGTTTCTAGCACCACTTCCAATTATTCTGGTAGGAAATCTGGCTCTGGGGATTTATCAGCCTTTAATACCATCAATTTCCACAACTCCATTTCCATACTAATATGGAATTCCTGCAGTTCCTCCCACTCACTAGACAATCAAACATTTTTAGGATATTATTTACATTCTTATTTGAGAAGACGGAACAAAACTAAATCAATTGATCTGCCATCTCTTTACTCCCCATTATAACTTTTCCTGTTTGACATGTAACAAAAAGGCAAAAAAAAAGGAAGTGGTAATGATTTTAATGAATAAACAAAGCCCAGGTTTGAATAGTAGAATGAATGATGTCTCTGTCTGAAATTTGAAAAAAAAAACAAGCTCAAGACATGGTAAAAACAAAAATTAAAACTAAAGGAAATTGCCAAATTCAATAGGCCCTAACTGTAAGAGGTGCTGCTTCTTGAGCTTACTTTTGACAAGATATTCTCACTTCTCAAGGCTTTGACAAACCGGATGTGAATCACAAACCCCACAGGAGATCCCCTTACCAAGGAATTAATTTTCATATCCTGCACACAGTGAATTTCACAAATGAGCACACATCCTTAGTCCCAAAGTAAAAATCAATTTCCTTTTCTGAGCTAGAGTGTGCTGGTCTCTTCCTGTGTGTCAACCTTTGGCAGTAGGTCCTATTTTAAAAGCAGCATTCCAGATCCCTTTCATATACAATTCCATTGAGAAAGGGAAATATCGACAAGATTTTAAATTGCTGAGAGAGTTATTTATATTACTAAATGCTTAGTGTGTGATTGCAAGTTAGCTGCTGTGACCATGTCATGAAGGATCACGAGAGAAATTTTGAAATCCTGTAATCAATTACATGAAAAAAGTGTTATAGCATGTAACCTCCCAAACCTGAAGTAAAATTAGACACTGGTCTGGATTATGGTGATGGCTGGAGGTAAAGTACAATGCATTGGTTTGTGCTTAATGGGCTAGTTAATTAGACACAGGAGTAAGAATAGTCAGGAGATAAAAACAATGACTGCAGATGCTGGAAACCAGATTCTGGATCAGTGGTGCTGGAAGAGCACAGCAATTCAGGCAGCATCCGAGGACAGGCAAAATCGACGTTTCGGGCAAAAGCCCTTCATCAGGAATAAAGGCAGAGGGCCTGAAGCGTGGAGAGATAAGCTAGAGGAGGGTGGGGGTGGAGAGAGAGTAGCATAGAGTACAATAGGTCAGTGGGGAAGGAGATGAAGGTGATAGGTCAGGGAGGAGAGGGTGGAGTGGATAGGTGGAAAACGAGCTGGGCAGGTCGGACAAGTCCGGACAGGTCAGGGATCGAGTTGCTGGAGGTTAGAAGCGAGGATGAGGTGGGGGAAGGGGAAATGAGGAAACTGTTAAAATCCACATTGATGCCCTGGGGTTGAAGTGTTCCGAGGCGGAAGATGAGGCGTTCTTCCTCCAGGCACCTGGTGGTGAGGGAGCGGCGGTGGAGGAGGCCCAGCACCTCCATATCCTCGGCAGAGTGGGAGGGGGAGTTGAAATGTGACAGGAATGGTTGTTGCAGGTTCCAGGATTTAGATGTTTCAGTAAGAAGAGAAAACATGGCAAAAGAGGGGGAGGTGTGGCATTATTAGTCGAGGACAGTATTACAGTGGCAGAAAGGATATTTGAGGACTCGTCTATTGAGGTAGTATGGGCTGAAGTTAGAAACAGGAAAGAAGAGGTCACCCTGTAGGGAGTTTTCTATAGGCCTCCGAATACTTCCAGAGATGTAGAGGAAAGAATAGCAAAGATAATTCTGGATAGGAGCGAGAGTAACAGGATAGTTGTTATGGAGGTCTTTAACTTTCCAAATATTGACTGGAAATACTATAGTCCGAGTACTTTAGATGGGTCAGCTTTTGTCTAATGTGTGCAACATAGTTTCCTGCCGCATTATGTAGGCAAGAGACCTACACGATATTTATATGGTGCTGGAAAAGCACAGCAGGTCAAGCAGCATCCTCGGAGAAGGAAAATCAACATTCCAGGCAAAAACCCTTCATCAGGAATGAGGCTGAGAGCCTCAGGAGTGGAGAGATAAATGGGAGGGGGTGGGGCTGGGGGAAGGCAGCTGGAGGGTAATAGGTGCATGGAGGTGGGGGTAAAGTTAATATGTCAGAGGGGAGGGTGGTGTAGATAGGTGGGAAGGATGATGGACAGATGGGACAGGTCATGGGGACGGTCTAAAGCTGGAAGGTTGGAACTGGGATAAGGTGGGGGGAGGGGGAATGAGGAAACTGGTGAAATCCACATTGATGCTGTGGGGTTGAGGGTCCCTAGGCAGAAGATGAGGCTTTCTTCCTCCAGGCACGGGGTGGTTAGCGAGTAGAGATGGAGGAGCCCAGGACCTGCATGTCCTTGGCGGATTGGGAGGGGGAGTTGAAGTGGTCAGTTACAGGGCGGTGGGGTTGGTTGGTGCTGGTGTCCTGGAGATGTTCTCTGAAGCACTCTGCAAGTAGGAGTCCTGTCTCCCCAATGTCGAGGAGACCACATCAGGAACAACAGATACAGTAAATGACATATATGGAAGTGCAGGTAAAACCCTGATGGATGTGGAAGGCTCCTTTGGGGCCTTGGACAGAGGTGAGGGGTGAAGTTTGTGCGCAGGTTTTGCAATTCCTGCAGTGGCAGGGGGAGGTGGTTTGGTGGGAGTGATGGACCTGACAAGGGAGTCGCAGAGGTAATAGTCTTTACGGAAATCGGATAGGGGTGGGGATGGAAATATATGTCTGGTGATGGGGTCCTGTTGTTGGTGGCGGAAATGGCAGAGGATGATGCAATGTATACAGAGGTTGGTGGGGTGCAAGGTGCACCGGGGGGCGGGGGTTCTGTCCTTGTTGTAGTTGGAGGAGTGGGGTTCGAGGTGTGGGAAGTGGATGAGATGCGCTGCAGGGTATCATCAACCATGTGGGAGGGAAAATTGCAGTCTTTAAAGAAGGAGACCATCTGGTGTGTTCTGTGGTGGAACTGGTTCTCCTGGGAGCAGATGCGGTGGAGGTGGAGGAATTGGGAATAAGGGATAGCATTTTTACCGGAGGTAGGGTGGGAGGAGGTGTAGTCCAGGTAGCTGTGGGAGTCACTGGGTTTGTGGAAGATGCCAGTGTTGAGTCGGTCACCATTGATGGAGATGGAGAGGTCCAGAAAGGGGAGGGAGGTTTCAAGATGGTCCAGGTGAACCTAAGGTCGGGTTGGAATGTGTTGGTGAAGTTAATGAACTGTTCAACCTCCTCATGGGAGCCCGAGGTGGCGCCGAAACAGTCATCAATGTAGCGGAGGAAAAGGTGGGGAATGGTGCCGGTGTAACTGCGGAAGATGGACTCTTCAACGTAACTGACAAAGAGGCAGGCATAGTTGGGGCCCATGCGGGTGCTCATGGCTACCCTTTTGGTCTGGAGGAAGTGGGAGGATTCTGATCGAGTCTGCTCTGCCATTCAATCATGGCTGATAAGTTTCTCAACCCCATTCTCCTGCTTTCTTCCTGTAATCTTGATCCCCTTGATATTCAAGAATCTATCTAACTCAGTCTTAAATATACTCAACGACCTGGCCTCCACAGCCTTCTGTGGCAATGAATTCCATAGATTCACCACTCTCTGGCTGAAGAAGTTTCTCCTTATCTCCATTCTAAAAGGTCTTGTTTTACTCTAAGGCTATGCCCTTGGGTCCTAGTTTCTCCTACCAATGGAAACATGTTCCCCCATCCACTCTGTCCAGGCCATTCAGTATTCTTTATGTTTCAATTAATCCCCCCTCATCCTTCTAAACTCCATCAAGTATAAAACCAGAGACCTCAAACGTTCCTCATATGTTAAGTTTTTCCTTTCTGGGACCATTCTTGTGAACCTCCTCTGAACACGCTCCAGGGCCAGGACATCTTTCCTGAGATATGGGGCCCACACCCTCTCCTCCCTGACCTATCACCTTCATCCCCTCCCCCACTCACCCATTGTACTCTATGCTACTTTCTCCCCACCTTCCTCTAGCTTATCTCTCCACGCTCCAGGCTCACTGCCTTTATTCCTGATAAAGGGCTTTTGCCCGAAACGTCGATTTTGCCTGTCCTCGGATGCTGCCCGAATTGCTGTGCTCTTCCAGCATCACTGATCCAGTAAGAATAGTCAATCTGCCTGTCCAAAGCAAGTTTGCTGTAAATTGGAGCAATCCTGAACTTGTGATGATCTGTCTGGCATGGCATTGCACCACTGCCCCATGAAATCAAGAGTGCAAACAAAGCAGTTCGACACCACCAACTCAAGTTAGTAGGAGCGGATTCCCTCTCCTCAGAGACTGTTTTCCGTCTCATCATTGTGTTGCCTCATTTCTAACTATTCACCAGTGCCATTGCCATAAATTTTCTCTCGTAGTGATTGAAGTATCTTTTTCTTCCCTCCTTTTATTACCTATGAGTCCACAGGCACTAGAGTCACACAGCACAGAAGAGGCTCTTCAGCTCAACAACTCTGCGCTGATCTGTTGACACTCCTAGCATTTCCCAGCACTTTTCCCTCGCCATCTTCTTCTGATCTCCCATATCAATCAAGTATTTGTTTAGTTGTCTTGTTAATTTCTTCATCCTACTATTAAATGTGACTTTTCCTGCTATGATTGCAGTTCTCAACACACTGGTCCATTTACCAACAGTGACATACGTCCCCGATGATGAAATTATTTCACTAAGTCCAACAGTTTTCTATTTATTAAAATGCTGACCCCATGTCCTGCAAAGACATGGCATGAAACTGGTCACACTTGCTAGCATATAGCAGTTACTTTTCAGATGCACGGTTACTTCCCTGAATGATCTACTCATTTCCCTTTAAAGCACATAGCTATGCACAAAAAGTTAGTTTGCTGCTTCCTTCCTTAGAATTTTAATACCAGTGACCATTCTGCAGCTTACTTCTTGTAACACTCAATTCACACACAAACATCAGGGCTCATACAAATCAAATCATTTTCCTCCACCTTCTTTGTTTCAATACAAATTCACTTATCCTCTTTGGTAACATAGCTGTCGCATCCTCTAAGTCAGTTAATAGTTACCCATCTCAATTTTTGATTGCTTGAATTCTCATCCTTTGACTAATTAAATAATTTGTTCATTCCATACAAACACATGCAACCTTGAAGTGTGTTTCATGTGAAATGTTTCACACAACAGTTTTAGACAGACACCAGATACAGAACATAAACTCTGTCAATGAAAGTTCACAGATGAACAACAGCCAAACACAGATAAATAATAAGTAACATTCATGATAGGCAATGATCATCGCTGACACCCCCTTGACCTTCTACAGCATTACCACCTCTGAACTACCATTATCAACACCCTGGGGTACCATTTAATAGAAACAGGACAAATTGTACAAATATTGTGTACACAAAAACAGACCAGAGCCTGAGAATTTTAAGGTGACTTACTTTCATCCTGACTCTCCAAAATCAGAATGACAAGACACAAACCAGCACCTATGTCAAAGATAAAGATGGCAAATTGTCTCCTTGAACTGCAGCAGTTTTGGAGTGCAGGTTGGTGCAACAGTGTTATTGAGAAGGGAGCTCCAGAATTCTGATGTAATGACAATAATGAAAGTGATAATAATCCCAAATTACAATGGTGGTGGATCTTGGAGAACTTGCAGGTAATGTTGTTCGAATGTTGTTGCCCTTGTCCTTCTAGGAGATGAAGACTGTGGGTTGGGAAGGTGCTGTCAAAAGAATCCTTGGTGAGTTGTTACAGTATACCTTGTAAATGGTGCACGCTGCTGTCAGTGTGCTTCAGTGGAGGATAGTCAATATTGAATGTGACAGGTAGGGCACTGATCAAGGGGTTGCTTTGCTCTGAATGATGTCAACCTTCACAAATGCTGTGGAGTTGCACGCATCCAGGAAATTGGAGAGTCAGGATGAGAGTTAGTGTCGAAGAAGTTCAACCCAATGACCAGAGACCACAAACTAGGATCGCAGCAAAATTGACTTGCAGTTTATTAGGAGAAAGTGAGGTCTGCAGATGCTGGAGATCAGAGATGGAAATGTGTTGCTGGAAAAGCGTAGCAGGTCAGGCAGCATCTAGGGAACAGGAGAATCGACGTTTTGGGCATTAGCCCTTCTTCAGGAAGGGCTAATGCAGTTTATTAGACAAAGCGATATCGCGGAAGAGAAACTGACCAGGCTGACACAGAACCAATTCTCTACATAGATGGCCAGGATTCTCTTCCTCGAACGGAAGGGGCAGGCAGGTTTTATAGAGGCACAACACAAAGATGATAATTGTAAAGCAATTACAATACAAATGGTGAAAATTGTAAAGCAATTAAAACAAGAATAAACTGAAGGGACATTAATCAAGCGTCCGGCAGCAGCAATTCATTTGTAATTGGCACAGGAGATTCCAGCCATCTCTGAGTGGGTAAGAATGTCTTCTTGAGGAATCTTCACTGTATTTCCCATCCACGCGAATATGTGCACATCCCTTCTCCTGGCATTCAGGTCTGTCCGCTGTATTCTTCCTGCGAGTGAAGTCTTCCAGGGTCTCTCGGTCTTGTTTGTTTATGCGGTATTGGTTTCAAGGAAAAGTGAGCCTGCCCTTAGGGTATTG
The DNA here is from genome assembly GCF_004010195.1 of Chiloscyllium plagiosum. NCBI lineage: Eukaryota > Metazoa > Chordata > Chondrichthyes > Orectolobiformes > Hemiscylliidae > Chiloscyllium > Chiloscyllium plagiosum. The sequence continues at coordinate 96,057,315 of NC_057717.1, read as the reverse complement.
GGACCGCTAATTGGAACTGTGAGCTTACTGTGAAGGCTGTTTGGGAAGTGTATTCTCTGATCTGGGAGTAGTTCGGCCTGGTTTCTATGTTAGCCTGTTTGGCCAAGACTGGTGCATTGCGGGTGTGTTCTGTGTGTGTTGGTAGGCTTGGTCTGTATTTCGCAGGCCGGCTTCTTTGCTTACGTAGTCATGCTGTAGGTGTAGGTGGGCAGGGTAGCAGATCTCTCCCCCCCGCCGTTAGCTTTTATACATACAATTTGTCCTGTTTCTGGTCAATGGTACCCCCAGGATGCTGATAACGGTGGTTCAGAAGTTGTAATGCCATCGAGGGTCAAGGGGATGTCGGTGATCATTACCGGACATGAACGTAATTTATTATTTAGCAGCCCAAGTCTGGACATAGTATCCAAACTTTGCAAGACCTGGACATGCTTCAGTGTTGGAGTAACTGCGAGAGATACTGTATATTGTGCAATCAATGAACATGCACTGCTTCAATATGAGTCATTGCGAATGGTGTTGAACATTGCACAGTGAACATCTCCACATTTGACCTTATGAAGGAGGGAAGGTCATTGAAGAAGTTAAAAATCACACAACACCAGGTTATAGTCCAACAAGTTTATTTGGAAGTACTAGCTTTTGGAGAGCTGCTCCTCCAAAAACTAGTGCTTCCAAATAAACCTGTTGGAATATAACCTGGTATTGTGTGATTTTAAACTTTGTTCATCCCAGTCCAATACTGGCATCTCCTCATCATGGGTGTCATTGATGAAGATAGTTGAGCTGAGAACACAACCCTGAGGAACATCTATAGAGATGTACTGAAGCAGAAATGACAAACCACGAACAAACACAATCATCTTGCTTTTGTACCAGTTATAACTCCAACAGTGAAGAGCAGCAGCCACCACCACCAACACTCTTAAATTTAGTTTCTAACTACTCAGAAGAGTCCTCAACATTATTCCAGACCCACAGTATCAGTGCTTCAGGTTACACATGGGCAAAGAAACTTTCTGCTGGCTATCACATACCATCTTACCTCAGCTGGTGTAACAGTACTCCGTCACGTTGAGCAACATTTGGAGGAAGTACAGAGTGTAGTAAGGGTCGGGGATTTCAACGTCTGATACCAAGAGTAGCTTGGCAGCAATACTCTTGATCGAGCTGGTCAGGTCCGAAAGGACATAGCTGCTATACTGGCTCTGTGGCAGGTGGTGAGGGAGCCAACAAGAGGGAAAAACATACTTGGCATCATCCTTACCAATCTGCCGATTGCAGATCCATCAGTTGACAACAGTATCGATAAGAGTGACTAGCTCTTCTGGAGATGAAGGACCACCTTTACATTGAGAATACCATCCATCTTTTTATTGTGTCATAGCGATGTACAGCATGGAAACAGACCCTTCGGTCGAACTCCTCCATGCTGACCAGATATCCTAACCTAATCTAATCTCATTTGCCAGCACTTGGCCCATATCCCTCTAAATGCTTCCTATTCATATACCCATCCAGATGCCTTTAAATGGTGTAATTGTACTAGTCTCCACCACGTCCTCTGACAGCTCATGCATGCACCACCCTCTGTGTGAAAAGATTGCCCCTTAGGTCTCTTTTAAATCTTTCCCCACTCACCCTAAACCTATGCCCTCTAGTTCTGGACTCCTCCACCCCAGGGAAGAGACCTTGTCTATTTACCCTATCCCTCATGAATTTATGAACTTCTATAAGGTCACCCACCAGCCTCAGACATCATAAGGAAAACAGCCCCAGCCTATTCAGCCTCTCTCCATAGCTCAAATTTTCCATATCTGTCAACATCCTTCTAAAACTTTTCTGAACCCTTTCAAGTTTCACAACATCCTTCCGATAGGAGAGAGATCAGAACAGCACACAATATTCCAAAAGTGGCCGAACCAATGTCCTGTACAGCCGCAACATGACCTCCCAACTCCTACTCAATGCTCTGACCAATAAAGGAAAGCATACCAAATGCCTTCTTCACTATCTTGTCTACCTGCAATTCCACTTTCAAGGAACTATGAACCCGCACTCCAAGATCTCTTGCTTACCCCCCCACGCCCCCCAAGCAAAATTCTTCCAGTCCAGTTACAACATTGGTATCTACCCAACGTGGAAATTGCCCTGGTATGTCCTGCACATAAAAAGCAGGGCAAATCCAACTTGGCCAATTACTGCCCTATTAGTCTACTCTTGATCAACAGTAAAGGCGATGGAGGGGTCATCAACAGTGCTCTCAAGCAGCACCTGCTCAGCGGTGAGCAGCTCAGTGATGTCAGTTTGAGTTCTGTCAGCACCTCAGCTTCTGACCTCATTACAACCTTGGTTTAAATATGGCAAAAAAAAAAGCTGAAGTCCAGAGGTGAGAACAACATCAAGGCTGCAACAATCAAGTGTGGCAAAGAGCCTGAGCAAAACTGGAATTCATGAGAATCAGGAGGCAAACTCTCCGCTGGTGAGTCATAGCTGACACATAGAAAGATGGCTGTGGTTGTTGGTAGTCAGTCAGCTCAACTCCAGGACATTGTGGGAGTTCCTCAGAGCAATGTCCTCAGCCCAACCATCACTTTAGTTACTTCATCAATGACGTTCCCTACATCAGGAGGTCAAAATTCACTGGTGATTACACCAGGTTCAACACCATTCGCAAGTCCTCAGATACTGAAGCAGTGCATGTTCAAATGCAACAAGATCTAGTCAACATCCAGGCTTGGGCTGATAAGTGGCAGTAACAATCGTGCCACACAGATGCCAGGCGACAACCATCTCCAATAAACAGACAATCTAACCACCACCCCTTAACATCCTTGGGGTTAACGCTGATCAGAAACTAGTCTTGACACATAAATACTGTGGCTACAAGAGCAGGTCAGAGGCTTGGAATACAGCAGTGAGCAATTCACCTCCTGACTCCCCAAAGTCTGTCCACCATCTACAAGGCGCATGGTTAAGAGTGTGATGGAATACTGCCCACTTGCCTGGATGGGTACGGCTCTAACAATATTCAAGAAGCTTGACACCAACCAGCACAAAGCAGCCCACTGGACAGGTACCACATCCACCCCCTCTACCTCCGACACTCAGCTGCAGCAGAGCATACTACACTGCAGAACTTCACCACAGATCTTTGGACATGACATTCCAAACCCACAACCACTTCCATCTCTAAGGATAAGAGCAGCAGATACATGGGAACACCAACAGCAAGTTTCCCTCCAAGCGACTTACCATCCAGACTAAGTGAAGTAACAGTGATATATTTCTGTTGCTGGATCAGAATCCTGGAATTCCCCTCCCTAACAGCATTGTGCGGCAACCTACAGCACGTTGACTCCAGTGGTTCAAGAAGGTCACTCACACAATAAATGGATGGGCAATAAATGCAGCCCATATCCCACAAATGAATTAAAACACATCCAGGAAGCCCCCAAATCATATTAATACTCCAGGAGATTTGGTGAAACATATTCTTTCACAATTCCCACATACCTTGAATAAGTTTGTTTTCACCAAATTTAAAAAAACCCTTAAGGGGACGGATTGCCAGATTAAGGAGATGAAGCAGAACAAGAGATTCCTTGCTATGTTATTTAACAAAGGTAAAGCCAATCCTCAGACTGGCTTTCTAGAATGATTCAACACAGAAGGAGGACATTGTCTAGACAATCATTGAAACAGCTATCCAATTAGTCCCACTTCCCTGCAAATGCTTCCCCCTTCACCCGAACCACTATCAAAATCTGATGCCAGTCAGCTCGTATCTTGCTCAACTATTTCCATTCACCCCGTAAATCAAGAATACATGAGCAAGTCTCCCCCAGGGAGACCAAGCACCAATACAGCATCGGATTCAAGTCACCACCTTGTACCCTTAAATCGGAGATAGAATTCTGCCATCACCACAAAAAGGAAGAATGGAGGTTCGAGAGTATATAGGTGAGGAACCAAATGTTAGTGAAATCTGCTCACTTGGAAAAGTTCAGACTTGAGTTAACTTAACACAACATACATTCATAAAATGGGCAAAGCAGCAGTGAAGCAAAATATATGCGCAAATAACGTTTAAAAATTCATTACTGTATTTAGTGTGCAATCTCAGCAAGATTTTGCTTAAACAAAGCACCATTACACTGAATGCAGTCTTTGAAGAGACAAAGGCAAAATGAATCTAGTTCACCCATTCGGCACACTCAAACAATCTTACCATTCGGTTTCAACCATTTCTTAGCATGAAGGTAACTCTCCAGCATTCGTTCATTGAAGAGCATGTAGCCCATGGGTTCGGAAATAATAATATCAACCTGTTCCGGGATGTTAACCTCCTCCACCTTCCCAGGGATGATGAAGATGCGATCTGCTAGGTTGTTGCTCTTTACCAGAAGCTGCAATGAGAATAACCATTTTCATTAGCACCTGACAATGTCTCAGAAATGGCCAGATATCCTGACATTTAATTGTAAATGTTGTGTCTTACTGCCACCAGATTGCAAATAAGGAACTCAGCAGATTTTCCTTTCTGTACTTCTCAACTCCCACTACACCATGCAAGCCATACAATGAACATAAAAAGGGACAGAAAAATGCTACCTGGTTTATTGTACCCCTTTCTCACATTGATATGTTTGAACAGGCATCCAAATGACACTTTGCTACCAATACAGCTGACACCATTTGCTGTACACTACATGATTCTATTGATTTACTACATCTATGACGATATCAGAAAATAAATCAAATTATTGATTATGTTGTCACAGACAAGAGGTGAAAAAGGAAACAAAAGAAAGTGTGTGTTAAGGGGGAAAAGAGCAAAAGGTAACATCAGTAATTGTCATACAGCCCAGCTTTCAATGACAGATATTAGAACACCAAACTCAGCCAAGTGTAACAACTTCTTGATACTTTCATTACATTAAATTGCTCAGAACAATTTAATGTAGGCTAATACCTGCTCCCAGGTCCTATGTTCCTAAAAGAGGGGCAGTGTGTCACATCTTGGAGAAAAAAAAAATCAACAGTTTTGATCAGTAATGGACAAAAATTGGTATGCCTGGTTTCTTGGATAGGACAGAGTAAGGGTTAACACAAATTCTTCCCACACATTTGAAGAATTTCCCCTGCTGAGGATAGTTCTTTTAAAAAAAAGTCAATTTAGGAAATACTGGAAGATTTAACTTTTTCCACATTCCGTGTAAGGTTTGAATGTTTCAAAAAGGGAGTTAAGGAAATGGGGATAAAGTGAGGACAGGGTACTGGGTTGGATGGTCAGCCATGGCGATGGTACAGCAGATCTGAAGATTGAATCGTCTATCCCTGCTCCCATTTTCCATGTTTCTACGTAAGGTACCACAAACCACCTAGTTTTTACTGGAAATCAAATGACTTTGGAGACACTGCAAGGCAAAGCTCAAGGAGATTTTAAAAATAAGCATGATACTGTTTTAATTACAAAGAAAACCTTTCTTTGAGAGGATTAGAGACCCCATGGCCTAGCAACTCTCTCTAGCCTCAGAATTTGGTTTTGTAGAGCCAGCAACCAGTGAGTAAAGAAGCTACCTCAGTAGCTGCAGCCTTGCAACTGAAATCCTGTTTCTTTTTCAAAATAAAAGACCCCAGGAATTTGATAGCTTATAAATGTCAGTATTTCTGGCTAACTGGTAAAACCTGAAGTAGCGTACTCTGACCAATTAGAGTCATAGTGATGCACAGCATGGAAACAGACCCTTCGGTCCAACCCTTCCATGCCGACCAGATATCCCAACCCAATCTAGTCCCACCTGCCAGCAACCGGCCCATATCCCTCCAAACCTTTCCATTCATATACACATCCAAATGCCTCTTAAATGTTGCAATTGTACCAGCCTCCACCACATCCTCTGGTAGCTCATACACGAATTCAAACAGCAAAGGCGGTAACTGTGCAGGTTCTCTCCCTCTATCTCCTGCACTGTCCTCACCATGTGTTAACAACTCAAATGCAAGTTACTTGGATTAAGAGCTGGATATTAAACAATCTACAGCAGTCAGTCATTCAGCTTCAGTGACAGGAAATTGAAGGAGATATGAGAAGACACATTTTATCCTTTGTATCCAGACTTTGGTCCACAGGTTTGGACTGTCTAAAGAAAAATCCATCACTTTTTAGAGTGTGCCTATGTGATTAAGGGAACGCAGTTATAATCCTGGACCATAGCTTAGGTGCCAACCAGAGTTTGCCATTTGTCCATGAAGACACTGTGCTTATAGAGAACACGAAAAATAGGTGGAGCAGGCCATTCAGCCCCTTCAACCATGCTATAAAGATCATGGCTGATCTGTCCAAGGCCACAACTGCTCAAAATTTTTTTAAAAAACCTACCTCCAATGATCTAGCCGTCACAATTTTCTGGGGTAGAGAATTCCACACATTCACTATCCTCCTAGAAGACATTTCTTCCCACCTCAGTTTTTGAAGGATGCCCCTTATTCTATGCCTCCTAGTTAGAAATTTCTCCAGGAATGGAAGCATCTTCTGTCAAGTCCCTTTGGAATCTTGTATGTTTTAAGATGATCAATTCTCATTCTTCTAAATTCCAAAGAAGAAAGCCTGCTCAGCCATTCCTGAGAAGTCAACCCCTTCATCCTAGTAATCAAGATCAGCCGAGTGAATCTCTTTTGGACTGCCTCCAATGCCAGTATATCGGTCCTTCAACGGAGTGACCAAAGCTGCACAGAGTACTCCAGAAGCGTCCTCAGCAACAAAACACGACTTCACTATTTATAGTCCATGCCCCTCAGGCCAAACTTCCACTTGCCTTCTTCATGACTTGCTGCACCTGCTAACTTTGTGTTTCATGCACAAAAATACCCAGAATCCTCTGCACTGCACATTTGTGGAGTCTCTTTCCACCTAAGTGGCCTGTCTTTTTATTTTCCTAACCAAAGTACATCACCTCTCACTTTCCTTTATTAAACTCCATCCACCAAGGTTTTTTTGGACACAAGGGCAACCAAGCCAGCTATGCCCATCTCTAGCTACCTTTCAACTGAGTGGCTTGCTGGGCCATTTCAGTTGGCAGTTGAGAGTCAACCACATTGCTGTGGGTCTGGAGTCAAACCACATGAGGATAGCAGATTTCCTTCCCTGAAGTACATTCGTGAGCCAAATGGGTATTTCCAACAATCAACAATGGTTTCATGGTCATCAGTAGATACTTAATTACAGATTTAAAAAAATGATGAATTCAAATCCCACCATCTACCATGGCAGGATTCAAACTAGGAGTTCCCACATCCTTACCAGAGTTTCTACATTAATAAGATAGCATTAATACCACTAAGACCATCACCTCCCCAATTTTTGCCCAATTACCCAACCTGTTATATCTACTTGCAGATTCCTCAGGTTCTCGTCTCAACATACTCTCCCATTTGTTTTTGAATTATCACCAAATTTGGATATAGTACACTGCCCCAAGTCATTTATATGGACAGTTAAAATATTGAGGCCCTAAGGTTGATCCTTGTAGCATTCCACTACTTATGTCATTCCAATTGGAAATTTAGAGAGAGAGAAAAAAAAAGTTATCCAACTCAAGTCTTTTGTATATTAGCCAATTATCAATCCATGCTAATAAATTACCCGTAATACTGGGATCGTATGCAATGATGTGGTGCCTTATTGAGTCTCTTCTGAAAATCCAAACAGATTAAAACTGCAAGTTTTCCTTAATCAACTTTACCTTTTGTATCCTCAAGGAACTGTAGCAAGTTTATTAAACATGGTTTTTGTGAAATAGAAATCATGTTGACTTTGATTGCATAAGCTTCTCCAAATGCTCTATTTCTTCCTACTAAAAGATTACTTTGGAATTCACCTTTTTTTTTAAAATAAGGGAGCCTGGTATACATTCCCTATCGTTTTTATAGTAGCACGAAAGAGAAACAAATGGCCACTTTGGTAAAAGGGGAAAGACTGGAACAGTAGTGTGGCTTGATTACCATCTTATTCCTCCTGTCATTGTTGTAACACCCTTTTCACATCAAATACAACTGGTGATTCAATAGCAGAGTACTTGAACCAGTACTGGTAGGGGATGTTCTGCCTCACAAATGCACTGCTATTGAACATAGGTGCCTGTGGCTAGTTTCAAAATGCTAATGCAGGCTATGAATGGCAATCATATCTTCAATGCCTCAGGATAAGGGACTCAGCCCAGTCAAACTCATGTAGCTGCTCATGATGACGCAGCATTTGCAATGCTTAGAATGCTGAAATACTGGGTAGACATAACCTCCCTAGTACTCAAACAGAACCAAATGAGCTATTGAATCCAGTTGGGAGTATTTCACATTTGCAAAAATCCAGGACAACATTAACTAAATATTTGTATCGACAAAAGAAACATCCAACACAAATGCAACAAAGCATTACAGATCTATTCAAAGGTTTAGATTTACGCTACTATAAGATCTTCCTACTAAAAACCTAAAAGGTGACTGAAGTTCACTTATCATAGATTTTTGCAAAATACCTTTGTCTATCCCAATCTAATTTGGGCTAGTAATTCACATACAAGGTAAAGTGAAGTAGGCATTGCTGATAAATATTCCACACCATATAGACTTCAAATTCTTTTCGACCCAACTTTAATAGTTAAGCAGCTGTAAAATCAGTGCTATTACTTTAGAGATATGCAGAGAACTAGTGCTACCTGTTCAATGTCAACCTCACCAAAACCAAAAACAAACTGCAACAATGCAGCTCTTTTAACAAGATTATGTTGTCCTTGATTTCCTCTCCCCCCAGAGGGGATGTAACCGCAGAGGCTCCGGGGGATCTGGTTTGGATGGATTTTAGGGCCAATTTGATTACAGCTAACAGATACTGCCTCAGGCAAAAAAGCTTTTAAAGTTAAACAAAACATTTATACAATGAAAGGGAAGTACTCCCAGCTCAGCTTTTCTCTGGTTTGGTTTTTAGCAGTCTGGCGGTTCAGAGCTACTGGTCAGTTGTTAGTTGGGAATCCAAAGACAACAGCTACATGGAAGAAGGTGTTCCATGCTGAATCTCTTATCTCTCTGCTGCAAGATCCTGCATTTGATTTTATCAAGTGGTATTTATGGGAGTTATTGTAGGAATTTGGAATAACATCATTAGAAGTTGGGATCATCTGTTGGGTTTTCTGATCGGTTAAATTAGTCTTTTCTCTTTTGTTTGTGTTTCATTAGGCACTCCGTACATAAATTCTGTTTTAGTCATAGCGTCAGAGATATACAGCATGGAAACAGATCTTTCAGTCCAACTCATCCATGCCGACAAGATGTACCAACCCATTGTCCCACCTGCCAGCATCTGGCCCATATCCCTCCAAACCCTTCCTATTCATATACCCATCCAGATGCCTTTTAAATGTTGCAATTGTACTAGCCTCCACCACTTCCTCTGGCAGCGCATTCCATACACGTACCACTCTGTGTGAAAAAGCTGACCCATTAGGTCTCTCTTATATCTTTCCCCTCTCACCCTAAACCTATGCCCTCGAGTTCTGGACTCCCCTACCCCAGACAAAAGACTTTGTCTATTTATCCTATCCATGCCCCTTATGATTTTGTAAACTTCTGTACGATCAGTACAGAAATTTAGCATTCATCAGCAGAAATATTAGACAGGTGAGAAGGAGACTGAGCTTGGTGTTGGCGTTACAACACTTCAATGGTTATGTTACCAGTAACGTATCTGAGACAACCACATTCAGTGATCATAACCCATTGAAGTTTGTGGAGAAATTTAAAGACAAGAATTCCAGACTGTTTAGATACAGCTTGTTGTTACAGCCATTCAATTTTAAAATTGTGTATGCGGCAGAATGAGAAAATGTGACTGTCCACACATTGTCGAGACTTGGATGAGAAATTGAGGCGTTCGATGGCAGGAGTAAAACAGACTGTAATAGACTTGAGCGCTTTTTATAGTCCATGTAATGTATATAGGTGTTGTAGTGTACCAAGAATGTAAGATGGAGAAGTTTTAAAATGAAGCCATCTTTGGATATTGATGGTTCTCTTCTTAAAAAGAGAGTTGGGGGGGGGGGGGGTGGAGGTGTGACGATGCTGCTCCTTTAACAAGGTTATGTTGTCCTCGTTTTTTTTCCCCAGAATGGTTGCAAGCGCAGAGGTTCTGGGGTTTGGATGGATGGGTTTTAGGGCCAATCTGAATATACCTAACAGATAATAACTCAGGCACAAAGCTTTTAAAGTTTAAAAAACACGTACAACAAAAGGAGAGTGGTCAGTTCTCCCAGCTCAGTTTTTCTCTGGTTTGGTCTGGTTTCTTTAGTAGTCTGGCTGCTCAGAGCTGCTGGTTAGTTGTTAGCTGGGAATCTAAAAGAAACAGCTACATGCAAGATATCCCTCTGCTGAATCTCTCTGCCATCTCTCTCTCCTGTAAGATCCTGTTTGATTTTACCTTTTTTGCCAAGGAGAGTTTATGGAAAATGTTGCAGGAATTTAGAACAACATCAAGCTGGGATAGCCTGTTGGGTTTTCGGTTAGGTTAAATTATTCTGTATTCTGTTCTCTTTTGTTTGTGTTGCATTCAGTACTCTGTAAATAAATTCTGTTTTGTTTAAAACAGAGGGGTTTTGACCAGCTGCATCACTCCTGGAATATCCACTGTACACCTGCTCAAAACAGCTAGGAAAGTTAGGGTCTGGGCTACCATGTTTTGAGGGGATTTAGTCTGGCCCATAACACAAACAAATATGGGAACTACTTCAGCTCCAGTCTTTGGGTATGGATGCTCATAGTCAACTGTCAACTTCTTCAGCTGCAGGTTTCACAATGTGGCCCCCTCCACGTGTCTCTCCTTTCTCCATCACAGCTCCTCATTATATCCACCTTCAAGGATGACCAGAATTGTGCTATGGATTAGTGGAAGTGCATTTGGATCCATGAGTCTACTTAAGGGGTCTCAATATCTTTAGAGGAGAACAAGAAAAAAAGAGTCTCAGACACAATGATTGGAGAAGGAACTTGGAGGGGGAGAAAAGGGTTAAATGATTTAAGCATTTATGGAATTGCCATTAGCTGCTACATGGTAAGAACTGTCGTAAACAAATGACGAAAATGATCAATTAATGTTTTTATTTGGTGAAATAATGGATAAATCTACACTTTTTTTTATTAAAAAAGAATGCAGTGTAGTAAGGAATGATGAGTTTAACAACTCATCTGATGGACCACTGAGACAGCACCACTCCTTCGGTACTGCATGTAAGTGGAGAAAAGATCAAGCACACCCCGTTTTAAAAAAAAGTGTACAACAAATGCCTTAGGAATACAAGAAAACAACACAGTTTATCATGAGTCCAAGCAAATTTTAAAAGAAATACATATGTTAAAAATGCTTACTGCTCTGAGTTTTGGACAAATCAAGAATTAATGAACACAAACGAAGCACAGTTCAGAAAAGAATTCCAGACATTAATAGCTCTGCAGTTACACCTTACGATTTCAATTGGCTCTACACCACGAAAACGTTAGATTGGGAACAGTTGACTAACCTCAGCATGCTGAGCCATGGTGCTTGCTTCCACTGCAAACACCTTTCGTGCTCCTGCCTGCACAGCAAAAAATGATAAAATTCCAGAGCCACATCCCACATCTAGTACAACCTGTAAGAAATCAGAGCTTAATAAGATTATCCAACAATCTCAGATCCCCAATGAAAAAGAAACAGCAATAGCATCTTCAAGACAAAGCAGTAATTCTCTCTCATAATTTAGCTTGCAGTTCCACCTCGCTAGCTTTATGAAAGGGAAATCACATCAAATTTATCTGAATTCCTTGAGATGGGATCAAGCAGGTAGATAAAGGGGGAAGCAGTGGAAATAATAGATTTGCATTTTCAGAAGATATTTATTCATGTATCATGTTATGCTATTTAAGTTACGAGCCCATGATGATGGAGGTACTCTTTACGTTTAGGAGAGGTGATCTCATTGAAACAAACAATTCTGAAGGGACTAGACAGCGTAGATACTGAAAAGGTTGCTCCCCAGGATTGGGAACCTAGAACATTGAGGCACATTCAGAGAAAGTGGTCAACCATTTAGGACCAAGATAGAGAAAGTTCATAATTGAATATTTGGAATGATATGCCTTAGACGGTTATAGATATTTCATCATTGAATATATTCAAGGCTTTGATTGATTTATTTGACATCTCAGGGAATTAAGGGATGTGGGGAATGGGCAGGAAAACTGGACCCCAGGAGGAAGATCAGCTGTGATAGCACCAGATCATGGTGCAGGCTAGAGGGGCTGTACATTTCTAACTACAAAACTAACATGGCTATTACTTCAACAAACCACATGGCAATTTGCAATGTGCCAGAACTCACCTCCAATTAGGCTCAAGAGTTGCAATGTCAATTTCAAAAGTAGAATGAAGAAGAAACAGACTCATGGTAAAAATAGCATAAAGGACGAGTTGCATATTTTAGCTCAAACTTGTTCTAGTTACCTTGTCTTTAAAGTCTGCATGGTTTTGGAGTATTGCCCTTTGGTAAGTGCCTGTCCGTATATAGTCTTGCATCATATTCTGTTGTTGCGATAAGTATCCATAGAACTGCAAAGAGAACAAGAACTTAAAAAAAGACAGTCTGAAATAAAGACAGCTTTTTTTGAAAAAGAAAACCCTAAACAACAGTTATTAGAAGTTAGTTGCTTTGTTGAAACATTTCAGGCAATGTGCTTCTGCTAAGAAGCATGTTCCATTACATTCTGCAGCTGTAGTTTTGGCATGACCTTGTGACAAAAGGAAAAATATGGGAAGGTCAAACAAGTATGAGGACATTGGTTAGGCCACTGTTGGAATATTGCGTGCAACTCTGGCCGCCTTCCTATCAGAAAGATGTTGTGAAACTTGAAAGGGTTCAGAAAAGGTTTACAAGTATACTGCCAGGGTTGGAGGATTTGAGCTATAGGGAGAGGCTGAACAGGCTGGGGCTGTTTTCCCTGGAGTGCTGGAGGCAGAGAGGTGACCTTATAGAGGTTTACAAAATCATGAGGGGCACGGATAGGGTAAATGGGGTAAATGGGGTCAGGGAGTCCAGAACTAGAGGGCATAGGTTTAGGGTGAGAGGGGAAAGATATAAAAGAGACCCAAGGGGTAACTTTTTCATGCAGAGGGTGGTATGTGTATGGAATGAGCTGCCAGAGGAAGTGGTGGAGGCTGGTACAATTGCAACATTTAAGAGGCATTTGGATGGGTATATGAATAGGAAGGATTTGGAAGGAAATGGTCCAGGTGCTGGCAGGTGGGACTAGATTGGGTTGGGATATCTGGTCGGCATGGACGGGTTAGACCAAAGGGTCTGTTTCCTTGCTGAACATCTCTATGAGTTGAAAAGTGTGATGCTGGAAAACCGCAGCAGGCCAGGTAGCACCTGAGGAGCAGGAGAATCGACGTTTCAGGCATAAGCCCTTCTTTAGGAATGAGGCTGGTGTGCCAAGCAGGCTGAAATAAAAGGTGGGGGGAGCGCTGGGAATACGATAGTTGGAAGGAGGTGAGGGTGAGGATAATAGGCCAGAGAGGGGGTGGGGGCAGAGAGGTCAGGAAGAAGATTGCAGATCAAGAGGGCGGTGCTGAATCTGGGGGTTGGGACTGAGATAAGGTGGAGGGAGGGGAAATGAGGAAGCTGGAGAAATCTACATTCATGCCGTGTGATTGGAGGGTTCCTAGGCGGAAGATGAGGTGCTCTTCCTCCAGGCGTCGTGTGGCCAGGGTCTGGCGATGAACGTCCCTATGACTCTGAGTATGATTATCATTTCTGGTGTTTAATAGCAGCTACCTAGTCTTCAAGTAAAAACCAACAAAATGCAAAATACTAGATGGCACACCCCAGTCACAATCAGCATCTTCAAGAAAGGAAAGGATACTGGGGTATGGAGAAGAGGAATAAAAAAAAAGAAACAAAATATTTGTAACTAGAAGAGATGGAAACAAACATGTTGTCCATGTAAATCACAAAATTAAAGGACAACTGAAAGTCTACGAAACAGTACCTGGAAATACTGCACAGCAGAAGACTCCTCTGTTCGGTCACTGAAGACAGATCGTTCAATGTTGTGACCTCTGCAGTTTTTCAGAATATTGAAAAAGGAGTAGAACTCTATAGAGACAGTACAAATGGAACTGAGCAAAGCCAGACCATTTAAATAACATTTACAACAGATACTCAGCTAATGCATATCCTGTCATTTTAGTTGAATATTTGGATGGTGGTGGGAAAAGAAAAAGACATTTCAGGAAAAGTTTTGGCATCAGAATGAAAAAGAAACTTAAAGCTAGCACCAACTAGTCTCTCAATTCCACTGGACCATTCTGGACCGAAAACAGGTTACATCTAATCTGCTCTGGCTAATAGCTATGGGATTGGAGCAATGTAGGAGCAACCTGACTTTTATCTTCTGCGAAACTCAGAACAGAACCTCAAAGTCAGGGAGCAAACTAGATGGATTAGTCTCCAATATAGCTGAGATCAAAACCTCCCTAATATATACATTGCCTGCCACGGTCTGTTTGCTGAGGGAGCTTCCTACTCATCTTGCAGTCTGTTGGATTTAAACCCCGTAGTTTGACATTTAAACAAAAAAGACAGGGTAAGCATGTTATTGAGCTGTGTTCAAGACTATCAAAACCAGCATTACGATGAAACTCAACACTTACTAGAACAGCATTTCATCTCAGACTTTGAGCTGTTTACAACCTTCTGGATCCAACACAGTTCAACAATTTTGACTACAGATTCTGTACCTATTTTGGTCAGCGTTTCTTTACTGACAGAGTTGTTTCTGGTTTCTAGTTTCTCTTATGTCCTTGACAATGCATTAAGCCAGCATCTACATTGCTATTCACACCTCCTTTAGACATCTCGTCTTTTACTTGCCCCATTACCACTTCCTTTGACTTTGAACCACGAAACTGTCATTTAATCTAATCTACCCTCATCTCTCACCTTCCCTTTTGTTTCTCTTCTCACCTTCACCATTTACTTTCTAAAGTCTTCTAGACATTTTGATCTTTTACTTATAAGAAGCTTCCTATGCATCCTGCCCCACTAGCTACCTGTCGAAGGAGCAACGCTCTGAAAACTTTCAAATAAGCCTGTTGCATGATAACCAGGTCTCGTGATTTTTAAACTTAGTTCTAAAGAAAAGTAATTGCCCGGAAACACAATTCTGTCTCTCTTTAGGGAATCTAATGTAATCCTTCTACAGTATACTTTCAGCACATAGTATTGCTGTTTAATATTTCCACCACCTATGTAGTATTTGGCTTTCACACTATACTATACCAAGACGACAGCACTTATTGCACATTTGCCCTGAGGCATTAAGAGTTCACAGACAAGTTGACCAGTATGATGGGGTTTGGATATTTTGGAATCAACTTGTTCAGATGCTCTTTCATGCCTCTGCCGCAGGTGGGACTTGATCAGAGCCTTCTACCTCAAAAGGAAAGGAAAGGACTACTGCCTTCTCATGAAGGTGTTTAAACTTGGATCACTGATCAGGATTCTGCGTTACCCCTCCTGGTGGCAACAGTGTCCCACGTTTACAGCCGAACTCCAACAAATTTGGTTCCACTCATGAAGAATGAGAAACTTGCTTTAAAAAAAAAACCCATCTGAAATTGCTTCTCTCAAATTTAACAAATTAACTAGTTAAATTACAACCTCCTGTGACAGTGCAACACCTGTAAGTGGCACCATGAGAAAAGACCAAACTTGCATTGTTACCAAACCTGCATGTTAGAAATATTATTAACCCAAAGTATGAAGGATGCTGGAAATTTAAATTTAAAAAGTTTGAAATATTCAATGGGTCATTTCTCGTTGGAACATTCATGGTAATTCTCTCTCAAGTATGACCTGCCTGGAGTATGTCCAGCATTTCCTAGAGTGTGCCATTTCTATGCTCAACTTCAGCTGCACGTGAGGGATAGCCCTTACCATTCTGTGATGGAAATTGTAGGAGGACACTGCTACATCCCAATGTGACAATGAAAGACTGTTTGCCGACACGACTGCATTCCGTTTCCCGACTCACTGCACACTTAAATACACAGACCGTCTCATCTGCAGAGATTAAAAAGTTTGTAAAAGATTAAAAAAAGACTATACAGTGCATCTACATTCATCTCAACCCAAGGCAGAAGTGCCCACACGCAGAAAAATACTGCAACAAGATTCTGTACTATTTAAAAGCAGCAGTTTTCACACTTTAATGAATGGACCTTTATTTTGGGAACATAATATATTCCAGTTCTTCATCCATGCTACATGAGCTTTGAAAGACTAATGTTCCATCAAGTATAGGAGAGAACGTTTGACGAGCATTAATTTATTTGATGGCCTGCACTTGTCAAGGTTTCACAACACACCAGAGAAGATATTAGAGGGACACACAGAAGATTAAGAACATTCTTTGATAAACTTCCCTCCCTAGTCTCAAGAGCAAATAGAGAGATAATAGTTCAGATGTTGCAGCTTTCTTCTAATGCTCTCAAACATACCCCAATCACAATGTGAACCTAAAACTGCATTATGATGAAGATGCAGAGTCCCCAGTTTTTTTTAAACACACTTTACGAATTACATCCAAAGGATGGGCTGAGGGGGTAGAATTACTAGCAGAGGACAACACTCGACTCCTACATCCTAAATGATCCGCTCACTCCTCTTGCAAATGACAGCAAACCCCAAATTATGCAAAGGTAAATTGAACTCAAATATGTTCTCCATGATCAATTCCTCCATACGGTCTTTGACCCAAGTTACAAATCTCTCCAGGGTGGATTAGTTCCACCTGTACCTAATGTCTCAAAAATAGGGGACTGTATAACTCTCTCTCATATTTTCTACTACACAACAGGAAACTTATCCTTTCATTACAGTACTGGCCTCTGATCAAAAGTTACAGGACACGAGAGGGGAGACTTTGTCATTCTGTATGTCTCACTTGTTATTATATTAAGTCTCCCAACCCAGTTTCAAAGCAGCAACAGCAAGGACCTCAAATACTATTATGTTAACTAGAGTGACTGTGCAATCAATTAAAAAGAGAATACTTGCAAGGCAAAGTAAAGGGAACATCTGCATAACATGCTGGACAAATGATTTGGAGTGCTGTTGATAAAATAAATTAATTCACTGTAGATTTTAACATAGCTTTAAAAAGGAGCATAATTAATTTCCAGATTCCTTCACATTTGAAGAAAGCCCTGAGCCTAATTATGGGAAAACTATAACATTTCCCAACTGAGAATTTGGAACAGGGATGACATCTAAGCCAAATTTCACAAGTGAGACTGGTCCACGTTACAATCAAGATTTTGCAGTATCTTGATTTTTGGAACGGGCAGGTGGCATTCTACAGAATTAATATTATTTCAAACTGGAGATTCTTAAACAGAATTAATCCATAATTCCAAAAACATTTTCATTTAATGTTCTCCATTAGCCAAGAAAATACATGTGCTTTTAATTATCCTGAACTGATTACAGCTGACTAATTGAGCTGGATACAGCAGTGTGGTTTGAGGGGGGGGGGGGGAGAATCAACATATATCACACAAGAATGAATGCAACATCAATGCATTGTAGAGCAGTGCTTCCCAAACCCTTTTCCCATTGTGACCCAATTGCAAAGCTTAAAAATTGCTATCCTGCTCAGTAAAATGCGAGAGACCATGGAGATGGGGTCACAGGTAGAGGGTAGGGTGAACAGTTTAATCTTAAGGGATTTTTAAACCTACTTCCCTTTTTCAACACAGGCAATAGGTCTCAAAGAGCAATCTTTTTTTAAAAAATGCTACGACACAGCTGTTAACACTTGGTTGAAGCCACATGGCAGGCATCACTGCCTCAAGGCCCATAACTCCAAACAAAGTTTTGGGGAAGTCCTGTCCTACAGTAAACATTGTGGCCACATTTAAACTTTGTTCAGCTCGTTAAAACACGTAGAAGCGTGGCACAAGATCAGTCAGTCAGTGTTTCACAAACTTAAACTGAAATCAGTGATGAAAAGCCTCCCACCCCTTCTGCATTGATCTCACTTGTTCTGTAAAGTAATGCAGATCCTTAGAAACAACCTATCGTGTCAATCAAACAAAGTCCCATTAACAGGTTTCAATGCAAGTTGCTAGCCTAATGCTGAATCTAAGACGTACAACTCGAGGCATGCAGTCACAGATGTTTGCAGCAAAGATGATTGCCATTTTGCCCATTGCATATACACTTGTCAACAAAGGATCTGACTACATGAATCCATTTTTTCAACTTTTACCCCTTAGCCCTGGAGGTTATGGCAACACAAGTAAACATGGAAATACTGCTTCAATGTGACTAGAGTTTCAGACTCAACCAAACTTTCAGAGTGTTCCAGACTCCCACCACCCTCTAGGTGAAAAAAACTCTACTTGCCTTGGCTAGAGACTTTTCAACTTATGAAAAAAAAGTGTCTCAACATCCACTTCACCAATACCTCTCAAACTTCTCTCTCTTTCTAGATGGTCCCCTTGTAGCTTTCATTGCTTGAAGGAAAACAACGCAAGCTGATCAATTTCCTCATAGCAACATACCCTAACAGCATCCTGGTAAATCTCCTCTCAAACTCCTCTAATAAAACTACATCCTTCCCATAAATGGAGTTCCAGAATAACACACAGTTCACTAGTTGTGGTATCGTAGAGTCATAGAGATGTATAGCACATCAACAGACCCTCTGGTCCAACTCGTCCATGCTGACCAGATATCCTAACCCAATCTAGTCCCACCTGCCAGCACCCGGCCCATATCCCTCCAAACCCTTCCTATTCATATACCCATCCAGCTGCCTTTTAAATGTTGCAATTGTACCAGCCTCCACCACATCCTCTGGCAGCTCATTCCACACATGCATCACCCTCTGCGTGAAAAAGTTGCCCCTTAGATCTCTTTTATATCTTTCCCCTCTCACCCTAAACTTATGCCCTCTAATTCTGGACTCCCTCACCCCAGGGAAAAGACCTTGTCTACTTATCCTATCCATGCCCCTCATGATTTTATAAACCTCTATAAGGTCACCCCTCAGCCTCTGATGTTCCAGGGAAAACAGCCCCAGCCTATTCAACCTCTCCTTATAGCTCAAAACCTCCAACATTGGCAACATCCTTGTAAATCTTTTCTGAACCCTTTCAAGTTTCACATCTTTCCGATAGGAAGGAGACCAGAATTGCATGCAATATTCCAACAGTGGCCTAACCAATGTCCTGTACAGTCACGACATAATCTCCCAACTCCTGTACTCAATACTCTAACCAATAAAGGAAAGCATACCAAACTCATTCTTCATTATCCTATCTACCTCCGACTCCACTTTCAAGGAGCTATGAACCTGCACTCCAAGGTATCTTTGCTCAGCAACAGTCCTAAGGACCTTACCAGTAAGTGTACAAGTCCTAAGATTTGCTTTCCCAAAATGCAGCACCTCGCATTTGTCTGAATTTAACTCCATCTGCCACTTCTCAGCCCATCACTAGAATTTTAATGCAGTTCTTAGTCAGTAGACTTGATGAATTCACAAGTATGCATAATACTTCCAAGTTCTTGGAAAAATCATTCCATATTTTGGATTTAAAAGTCAACAACCCTGTTAATCCCACCCCATCCCCAATAAACAATAGTTCAAGCCACTTAACAGCCAATGAAGCACTCAAAATAATGTTTATTTTAAATATAGAATCCCTACAGTGTTGAAACATTATTATTGTAATGTAGGAAAAGTCACAGCCAATTTGCACAAACCACGAGGAAAGTGGAGGAATTGAAGTTTCGTTATTAAGTGTGGAATTAAAAACACTACTCTGTAAGGATGATCTCTGAAACTATTGGATTGTTCCAAAACCCAGCTGGCTCTCTGATGCCCTTCAGTGGAAGGAATCTGACATCCTTACCTAGGCTGGTCTACACAAGACATGAGACCTATGTACAGTAACTGTTGTTGATGGGCTGAGATATTGGCCTTTGACATTGCTGCAACTGTACCTGCTGCAGAGTCCTAGACTCAAATATGCTCAACTATTTCAATGAACTTTTCTGATGCAAAAGTCGGGGGTGGGGATGTTCACTGACAATTGCATGATATTTTAGGATAATTCACAACTCTTCAGATACTGAAGCAGTCAGTGTCAATATTCAGCAGTACCTGGATGACATTTAGGTTTCTATTGATTGTAATGTTTGCTAAGATCAAGGCAGTGACCATGTCCAACAGAAGATCATTCAATCATATCCCTTTCACATTCAAAGGCATCACCAAAGCAGAAGACCCATCATCAACATATAGGGAGTTATTATTGATCATGAACCGAAGATATGTCATATAAATAATGTGACTGCAAGAGCAGGTCAGAGACTGCAATTCTGTCATCCTCTCTTGACTCCTTAAAGCCTGTCCAGTCAGTACTCTGCTATTTTGGAGTATAGCTTCAGCAAGGACAATTCAGCCCACTTAACTGGCACACCAACTATCTACATCACATAGACTGCAGTGTGCAAATTCAAGGTTACACTTCACCACCATCTTTTGAAGGTACTTTGGGGTGTGCAACAATGTTAGCGATACCCTTACCCTGTAAAATAATGAAAAAAATTAGGTAATCTTTTCTCTAACTAATTCAGATTCTTTCCCCTATTCTTTAAAAAAAAAAGTTCCACAGGATGTTTTACATGTAATTGGGAATGTAGACCTTGTCTTGACTCAACACTTCATCTGAAATGGAACTCGGTCAGAGCAGTATTCTTCCAGTTCTATGCTGGGGTGCTAGCCTAGATGTTTGCACTCAGAGAGCAAGGGTATTTCATACAGAGCTAGGATCGCCATTTTATATCACATTGAGACACTTGCTAAACTTTTGAGCCTCAGTTCGTCAAAAAGCCTTGCTTTGTGAATGATACATGTCTCTACTCAGTATATTCAAAATGTTCTATTATGCTAATTTTGCGCAAGTGAAGAACTTCAGGATCTGAGCAACAGTGAGGAGATGCCCACATACTAAATAGGCATGGAAGACTCATGCATTGTTCACAGCTTCCACTAAAACCACAAGGTGAGTTTTTTTTTTAAAGCCATCTGCTTCATATAGAAATACAACATTTCCAGGTTTAGAATCAATCATTTGGTGATTGCAAAAATTTATTCTCTGGCAATCCCCAAGTGCTTACTCATGTCAAGAGTGAAGTCTGTCCCCTTTAACGCCCTTCCACTGCGCTGCACACAATTTTTGAAAAAGTTCACACGAGTACCTGTTGACTGCCAACAATCCCTAAACGGAGTTGAAATACATTTCAGCTACAATCTGATGGGAGAGGCTGAATAAATCCTCCTATTGCTTGTGGCATGTCGGCTCAGTGGTTAGAACTGCTGCCTTATAGTGCCAGGGGCCTGGGTTCGATTCTACCCTCCAGCGACTGTCTGTGGAGTTTGCACATTCTCCCAGTGTCTGTATGGGTTTCCTCCGGGTGCTCTAGTTTTCTCCCACAGTCCAAAGATATGCAGGTTAGGTGGACTGGCCATGGGAAAGGAGGGCCAATGGAGAGAGGGTAGGGAATCTGGGTGGGATCCCTATAGGGGTTAGTGTGGACTTGAAGGACCAAAAGGCCTCCTTCCACACTATAGGGATTCTATGAATAGACCAGTTTGCAATCACAATAGTAACCATACCCTCTGCTAAATGTTTGAATACCAATGAGGCATTTAGCTTTGAGTTCTTGCTCTTTTCGCCTCTTGAAATATGCCCTTATTAAATGCTCAAAAAGCTCTTCAGCAGTCTGATTTGTCACTCACCCCCAATTTGTTGTAAGAAACTAAGATTTCAGATGGGCCAGCATCAGCTACTGCAAACTTAACTAAAAGGAGGACAACAGTAGAATAAAAAAAAAGGAGACAGTTGCATAGTGGTAATGTCTCTAGTGATCCAGAAACCCAAGCTAATAGAGTCAGGTGAACAGCATAGAAACAGACCCTTTGGTCCAACTCCTCCATGCTGACCAGATATCCTAACCCAATCTAGTCCCATTGGCCAGCACTTGGCCCATATCTCTCTAAATCCCTCCTATTCATATACCCATCCAGATGCCTTTTAAATGTTGTAATTGTACCATCCTCCTCCACATCCTCTGGCAGCTCATTCCATACACGCACCACCCTCTGCGTTAGAAAGTTGTTCCTTAGGTTTATTTTAAATCTTTCCCCTCTCACCCTAAACCTATGCCCTCTACTTCTGGATTCCCCCACCCCAGGGAAAATACCTTGTCTATTTACCCTATGCATGCCCCTCATCATTTTATGAACCTCTATAAGGTCACCACTTAGCCTCTAACATTCCAGGGGAAAACAGCCCAAGCCCAACCAACCTCTCCCTATAGTTCAAACCCTCCAACCATGGCAAAAGCCTTGTAAATCTTTTCTGAACCCTTTCAAGTTTCACAACATCCTTCTGATAGAAGGGTGACTAGAATTGCACACAATATTCCAAAAGTGGCCTAACCAATGTCCTGTACAGCCATAACATGATCGCCCAACTCCTGTACCCAATGCTCTGACCAATAAAGGAAAGCAGACCAAACATTTTCTTCACTATCCTACCTACCTGCGACTCCACTTTCAAGAAACTATGAACCTGCACTCCAAGGTCTCTTTGTTCAGCAACACTCCCCAGGACCTTACCATTAAGTGTCTAAGTCCTGCTAAGATTTGCTTTTCCAAAATGCAGCACCTCACATTTATCTAAATTAAACTCCATCTGCCACTCCTCAGCCCGATGGCCCATTTGATCAAGATCCCTCTGTACACTGAGGTAACCTTCTTCACTGTCCACTACACTTCCCATTTTGGTGTCATCTGCAAACTTACTAACTATACATGCTCTGTGGACATCAGAACTAATCCCACTTTGCCAAGTGATGGAATTTATATGTAATCAATAAAATCTCTCTCAGTAGTGGCTTGAAATGATCATTTTTGATAAGGGATAGCATTACAGCTGTGCTGAGGGAGGATATTCCTGGAAATACATCCAGGGAGGTTATTTCGGTGGAACTGAGAAAGAAGAAAGGGATGATCACCTTATTGGGATTGTATTATACACCCCCCAATAGTCAGAGGGAAATTGAGAAACAAACTTGTAATGAGATCTCAGCTATCTGTAAGAATAATAGGGTAGTTATGGTAGGTGATTTTAACTTTCCAAACATCGAGTGGGACTGCCATAGTGTTAAAGGTTTAGTTGGAGAGGAATTTCTGATTCAGTATGTGGATGTACCTACTAGAGAAGGTGCAAAACTTGACCTACTCTTGGGAAGTAAGGCAAAATCGTAAAATCTTGGATTCACTAATGTCCTTCAGGGAAGGAAATCTGCCATCCTTACTTGGTCCACCCTACATGTGAGTCAAAATCCAAAGGAAATTGAAGTGAACTTAATGGCCCTCAAATAGCTGAGCAAGCCACTCACACTTCAGGGACATTTAGGAAATGGACAATAAATGGTGGCTACGCCAATGACATCCCATGAAGGAACAAATTCTATAAAAGTAAGCCAAAAGTCTGAAATCACAAAACAAAATTAGTTATTTTTAAAATCTGAATACTGGAAAACTTGCGGTTCAAAGCACTGGGTATTAGCAATTGCCTAACAGCGTTATCAATTACCATACTGATCATCTACTAAAGGCTGCACATCATGCTTTTCTACATTATCTGCTTCTTGCGAACATAAAACAAAACCCATCTCCACTGCACTGAAGTTAAATCAGGGTGCACTGCAGACTGGAATTACTCATACTAACCCCTGCTGCTAGTGATTTCCATCCTTTTCTCTACATTAGCTTCTAGCCATCAGCAAGATTTATGTGACTTAATTGAATGACATAAGTGCTGACTCAGATAATACAGATTCCAGCACCATGCAATGAGCTAGCTGGTTCAGCATATAGATTGATCAAAGAGCAACTGCACACAGAAAATATCCAACAATCTGTTGTACTGCTGGGTTCAAGTCTTGAAAGACACATCCAGGTGCACAGTATAAAACACTAGGAAATCATAACTGCATCACTGCCACGCCATGCTGGCTGGGAGAGCACTTCTGCACTGCATAAATGTTCTGATTAAAACACGGGTGATTTGCCTCCTGCCAATACATTTAAAGGAACTATTGTGTCTGCGATCGGAGTTTCTGCCTTTATCACTAACCCCCACACTGTCCTTTCAGCATTTTCTTTGCAGCTCACTGCTCAGCGGGCATTAAATGCAAATTCAGGATAAGCAGCCTGCCAGTGCAATTCTGTACTTCTCATTGGATAAAGACCAACAGATGTGGAAGGAAACTACATTTGCTGAAGAACAATAAAGGAAAATAATAGAGTAGATAAAGCTGCCGCATGGCAGAGATCCCAACTAACTTCAGAGGGTGTGTGTGTGTGTGTGTGTGTGTGTGTGTGCGCAAAAAGAAAAGAGCCATTCATTACATTTGAGGCACTAGAAAAGCTTCTCGAACATTTTTACACCTCACTACTTATTAATTCAAATAGAGCAGGAATCTTCACTATTTCTTTTAAAATGGTCACTATCAATTCTCCACTTTGGCTTCAAGTCACTCTTGTGACTGGTTCTGAAGAGAGGTTCCCAGTACACATGATTTTTTCAAAAGTAATAAACGCTGCATCTTAATGAGAAGATTGTAAAATTGCAGAACTTCCCTCCCACAGTCACCATTGTGCAGTTTGAGAAACGCCAGCCTTTGAATAGAGGGGTCGCAATCACTGTGACACAATTAATGATCTCCGAAATCTGGGATCAGGAACCAAGCCTCAAGTGAACAGATGTGTGCCTGGAAAGCAGCTTTACACAAAAACAGCATATGCATATCAAAATGAGGAGAGAAAGTATTTTATCCTTAAGCTGGAGTGAGCATACAATTTGTTTTGAGATTCAAAATGTTGGAGCAGTGAAACAGAAATTACTTACACTCACCCTTCACTTAACAGCATCTGACATTAACAGGACAGTCAAGAAAGATGTTTTTCAGCAAGCGCCTGAGGGACTTTCTAGGCAGCGTAGAACAAGCAACAATAAAATGAAACTTTAGCAGAAAACAGAATGTCATGGCAGACTGGACACAGTTTTTTTTTGGACATCAAAGCAAACAAATAACTGTAATTCACCAGTTACCATCACAGCCAGTGCTTCGTATTGTCACAAGAATTGTGCAACACGTTATCCAAACTAACTTTTAGTCCTCGCTTCTTATTCAAGTGCTGCTCAACTGAAGTTGAGTGGAGAACAAAGTGTTCACTGGCTCTCAGCAGAAACCATTCAAATGCCCATGCACAGAGTGCATCGAGACAAAGCTGGTTTTAAAGACAATTTGCATTTCCACCAAGGTTGCAGATGCGGAACATATTGGCAATTTCTCAGAATCTCACAGGATGCAGGACCCACACTTCTGCACCCTCACTTGTGATGGCTCACATGATAGTGCTGGCTAAACTGTTCTTTTCATCCACATGATGTTCCAACCACTACCTGAATTTCTTTTTTTGGAAAAACACCAGACAGAGCATAAACATACCTCAATCCTGACCCAGTTTGTGAAAGCAGCCTGCAATATTGCGATAAACAACTTGCACATGGAACTTTCAACCTTTTCACAGGGTCAATTCTAACAGCTTGGATCTTTGACTCCATTCAGTTTCTCACCCCATTTGTACACTTTCACTATGCCTGCTTATTCCTATCTCTATAAACACTGCCTGCCTCTACTCTTCCCTCAGCTCATCTCTCATGCTGCACGTCTTGGCTCCCTTTGGATCAAACTACTTCCATGCACTTCTAGTCAACTTCAGATGATCTACGGCTGGTGTCCGGACTTGCACCAAAGCCCCTTGCTTCTATGTTCATCGTCATACACTGGCTCCCAACTAAACAATGCCCTCTTTTTCCAAACAGTCCAAGGCCATTCCCCACCTTATGTTTGACTCTGTTCTTGTGAGCATCCCCTTTTTAAAAAAATCACATAATTAATGACACCATCTTCAGCAAATCAAGACCTCAATTTCAAGAGGGAATTTCAATCTATTTCTGCCCCTTAAAGATTCTCCCTGGACTCTAGCCTACTAATGCAGACTTTGGTCATTCTCCCCATACCTCAATGAAGTGGTGTCAAATTCTGATCATCACATTTGTGAAGTGCCTTGGGAGTTTATTGTTGTTACTTCAAGTTTCTTGAGAGAAAATTGGATTAACAGGAACAGAGTTACTACGTATATGAAAAAGAAACATGCATTTATATAGCACATTCATAACCATAGAAGACCACAAAATGTTTGCTTGACATGCAGCCACAGTGATAATGCAAGAAAACTGAAGTCAACTTTCATACAGCAAGCTCAAACAGGCAAGATAGTAACATGATAAACTGTTTTGCATTAGTATGAAGAGAGAGAGCATGCTTACAATGTCAGAGCTGAAAATGTGTTGCTGGAAAAGCACAGGTCAGGCAGCATCCAAGGAACAGGAGAAGCGATGTTTCAGGCATAAGCCCTTCTTCAGGGCTTACAATGTCAGCACAATAACAAGCAGCTGATAAAAGCCCCAGGGCATGGGTAATTAAGAAAAGAAAATAACCAGGTTCCAAATCACCAAATAAACACAGCTTTATTTTCTCAGTGTATGCAGATTTACCCAATCTCACTGTGGGAGCCAACAATGCTGCATTAGAGCAGTAAGTTTGCACTACTTTGCCTGCATGACTATAGGCATTGGGGGAAGACAGGATGGGCCTTGGTTGTGACAACCCTGCAGTAAAAAAGGAGAAAGCAAGGACTGCAGATGCTGGCAATCAGAGTCGAGAGTGTGGTATTGGAAAAGCACGGTAAATCAGGCAGCAACCGAGGAGCAGGAAAATAGAGGTTTTGGGCATAAGCCCTTCACCAGGAATGGGACAGGGCTTATGCCCGAAACAGCGATTCTCCTGCTCCTCGGATGCTGTCTGACATTGTGCTTTTCCAGCCCCACACTCTCGAACCTGCAATAAGAAAATCTGTTGACAAACACCATCACAAGACCTACAATTAATAGCTATTTGGTAAAATAATCGAGAATGTCTGTAACCAGCGTCCAGGAAATGATAGGAGAGAAAATAGCCTAAGTACACATCGAGAGCTACATACACAGAAGCTACCAGTGAGTGAGAACAAGTTGTTTTGTTGTCTAATAAAAGTATTTACAGAATAGAAATAGCAAAACAGGGTGTGCCACTGTTAAAGTCAAAAACATTTCCAATTCTCAATCAACATTGCTCCTTCTCAGTTTTTATTTAACTTTTTCTTAAATATCACCACTCAAACAAAAAGCTAGTGAACTTGGGGTAATAAGTATTGATGTCTTGAAAAATGTCCATATTACAGAGGTGGTACTGGACACCTTAAAATGCATAAGGATGGATAATTCCCTGGGACCTGATCAGATGTTAGCCAGAACTTTGTGGGAAGTTAGGAAAGAGTTTGCTGTGCCCCTTGCTGAGACACTTGTATCATCGATAGCCACAGGTAAGGGACCGGAAGATGGGTGGTTGGCTAATGTAGTGCCATTATTTAAGAAATGGGCATTGAACATACATATGGATAATAATGGAACAGTGCAAGTTAGATGGGCATCAGATTATTTTCACAGCTCAGTGCAACATCGAGGGCCAAAGGGCCTGTACTGCGCTGTAACGTTCTATCAAGGCTGTAAGGAAAAGCTCAGGAACTACAGATTGGTGAATGTTACACCAGTGGTAGGTTGTTGGAGGGGTTCTGAGATACAGGATTGCCATCCACTTGGAAACAAGAACTGATTAGGATAGTCAACATGGGAAATCGTTTCTAACTTGATTGACGTTTCTGAAGAGGTGACAAAGAAGATTGATGAAAACAGAGTGGTAAGACATTGTCTATACGAACGTCAGCAAAGTTTTCACATGGTACCTTGATTAGTAAGGCTAGATCACATGATCTGGACAAAATAGGCTTGAAGATAGGACAGGGCGCTGATGGAGGGCAGTTTTTCAGACTGAAGGCCTGTGACCAGCAGCATGCCACAAAGATCACTACTGGGCCCACTGCTTTTCATAATTTATATTAAATGATTTGGATTTGAATACAGGAGATATGGTTAGTAAGTTTGCAGATGACACCAAAGTTGGAGGTGTAGTGGACAGCGTAGAAGGTCAGAGTACAACGGAATCTTGATCAGATGGGCCAATGGGCTGAGGATTGGCAGATGGAGTTTTATTTAGAGACATGTGAGGTGTTGCATTTTGGTTAGGCAAACCAGGCAGGACTCATACAGGGCCCTAGGGAGTGTTGCCAAACAAAGAGACCTAGTGGAGTCAGGATGGTAAAGATGCTTGCCTTCATTGGTCAGAACATTTATAGGAGGGTGTCATGCTACTGACTTTAGAAGGCATTGTTGAGGCCACTTTTGGAATACTGCACACAATTCAGGTCGCTCTTCTATAACAAGGATGTTGTTGACAGAGTACAGAAAAGATTTACAAAGACTTTGGCAGGATGGAGAGTTTGAGCTTTCAGGACAGGCTGAATATGCCGGAGCTGTTTTCCCTTCAGCATCCAAGGCTGAGGGGGTGACCTTAGAGGTTTATAAAATCAGGAGGGGCATGGATAGGGTGAATAGCCAAAATGTTTTTCAGGGTGGGGGTGGAAGGCCTCCACAGCAGGACGACATAGGCTTACAGCAAGAGGGGCAAGATTTAAAAGGGACCGGAGAGGTATATTTTTCAAGCAGAGGGTGGTGTATGCCTGGAAAGAGCCATCAGTAGAAATGTTGGAGGCTGGTACACTAACAACATTTAAAAGGTATTTGGATGGGTACATAAATAGGAAAGCTTTAGAGGGATATGGGCCAAATGCTGGCAAATGGGACTAGGACAGATTGGGATGTCTGGTCAACATGGATGATTTGGACCGAAGTGTCTGTTTCCATGTTGTATCAATCACTATGACTCTATAATCTTCACTAATCACCTTAACTACTCACAGTGGTAAAAAAAAAACTTCACACAATCTCAGTTAAAAAAAGTCCTCCCAGAATTCATGACTGATTTTAAAAAATCGTTCTCAGGAAGAGTGTCACTGGCAAGTCCAGTCCTACCATTGATCCCTAATTGGCTGGAAGTGGTGGTGGAGGAAAGCTGCGTTCTTGAAGCACTGCGATCCTTGTGGTATAAAGAGAACCAACAGTGCTCTTAGGAAACGAATTCCAGGATTTGTCCATGACACCAAGGGAACTGCAATACAGTTCCAAGTCAGGATGGTGAGCCACTTGGACGGGAAACTGCAAGTGGTGGCCCTCCTATGCACCTGCTGCTCCTGCCCTTTTAGATGGTAGAGTTTGAAGGTTTACAATGTGTTTTTGATGGAGATTTGGTGCGTTATGCAGTGCATCTTGTTGATGGCTCATACTGCTGCACGCAGCAGGCAGTGGAAAATATTCTATCACACTCCTGACTTGTTCCTTGTAAACTGTGAACAGATTTCAGGGAGTCTGGAGTGAATTCCTCACCACAGAATTTCTTGCATCTAACTTGGTCTTGTAGCCACGATATTTGCAGATGGCTGGTCCAGTTCAGTTTTTGGTATCCCCAAAGCATTGATAGTGGAGGGATTTAGTGTTTGTAATGCCACTGAATATCAAAGGAGGGGAAGCTGGGTTCTCTCTTCCTTGAGATGGTCATTGTCTGACATTTGCTTGATTTGAATGTTACATGCCATCTTTCACCGCAAACCTGAAAATTGTCCAGGTCTTGCTGCATATATAGACAGACTGCTTCAGTAAGCAAGAGTTGCGAATGGTGCTGAACATTGTGCAATCATCAGCGAACATCCCATTTCTGACCTTATGATGGAGGCAAGATCATCGATGAAGCAACCAAAGATGGTTAGGGCCAGGACACTAGCCCGAGGAGCAACAGCATCCTGGAACAGAAATGATTAATCTCCAGAAACTACAACTATCTTCCTTTGTGCTAGGCATGGTTCCAACCAGCAGATATTTAACCCCTCCTCAATTCCCATAGACACCAATTTCAGTATGGCATCAAGAAGCCATAACAAGTCAAATGCTGCCTTGATGTCAAGGACAGTCACTCTTACCTAACCACTGAAATTCAGTTTCTTTCAATGTTTTTGGACCAAAGCCACAACGAGGTTAGGAGAGGAGTGGCACTGACAGAACACAAACTCAGCAGATTATTATTGAGGAAGTGCCACTCAATAGCACCATCTACAACCTCTCCCTTTGATGATTCAGAATAGATTTATATGGCATTAATTGGATTTGTCTTCTTTCCATGGATAGGACACATCTGGGTAATTTTCCACTGTCAGGTAGATGACAGTGTTGTAGCTGTTGCCAGGGTGCAGCTAATTCTGGTGGGCAAGTCTACAGTACTATTGTCAAAATACCATTGGGAGACATCATGTCTTTGAACACTTTGATATCATGTAGGATGATTCAAAAGTGGTATCTGAAATGGCGGAGATCTCAGGAGAAAGCAGAGATGTAAAGTTTACCATCACTTACTTCTGGCATTTATAGTCCTTGGGATTCTTCACATCTACCCTATCAAACCTGTCTAAAACCCTATAAAACACACACACTCTAGCAAGTCCCTCTCATTGCCTCCATAGAGCTCAAGCCTGTTCAATCTTTGAAGCCCAGCACAGTCAGTTAAAAAACAAGTGGAAAACCATGATTCAGTTTATACAAACTAATCACCATCATTGGGAAGGGTGACTACAACACTGCAGTCAGTCAGTCTGAGACACAGAGACAGACAGAATGCAAGAACTCTCACATACAGGCCTGCCCACCTACCCAAGGTCAGAAGAGGCCTGATCCAACCCACTTACAAATTACTGAATGGTTATTTTATAAACCAGACTATAATGTTGGTGCGGTCTAGACACACTCTACATGTCACCCAACTAAGCAATGACATTAAGACAATCTGTCGAATCCCCCTCAACCTCAGAGCGAGAGCGCATAGGTCAGAGTCATCACAATGAAATGCTCCAGCATTGTTCCCTTTTGGTAGCATCGCAGTGAGCTCAAAAGCCCTTCCAGAATTTGAGAGCACAATTGGCATAGACACTGCTCTACCACAAAGATGCTAAACCATTAATGTGGCTGTTCTGAAAGGTCCTTCCATTTCCTCAGTTCAGAGCAGGGACCTGCCAGCAACAATGTGGCAAAGTTAAGTAAGTTTGCAGATGATACAAAGATAGGACAGCTAATGTTGAGGAAGTGGGGAGGCTGCAGAAGGACTTGGAAATGCTAGGTGAGTGGGCAAAGTAGCAGCAATGGAATAAAATGTAGAAAAGTGCAAGGTTACACATTTTGTTGGGAAGAATAGAGAAGTAAATTATTTTCTAAACGGGGAGGCTGAAAATAAATCTGAAGCAGAAAGAGACTTGGCAGTCCTTCTTCAGGTTAAGATGCAGGTTCAGTTGGTGATTAAGAAGGCAAATGCAATGCTGGCAATCATTTCGAGAGGGCTAGAAAACAAGAGCAAAGACGTACTGCTGAAGCTGTACAAGATTCCGGTCAGAACGCATTTGAAATATTGTTGGCAGTTTTGGCGCCCATACCCAAGGAAAGGTATGCTGCTGTTGGAAGAATCCTGGGGATGAAGGGCTTGTCATATGAGTGGTGGTTGAGGACTCTGGGTCTGTACTTGGGAGATTCAAAAGATGGGGTGCAGGGGGACCTTTAGAACAGAGATGAGGAGGAATTAACTCAGTCAGAGGGTGGTGACTCTGTGGAACTAATTGTTGCAGAGTGTTGTATAGGACAAGTCATTGAGTGTATTTAAGACAGATATAGATAGATTCTTGATCATTAATGGATCAAGGGTTATACAGTCATAGAATCATAGAGATGTACGAAAGCAGACCCTTTAGTCCAACTCGTCCATGCCGACTAGATATCCCAAACTAATCTAGTCCCATTTGCCAGCACTTGGCCCATATCCCTTCAAATCCTTCCTGTTCATGTACCCATCCAGATGCCTTTTAAATGCTGCAATTGTACCAGCCTCCCCCGCCTCCTCTGGCAGCTTATTCAATACACACACCACCCTCTGCGTGAAAACATTGCCCCTTGGGTCTCTTTTTATCTTTCCCCTCTCACCCTAAACCTATGCCCTCTAGTACTGAACTCCCCCACCCTAGGGAAAAGACCTTGGCTATTCACATTATCCATGCCCCTCATGATTTTATAAATCTCTAAGGTCACCATCAGCCTGTGACGCTCCTGGAAAAACAGCCCTAGCCTATTCAACCTACCCCTATAGCTCAAACCCTCCAACCCTGGCAACATCCTATGGTTATGGAGGGTTATGGAGAGAAGGAGAATGGAAAACATTCTCAAGGGAAACAATAG
Source organism: Chiloscyllium plagiosum (assembly GCF_004010195.1). Classification (NCBI taxonomy): domain Eukaryota; kingdom Metazoa; phylum Chordata; class Chondrichthyes; order Orectolobiformes; family Hemiscylliidae; genus Chiloscyllium; species Chiloscyllium plagiosum. The sequence continues at coordinate 96,024,755 of NC_057717.1, read as the reverse complement.
AGAAACATATCAATCATGAACAAATGGCACAGCAAACTCGATGTCTGAATGGCCTAATTATGTTCCTATATCTTATGGTCTAACATTGTTCCCCAACTGACAAGATCACACAGCAGCAGCATTTTCAAATATGTGAAGGGTTTGGGAACATCAGAGTAAGTGACTTGATACAGTATGAACAGTCAACTTTCTCTTCAATTATATCTGCTCCCTACCTATTTCCCCATGGCCCTTAAGTGGTAATGTAACCACCATTGGGACAGAGGGATGACAGTTTCATTCTGCTTGCCTCATACAAATATCTGTCAATGAAGAGAGTAGAACTGTCTCAAAATGGTTGGAGAAGGTTTATCCCAGGCCATTAACACAATCTCTCCCTACTGCACGCTCAGAGAACAAACTGCACTGAGACAGGCAGCAACAAGAGACTACAAAATCAACTACAGATAACCTCTTTGAATAGCCAGTTTCTGTATTACCAGAACACAACAGAGTCACACCAATAGGCATCCACTGTCACACTTAAGTCCAATTTATTCTGGAGTGCACAAGATCTCAGGTGAAAGATTCTCTGCTCATTACTTTTTAAAAAATGCTTTTGAAGCCAAGGGGAAGAAAAACAGAATTATTATTTCCTGCTAGTACCTAACAATCACAACATTGCACAATATGGTTAAATACAGAGCAAAGCTGCCTCTACAACAGTTCCAAGAAGGGTCGCTTACCGCTGAAAAATGAATCAGTTATTTACTTCAAAACAATCTGGTTTATCCTCTTGAAAACTGCAGATTTTGCTGTTCAAAACTGTTCAAAAGGATCGCTAGTCAAGAAAGAGGAACATTAGAGTGCGTAGAGAAGAATGAATGGGTTTTAGCATCAACTGTGTTATTATACTACATTCCAAGACAGTTGGGTCATATCTAAGGTCATGTCACTGCAAACAACTCCCAAACCTAACTTGCTTCTAGTGGTACAGAACCATAACCAATACCTAATGCAGAGGTAAGCTTTGTACAAGATCAGAAAAAAAAATGATGTGGAGGTACCAGTGTTGAACTGGAGTGGGCAAAGTCAAAAATCTACTTTAAAGAAAGGCTTTCTCCACAGCCCAGCTTGGTGACAGTAAATAAGTGTTGCACGAGGATATGCAGTGATGAATAATAAAGCAGGTGCTCAAATGTGCGCACATCAAGAGGTACAAATTTCATTGCTAGTAATACAAACTGTCTCGTGGGACAAGGATTCTTGCAGCCATCTGACAAGAGTAAAGTGATGGCAAATATTCTGCCAGCAAACATTTGGGTCCACGTTGAAATAATAACGTTTGGCTATTTGGTAATAACTAACACATGCTGTTGAGCCCAAATCAGGAGCTAAGGGGTGTAACTGCACTTATTGCAAGAAGTTTTAGGGACTGGTCACAGCTGCTGAAGGCTAAAATAGTTAAGAATCGCCCCCACAAAATTTCCAGCCACCCTACTCAGTAGCAGCACACAAGTATCACCTCCAGCTCAGAAATGGACAATCCCACACTAGGTTCAAGTTGATCTCTTAGAATCTAGAATGTGCAGTTCTAAATCTTGGCCTCATCAGGTTGATAGCTGCCTCAAGTCTAAATCAGTAGATTGCAGCTCTGATTCACACTTGAGGAAGCTGAGCAGAAAATATAGGCTGGCACTCCCAGTACAGTGCTGAGAGAGTGCTTCAGTGCACAGGCTGCAGTCTTTTGGCCAAGATGCTGAACGGAGGACCCACCCGTCCCCTCAGGTGGTGGTAACAGATCCTTGCTTACTATTTGGAAGGAGCATGGATGTTCTCCCCAGCCAAAAGCACGCAAAAAAAAGTAACAATCTCATTGCTATTTGTGGGAGCTTGCTGCAAGTACTACATTAGACAAATAAAAACTAAAAGGACTGCAGATGCTGTAAATCAGAAACAAGAACAAAAACTGTTCAAAAAGTTCAACAGCTCTGGCAGGTGGACGGGGGCAGTGTTGGGTGCATGTGGGGAAGCAGTGTTGGACGGTGGTTGGGGGCGGGGGCTTGCGCGCGGTGGGCTACTGCCTCGTCTCCTGAATGGGGAGCAGACTTAAAAAAACTCCGAGCCCAAGAGGAAAGGCATTTAATAGATTAACCGAATAATCGATTATCTGAACAAAATAGTGCCCGCCCATCTCATTCGGATAATCGAGGTTCCTCTGTATATCCAGGGTTACCACAGGAAGTGAGGAATGAGACTGCTGTACCTCTGGCGATGATCTTTGCATCCTCACTCTCCACAGGAGTGGTACCGAATGATTGAAGGGAGGCAAACATTCAAGAAAGGGAATAGGGAAATTCTTGGGTATTACAGAGAAGTCTGTCTTATGTTTGTGGAAAGCAAGGTCCTGGAAAGGATTCTGAGAGATTGGATTTATGACTATTTGGAAAAACAATTTGATCAAGTCATGCCTCACACAGCCATACTGAGTTCTTTGAGGGTGTGACAAAATAAGTTGACGATGGTCGAGCAGTGGATATGGTGTACATGGATTTCAGTAAGGCATTTCATAAGGTTTCCCCCGGTAGGCTCATTCAGAAAGTTATGAGGCATGGGATACAGGGAAATTTGGCTGTCTGGATACAGAATTGGCTGGCCAAAAGACGACAGCGAGTAGTAGTGGACGGAAAATATTCTGCCTGGAGGTTGATGACTAGTGCTGTTCAGCGGGGATCTGCTCTTTGTAGTTTCTATAAATGACTTGGATGAAGAAGTGATTGGTATGCCTGCCGATGACACAAAGGTCAGTGGTGTGGCAGATTGTGTTGCAGGCTACAAGACATGGACAGGATGCAAAGCTGGACTGAGAAATGGCAGATGGAGTTCAAACTTGATAAATGAAATGATTCATTTTGTAAGGTTGAGTCTGAATGCTGAATACAGGGTTAAAGACAGGATTCTTGGCAGTGTAGAGGAACAGCAGGATCTTGGGGTCCACTTATATGGATCCCTCAAAGTTGCCACCTAAGTTGATACGATTGTTAAGAGGGTTTTTTGACTTTCATTATCTGGAGGACTGAGTCACAAGGTTTTGCTGCACCTCTATAAAACCCTGATTGGACCACACTTGTAATACTGGGTCCAGTTCTGGTCACCTCCTTGTAGGGAGGATGTTGATGTTTTAGACAGTGTGCAGAGGAGATTTACCAGGATACTGCCCAGATTGGAGGGCTTGGCTCATGAAGAGAAGTTGAGTAAGCTGGGGGTTTTCAAACTGGAGAGAAAGAAGAGAAGGGACTTGATAGAGGTGAACAAGTAATGAGAGGCAATAGATAGAGCAGATAGCCAAAGACTTCTCCCGAGGGTAGAAACTGCTGTCATGGGGGGGGGGGGGGGGGTCGTAATTTTAAGGTGATTGGAGGAAGGTATTAGGAAGATGTCAGAGGTAGGTTGTTTACACAGAGTGGTGGATGCATGGAATGCACTGCCAGCAGTGGTATAGAGTCAGAGACATTAGGGACATTTAAGCAACTGCTGGAAAAGCACATGGACAGCAGTAAATTGAGGGTTAGGCTGATCTTAGATCAAGATATATGTTCAGCACAACATCGTGGACTGAAGGGCCTGTACTATTCTCTGTTCATAGCTGTCGATCGTGGAATAATTGAAAGATATATACAAGTCTGAAGAAAAGGCAGAGGATTGCAGGAGTTAGAGATATTCAAAGGTAATTGTATTAATCTAAAGTTTTGGGTATTGAGGAACTAGGAGCCTAGGTTAGCAAGAGTAAGAGTGATGAACAGTCCCCCAATTCAAAATCATACATTCAGCAAGTGTGGTGGGTGCTTATTCTACCAGTGGATTGTCTAGGCACAAGGTGTAACATTCACATGCATCTCAAATCAGCTAGCTTTGCAGAGAGAGAAAAGATTGGCTCAGCGTGTATTTGATAGCTCTGGGTAATGAACACCAACCCAAAGTCAACTTTAAAATGTAACAAATTGAGCAATCAACACCAGGCTTGCAACTGGAGTAGGATCAAAAGGTAACGGTCCAATTATTATAATGGGGAGGAAGATAACTTTTTAGAGATTTAAAGAATCATGTTCAGTAACTGTCACAAAGTATCATTGGAAGTGGATAACATCAGGAGTCCATGAATTCTGCAAATAGTCGATACTGTAAAGACTTGACCTGAAAGCAGTACCATACAGGATAAACAACAGGGTGTTACCATAAAATGAGTAATTTTTAAAAGTTATTCAAGCCTCTCCCCTCCTGCTCCTGTTTAGTGTCACCAAACTCTGTTTAGTTGCAGCATTTTCTTGTGCAGATAGAATATGACAATCTAATAGATGAGTTAATGCTTTCAACATCCACAATTACAGATTGTAACAACTCACTTAAATGTGGGGAAATTACCCAAATTGACAAGTTACAGCAAACCCTGAAGATCTGAAATAAATAACAGGACAATCTGGAGATTCTGCTAAGAACTGAGACATGTTCAGGTTTTTTAAGATCTGAACAAAGATATTCACAAGATGAGAAGGACCAGAACAAGGCAAAAAGAGGAGACTCACTCACAAAGATCACTCAGAAAATGTGCAGGAAGGGAAATGATGAATTAGTTAAATGGAAGAAAATGATCAAGGGAGACACACCGAGGCAGAGTGTGTCTGTGGGGAAGTAGAGAAATAAAAAGATAGAAAATACTGATTAGATTAGATTACCGATAGTTTGGAAACAAGGCCTTCGGACCAACCAGTCCACGCTGACCCTCCGAAGAGTAGCCCACCCAGACCCATTTCCCTCTGACTAATGCACCTAACACTATGGGCAATTTAGCATGGCCAATTCACCTGCACACCTTTGGACTGTGGGAGGAAACCCACGCAGACACGGGGAGAAGGTCTGCGTGGAGCTTGCACAGTCACCCAAGGCTGGAATCGAACCCGGGTCCATGGCATGGTGAGGCAGCAATGCTAACTACTGAGCCACCGTGCCACCCCAGCATCGTCCTCCATATTGAATGATCTCCAAATTCATGGTTGGTCACTGATAGATCCAAGGGCAGTACGGTGGCTCAGGGGCTAGACTGCTGCCTCACGGCGCCAGGGTCCCAGGTTCGATTCCAGCCTCAGGTGACTGTCTGTGTGGAGTTTGCACATTCTCCCCGTGTCTGAGTGGGTTTCCTCCGGGTGCTCTGGTTTCCTCCCACAGTCCAATGATGTGCAGGTCAGGGTGGATTGGCCAGTGTTAGGTGCATTAGTCAGAGGGAAATGGGTCTGGGTGGGTTACTCTTCGGAGGACATGTGGCCACATGGAAGAGGAGAATTCCACAACAGTCTGTAACCCGATAACAAACCTGTTTAACAGCAACAACGGCACAGACTGGGTCTGCCTGACGGATTAATAACTCAGGCAGCATCTTCCTCGTGTTTATTTTAAAATGCCCAGACGGTCAGTTTTAAACAACCCTGGAGCCCGGGCCCGGGGGGAGAGCAGACGCCACAGGGACAGAGGCCTCGGCCTTTCCTCAGGAGCCGCTTCCTCAGCGACAACATGTGGGAGAGTTACCCCACAGCCTGGACCTGGGCCCGGGAGGACAGCGGGCCCCGGATCCCCGGTCTCTCTCTCACCCCCCCGCCCCGTCCCCGGGCCCGGTCTCTCTCTCTCCCCCCTGTCCCCGGGCCCGGATCCCCGGTCTCTCCCTCCCCCCTGTCCCCGGGCCCACACTCACTGCTGTAGAGGCTGATGAACGCGCTGTCCTGGGTGGTTTTAATCTCCAGTTTAAGCGGCTGTTGGTCTGAGCGCCGCTGGATCTCCCCGTTCTGATCCCCGATCGACACCAGCCGCACGCCCGGGAACACCGTGGTCGCCATTTTCTGTTTTAAAAAAAATCACCCAGTGGAGCCCTCTCTCCCTCACGCGCGCGCGCCCTCGCTCGCTCGCGACACCCTCCGACCGGCTCAGGGAGCGCGGGCCGGGCCCGGCGCAACCCTCCCCCTTTTTAACAAGGCGCGGGTCCGCGGCGGCGCGCGTTCCCGCCACCACATGGGGGAGCCCGAGAGCCACGGGGAGGGGAGCTGTAATACCGGGATCTGACCACGAGAGGACGCGCGTTCCCGCCACCACACGGGGGAGCGCAAGAGTAGGGGGGTGGTGCTGTAATATCGGGATCTGACCACAAGAGGACGCCCGTTTCCAACACGGCGGCGTTATGCTGTAATACTGGGTCAAACCATCGGAGGCGCGATGTTAACAAATATCACACAGCAACCTCATGGAGAAGGAGCAGCGCTCCGAGAGCTTGTGCTTCCAGTTAAACCTGTTGGACTGTAACCTGGTTCTGGATTAGTGGTGCTGGAAGAGCACAGCAGTTCAGGCAGCATCCAAGGAGCAGCGAAATCGACGTTTCGGGCTTGGGTGATTTTTAATTTTGTACACTCCAGCCCAGCAGGTTTATTTGGAAGCACCATCTTTCTAAGCGCTGCTCCTTCATCAGGTGGTTGTGGAGCAGGATCACAAGACGCAGAATTTATAGCAAAAGGTTACAGTGTCTTGCGATTGAAATATATTAAACAAACGTAGATTAGGTCTTTCATCTTTTAGAGTGGGCTTGCTAGCTTCGGTTCGTTAATATGTACTGTAAATCATAGGAGGCGCAAGAGCTTCGTGTGGAAAAAGCGATTCAGACCCACAGGCGGGGGGTGTTCGGGAACACTGTTGTAAACCGCATTAGACCACAGGAGGGAGGCAGGGAACACTATGTTGTAATACCGGAATGGACCACCGGAGGGAGGCCGGGAACACTATGTTGTAATACCGGAATGGACCACCGGAGGGAGGCCGGGAACACTATGTTGTAATACCCGATTGGGTCCGCAGGAGGGAGGCCGGGAACACTATGTTGTAATACCGGATTTGACCGCAGGGTGGGGGGGGGTGAGAACGCCATGTTGTAATACCGAATTGGACCACAAGAGGGAGGCCGGGAACGCCATGTTGTAATACCGAATCTGACCACAGGAGGGAGGCCGGGAACGCCATGTTGTAATACCGAATCTGACCACAGGAGGGAGCCGGGAACGCCATTTTGTAATACCGGATTGGACCACAAGAGGGAGGCCGGGAACGCCATGTTGTAATACCGTATTGGACCACAAGAGGGAGCACAGGGAACACCATGTAATAAAAATAGAAGTTGCTGAAAAAGTGCAGTTGATCTGGCAAGGTCTGATGACCCTTCCTCAGAACTGATGGTAGCTGGGAAAATGTCGGTTTATGTGCAGAAGATAGGGCAGAGGGAGGGAATAAGGAGTAAATGTTAGGTGGGGAAAGAGCTCAAAGACAGGGAAGAGCGGTTAGATAGACAAAGGAGTAGATAATGATCGGGCTGGGAGGGTGAATCACTGTGAATGGAGACAATGAGTGGTGAACAATGAGTTGTATGTAATGGTAGATTATGTGATAACAAGCAATAAAATCGACGTTTTGGGCAAAAACCCTTCATCAGGATGCTGCCTGAACTGCTGTGCTTTTCCAGCACGCCTAATCCAGAATCTGGTTTCCAGCATCTGCAGTCATTGTTTTTACCTATGTGACAATGAGGCCTGGTATGTGGTGTAGGGGGCTAGGACATGGGAGAGTTCAGGCCCTCAAATTACTGAACTTGATGTTAAGTCTAGAGGGCTGCAGGGAGCCAAGGCAGCTTGTACTGAGTTTCGCTGGAGCACTACAGCAAGCCTGAGACAGAGACGTTGGCCAGGGAATAGGGTGATGTGTTAATGTGGCAGGCAGCTGGAAGGTCAGGGTCTTTTTTTGTGGGTAGAACATAAATGTTTTGCAAAGTGGTCACCTAGTCCATGCTTTTGTTTCACATTGTGAGCAGCAAATGCAGTAGACTAGATTGTGTGAAGTGCAGGTAAAGTGTTGCTTTACCTATGTTATGAAGATGTAGGTGTACTGTACCTTTAAGGGAGTTAAAAGCTAGCAGAACTACCTGACAGCACCAAGTGTTCTGAACAAATTAACAATGTAACACGTAGTCGAAAGTTAGATTAGCTGGGTTGCCTGGAGATGACAGAAACAAATTCAAATTTGGCCAATCAATTCAAATTATGCTCCAAAAGTACCAAACTCCAATCAAATTTGAATTTAGTATATTGACAATCTTAAAAGCCAATGACACAATCTGATGCTTTGGGAGGTGGAGAACAAGGAAAACCTGAACAGTTGGGAGGAGAACTGCCAAGCCTCCAGCATCTGCAGACTGCCAGGAGAATAGCTCTCTTAAAGGTATCTTTAACGATCAATAACCTGTGAAACAGAAATCCCTAAGAAGAAGAAAAGAAGACAAAGGAAGATCCAAATAGAAGATTCGACAGCTGGCTGGTTTTGAAAACTTGAATTTTTGGTAATTCTTAATCATGGGCTTTTGTCAGACTAGTATTATAGAATGGAAGGTAAAAGATAGGTTAGAGGAAGGAGTTGTATAGTTGTTAGTTAGTTATTCTCTGTTATATTTTAAGAAATTTGTTAATTTTTACTTTAAATAGATCTTGGCCTCTCGAATTTTCCCAGATTACTGCACAGGATAAATCTTTTCTATGTTGCTGGTTTAAATTAAGCAGGAGGGTTTACCCTATGTTGTACCAACTTGGAAGGTATGTTTGGGCCCCTGGATACTGAGGAGGTAAGTAGGCAGCTGGTACACTTATTATGGTTGCTAGGGAAGGTAGCATGGGGCTGTGGGGGAGGTGTTGGGAGTGAAGGAAGAGTGGACCAATGTGTTCCTCACATGCAGGCACACACACATAAGTCAATGGGATGAAATTGCATTTGCAGCATTGTAATTGCAAGATACATTCTATTTTGTTCAAAAAGCACACAATCTGCAGGCAGTCAACCCAAGCAGTTAATCCATGTAATGTTTTATCAATTCCTACTTTGGAAATAGAACCAGTCTGGCTCAACTTTGAGATATACACAGACTCTAACCTCACATTGCCTGAGCTGAGATGTCACCTTTTTTTTATAAAACCTTAAGTTATCCCAAGAAGTTGACTGGAATGATGTTCTGGGATTTACATATTAATGAACTGAAACCTGCAATCCATTCCAAAAGATGAAAGCCTGAACAGTAATCTAGGTTGTTCAATGTATAATTTCAATTGCATGACACTGAGATCTTTCACTATAAATTCTGTGGCTTATGATCATGCTTCACAGCTACCTGATGAAGGAGCAGTGATCTGAAAGCTGGTACTTCTAAGTAAGCCTGGTAGACTATAACCTGGTGTTGTGAGATTTTTAACTTTGTCCAAACCAGTCCAACACCAGCACCACATCTAATTAAACCATAGGAGAGAGAGCTGAAGAAGCATGCTGTAACACTGGATTTGACCACAAGAGGGAGGCCAGGAGCACTATGCTATAATATCTAATCATAGCGTCGGAGGCTGGGGGATGACCTTGTAGAGGATTACAAAATTATGTGGGGTATGGATAGGATAAATAGACAAAGTCTTTTGCCTGGAGTTGGGGAGTCCAGAACTAGAGGGCATAGGTTTAGGGTGAGAGAGGAAAAATATAAAAGAGACCTAAGGGGCAACCTTTTCTCACAGAGTGTGGTACGTGTATGGAATGAGCTGCCAGAGGAAGTGATGGAGGCTGGTACAATTGCAACATTTAAGAGGCATTTGGATGGGTATATGAATAGGAAGGGTTTGGAGGGATATGGGCCGGGTGCTGACCGGTGGGACTAGATTGGGTTAGGATATCCCAATATCCTAACGGTGGCACAGTGGTTAGCACTGCTGCCTCACAGTGCCAGAGACCCGGGTTCAATTCCCGCCTCAGGCGACTGACTGTGTGGAGTTTGCACATTCTCCCCGTGTCTGCGTGGGATTCCTCCGGGTGCTCCGGTTTCCTCCCACAGTCCAAAGATGTGCAGGTCAGGTGAATTGGCCATGCTAAATTGCCCATAGTGTTAGGTAAGGGGTAGATGTAGGAGTATGGGTGGGTTGCGCTTCGGCGGGGCGGTGTGGACTTGTTGGGCCGAAGGGCCTGTTTCCACACTGTAAGTAATCTAATCTAGTCGGCATGGACGGGTTGGACCGTAGGGTCTGTTTCCATGCTGTACATCTCTATGACTCTATCCAAATATATGCATGAAGGAGCTCATGAGCACCATGCCATAATATCTGAGTAGGCAAGCAGGAGGCTGGAAGAACACAGCAAGCCAGGCAGCATCAGGAGGTGGAGACGTCAATGATTTGGGTGTAACCCTTCTTCAGGACTGGGGGCGGGTGTAAGGAGACCTGCAGATGAAGGAGGGTAGTGGAGTGTTTTGGGTGGGGAGAGGGGTGGGGTGGTGACGTAGGAATAGGTGAACACAGGTAGAGCGTATTACCTGGTTGGTCGGGGTGGAATGAATCTGGTTGGTAGCTCCAATCTGAGGGCTGATTCGCTGGGGCAAAGGAGGTCATGTTGGAAAGGGCAAAGTTAAAAATCACACAACACCAGGTTATTTACAAGTAGCTACCTGAAGAAGGAGCAGTGGTATGAAAGCTTGTACTTCCAAATAAACCTGTTGGACTATAACCTGATGTTGTGTGATTTTTAATTTTGTCCACCCCAGTCCAACACTGGCACCTTGACATCATGTCAGAAAGGGAATGGAAAGGGGAATTAAAATGGGCGGTGACTGGGCAGTCATGTTGGCCCCTACGGACCCGGCTGAGATGCTTGGCAAAACTTACCCTGAGTTTACTTTTGTCTCACAGATGTAGAGAAGACCACATGGGGAGCACCGGATACAGTAAACAAGGTTGGAGGAGAGGCAAGTGAACCTCTCAGTGAACCTGGAAGGACTGTTTGGGACCCTGGATGGAGGTAAGGGTGTGGTGTACAGGCAGGTTTTGCGTCTTTTTGGGTTGCGGGGAAGGTTCTTGGGGATTTGGGAGGGCTAGTGGGGAGAGTGGCGCAAACCAAAGATTGGCAAAGGGACCGAAGGCAGAGAGGGATGGGGAAGGGAAGATGTTCTTGGCGGTGGGGTCTATGACTCTAAGTCTTTAAGGATGATATGTTGGATGCTGGTGGGTGGCAGACATGAGGGAGCCTTGGAGCAGCATGGTGTAGTATCTGATTATACCGCATGAGGGATCCTGGGAGCATCAGGCTGTAATATCTGATTATACCACATGAGGGATCCTGGGAGCAGCATGCTGTAATATCTGATTATGAGGGATCCTGGGAGCAGCATGCTGTAATATCTGATTATATCACATGAGGGATCCTGGGAGCAACATGCTGAAATATCTGATTATACCACATGAGGGAGCCTGGGAGCATCATGCTGTAATATCTGATTATACCACATGAGGGATCCCTGGGAGCAGCATGCTGAAATATCTGATTATACCACATGAGGGAGCCTGGGAGCAGCATGCTGAAATATCTGATTATACCCCATGAGGGATCCCTGGGAGCAGCATGTTGTAATATCTGATTATAGCACATGAGGGATCCTGGGAGCATCATGCTGTAATATCTGATTATACCACATGAGAGATCCTGGGAGCATCATGCTGTAATATCTGATTAAACCACATGAGGCAGGCTGGGAGCAGCATGCTGTAATATCTGATTATAGCACATGAGGTATCCTGGGAGCAGCATGCTGTAATATTTGATAGTACCATGATTTGGAGATGCTGGTGTTGGACTGGGGTGAACAAAGTTAAAAATCACAACACCAGGTTATAGTCCAACAGGTTTAATTGGAAGCGCAATAGCTTTTGGAGCGACGCTCTTTCATCAGGACTACCAACTGATGAAGGAGCGTCGCTCCGAAAGCTAATATGCTTCCGATTAACCTGTTGGACTATAACCTGGTGTTGTGTGATTTATGATTGTACCACATGAGGGAGCGTGGGAGCAGCATGCTGTAATATCTGATTGTACCACATGAGGGAGTGTGGGAGCAGCATGCTGTAATATCTGATTATACCACGAGGGAGCCTGGGAGCAGCATGCTGTACTATCTGATTATACCACATGAGGGAGCCTGGGAGCAGCATGCTGCAATATCTGAGTATAGCACATGAGGGATCCTGGGAGCAGCATGCTGTAATATCTGATTATACCACATGAGGGATCCTGGGAGAATCATGCTGTAATATCTGATTATACCACATGAGGGAGCCTGGGAGCATCATGCTGCAATATCTGATTATACCACATGAGGGAGGCTGGGAGCAGCATGCTATAATATCTGATTATACCACATGAGGGATCCTGGGAGCAGCATGCTGTAATATCTGATTATACCACATGAGGGATCCTGGGAGCATCATGCTGCAATATCTGATTATACCACATGAGGGAGCCTGGGAGCATCATGCTGTAATATCTGATGAGAGCACATGAGGGATCCTGGGAGCAGCATACTGTAATATCTGATTATACCACATGAGGGAGGCTGGGAGCAGCATGCTGTAAAATCTGATTATACCACATGAGGGATCCTGGGAGCAGCATGCTGTAATATCTGATTATACCACATGAGGGAGCCTGGGAGCAGCATGTTGTAATATCTGATTATACCACATGAGGGAGCCTGGGAGCAGCATGCTGTAATATCTGATTATACCACATGAGGGAGGCTGGGAGCAGCATACTGTAATATCTGATTATACCACATGAGGGAGCCTGGGAGCAGCATACTGTAATATCTGATTATACCACATGAGGGAGCCTGGGAGCAGCATACTGTAATATCTGATTATACCACATGAGGGAGCCTGGGAGCAGCATACTGTAATATCTGATTATACCACATGAGGGAGCCTGGGAGCAGCATACTGTAATATCTGATTATACCACATGAGGGAGCCTGGGAGCAGCATACTGTAATATCTGATTATACCACATGAGGGAGCCTGGGAGCAGCATACTGTAATATCTGATTATACCACATGAGGGAGCCTGGGAGCAGCATACTGTAATATCTGATTATACCACATGAGGGAGCCTGGGAGCAGCATACTGTAATATCTGATTATACCACATGAGGGAGCCTGGGAGCAGCATACTGTAATATCTGATTATACCACATGAGGGAGCCTGGGAGCAGCATACTGTAATATCTGATTATACCACATGAGGGAGCCTGGGAGCAGCATACTGTAATATCTGATTATACCACATGAGGGAGCCTGGGAGCAGCATACTGTAATATCTGATTATACCACATGAGGGAGCCTGGGAGCATCATGCTGCAATATCTGATTATACCACATGAGGGAGCCTGGGAGCATCATGCTGCAATATCTGATTATACCACATGAGGGAGCCTGGGAGCATCATGCTGCAATATCTGATTATACCACATGAGGGAGCCTGGGAGCATCATGCTGCAATATCTGATTATACCACATGAGGGAGCCTGGGAGCATCATGCTGCAATATCTGATTATACCACATGAGGGAGCCTGGGAGCATCATGCTGCAATATCTGATTATACCACATGAGGGAGCCTGGGAGCAGCATGCTGTAATATCTGTTTATACCACATGAGGGAGCCTGGGAGCATCATGCTGTAATATCTGATTATACCACATGAGGTATCGTGGGAGCAGCATGCTGTAATATCTGATTATAGCACATGAGGGATCCTGGGAGCATCATGCTGTAATATCTGATTATACCACGAGGGAGCCTGGGAGCATCATGCTGTAATATCTGATTATACCACATGAGGGATCCTGGGAGCAGCATGCTGTAATATCTGATTATAGCACATGAGGGATCCTGGGAGCATCATGCTGTAATATCTGATTATACCACATGAGGGAGCCTGGGAGCAGCATGCTGTAATATCTGAGGTCTCTGTTCAGCAACACTCCCTTGGACCTCACCATTAAGTGTATAAGTCCTGCTCTGATTTGCTTTTCCAAAATGCAGCACCTCGCATTCATCTAAATTAAACTCCATCTAGCACTTCTCAGCCGATTGGCCCACCTGATCAAGGATCCCACTGTAATCTGAGGTAACCTTCTTTGCTGTCCACTACACCTCCAATTTTGGTGTCATCTGGAAACTTACTAACTATACCTCTTATGCTCACAACCAAATCATTTATATAAATAACAAAAAGTAGTGAACCCACTACCGATCCTCGTGGCACTCCATTGGTCACAGGCCTCCAGTCTGAAAAACAACCCTCCACTACCACCCTAAATTAACCTAGTCCCATTTGGCAGCACTTGGCCCATATCCCTCTAAACCCTTCCTATTCATTTAATCATCTTCTACCTTCGAGCCGGTTCTGTATCCAAATGGCTAGTCTCCCTGTATTCCATGAGATCTAACCTTGCTAACCAGTCTTCCCTGAGGAGCTTTATCGTACACCTTACTGAAGTCCATATAGATCACATCTACCGCTCTGACCTCATCAATCCTCCTTGTTACTTCTTCAAAAAACTCAATCAAGTTCGTGTGACATGATTTCCCACACACAAAGCCATTTTATTTAAGTTTTGTTTCTTCACCTATATACTCTTTGTTTAGCTTTTTTTTCATTTTTAGGTATTTGTCAGGTGCTGGGGAGTGTTGCTGAACAAAGAGACCTCGGAGTGCAGGTTCATAGCTCCTTGAAAGTGGAATTGCAGGTAGATAGGATCGTGAAGAAGGCGTTTGGTATACTTTCCTTTATTGGTCAGAATGTTGAGTACAGGAGTTGGGAGGTCATGTTGCGGATGTACAAGACATTGATTAGGCCACTTTTGGAATATTGTGTGCAATTCTGGCCTCCCTCCTATCGGAAGGATGTTGTGAAACTTGAAAGGGTTCAGGGAAGATTTACAAGGATGTTGCCAGGGTTGGAGGGCTTGTGGTATAAAGAGAGGTTGAATAGGCTGGGGCTGTTTTCCCTGGAGCATTGGAGCTGAGAGGTGACTTTTATAGGTTCATAAAATCATGAGGGGCATGGATAGGGAAAATAGACAAGGTCTTTTGCCTGGGGTGGGGGTGTCCAGAACTAGAGGGCATAGGTTTAGTGTGAGTGGGGAAAGATATAAAAGAGACCTAAGGGGCAACATTTTGACGCTAAGCTTGGTATGTGTATGGAATGAGCTGCCAGAGGAAGTGGTGGAAGCCGGTATAATTGCAACATTTAGAAGGCATCTGGATGGGTATATGAATAGGAAGGGTTTAGAGGGTTAATATTGTGCATGCATTGTCTGAACAAAATCACAAGTGAGCATGCACAGTTGCTATTGAATTACAATTGTTCGTATCCCCAGACATATCAAACTAAAATGCAAAGGAGTGCCTGAAGAAACACTGATGGGGAAAGGAAAGGAAAATCTAAAGGCATTTTACAAGTACACTGGAGGCAAGCAAATACCCAAGAGTAGGGCCCATTAGGAACCAAAATGGCAAACTGTGTAGGAAGCTGGAAGAAGTACGTGAGGTTTTAAATGAATACTTTGCATCTATATTCATCATAGAGAAGGATGGTGCAGGTCTAAAAATCAGGGAGGAAGACTGTGATATACTTGAACAAATTATAATTGAGAGGGAGGAGATCTGAACAATTTAAATGGGTTTAAAATTGGAAAAGTTCCTAGGTTCAGAAGAGACAGATAACTGGTTGCTGTGGGAAGCAAGAGAGGGAATTGCAGGGGCCTGACATTAGTTTTCAAATCTTTCTGGTGACAGGAGAGGTGCCAGAGAACTAAAGGATGCTTCATGTTTTTCTTTAAGTAGGATGGTAGGGATAAACCAGAGAACTATAGGCAGGCCAGTCAGGCTATCATCAGTGGTAGGGAAAATTTTGAAAAAAAATTCTGACAGACAGAATTAATCTTCACTTAATTAGTCAAGCATAGTTGGCATGGTTTTATCAGGAGAGATCATGTCTCACAATTTTGATTGTTTTTCAGGAAGATAACTAGGTGTGTGGATGAGTGTGGTGCAGTTGATGTATCTACATGGACTTCAGTGAGGATTTTGACAAGGTGGAGCATGGGAGACTGGTCATGAAGGTAAGAGCCAATGGAACCACCACCACATTTCAGAAATTATTCAGATCTATACTTGAAACGCCATAGCACAAAAGGCGCAATGTGTGAGCGAATAATTTTGAAGCAATTAGATGGTTGATGACTGGTGTGGACACGATGGGCTAAAGATCCCCTTTCCATGCTAATGGACTTAAGGGCCCCTTTCCATGCTAATGGACTGAATGGCCCCTTTCCATGCTGATGGGCTGAAGGGCCCCTTTCCATGCTGATAGGCTGAAGGGCCCCTTTCCATGCTGATGGGCTGAAGGGCCCCTTTCAATGCTGATGGGCTGAAGGGCCCCTTTCCATGCTGATGGGCTGAACGGCCCCTTTCCATGCTGTTTGGGCTGAACGGCCCCTTTCCATGCTGATGGGCTGAATCCTAGGTTTTGTTTCTGCTATGTCTAAGACGTGTTGAGTGTTTTTGGAAGGCTTCTTGCCAGTGGGTTTTCTCACCCTATCTTACAAGTCTTGCCACATTAACTATCTACCATACTGCTGCAGGATCTCTTGCATCCAATTTCCACCCCATTTTACGATGTACCATTCCTAGAATAACCTCTCACTCAGAATATAACTGGCTGTGCCCATGTTATGTTTGAAAAACCAGTGCATGGCAGGCCAATGTTGGCAATCCATTGTCCCTCCCATTGGAAATGTAGTGGCAAAACAACCACAAAGCCACTCTGCCCGTGGCACATAGCTAGCATGGCTAATGCTCTCTCACTCTTACAATCTCCATTCTCTCAGTCTAGTCACTGTTTAACCACCAGGTCTCAAACTTTACCTGTCCATAACTGTGTCTTGTTTAAACACTCTCTAAGTCAGTTCTCTAAGAACCTTGAGGAGAAAGTGAGGTCTGCAGATGCTGGAGATCAGAGCTGGAGATGTGTTGCTGGAAAAGCGCAGCAGGTCAGGCAGCATCCAGGGAACAGGAGAATCGACGTTTCGGGCATAAGCCTGAAGAAGGGCTTATGCCCGAAACGTCGATTCTCCTGTTCCCTGGATGCTGCCTGACCTGCTGCGCTTTTCCAGCAACACATCTCTAAGAACCTTGTCTTGTTGTTGTCTAGTTGGGGACCATCATTACCAAGCAAACAATCAGACAATGCCAAACATGAGCTTTTGTTTACGGAAAGCAACAGGGAACACAAACAAAACCAACAGAGGCTAAAGTTCACCCCCACAAGACTATTAAGATTTCTGTATCATCAGCGAAGATTAAATGACGGTCCACGATTGTCTCCATCTTGTGGAACCGAATGTCAGTCAAGTACTGTCGGGCTAGCGATCAATGCAGCTGAGCTTTATCATGAACAAGGAGAATCTCCTCCTGTCCAATGCCCTCTTCCTTGGAAACTTGCTCCTGGCTCATCCGCATCTAGTGCATCACCCTATCACCTGCTCCAATTGTGCAGAGCTCAGCATGCCAAGACAATGGGGTATACTCTTGTACAGACTATACTGGAGACCCTCAGAGCTGTGCACCTACTCCACCCTGGCCCTAGTCGAAGCATAGGCAACAGTTTACCTGCAATCTGCAACATGCATGGGACTTCTGCAATGGTGTGGTGAGCCATAGTTGTAGTGGGTATCCTTTGTTTCTAGGTAGCCAGCTTTGTAGGGCATCTGAACACCCAAACACGAGATGTAGGAGTCAGGGCAGCTGGCATGCACCTCCAGGAAGTGGCCACAGTGATCACATGAACATCAATGGGGTGGAGCTCCTTCCTGTTGATGAATTCGACAGTGCTGTGATAAGTCTTTCTCAGAGCTATGAGACTGCTGGACCCTGCACCTGGAGGTAGCTGGCTTTCTTTCTGAATCCTACTGCCTGACCTGCAGCACTGATCTTGTCAATGGGGAAACAAAATGAACTTACAGAGACGGCATTGCTCATTGTCCTGATACACTGTGGGAGATCCCACATAAGTCACCTGTCGCTCCCTGGGACAAGACACAGAGTCACAGTGAAGGTTCACCTTATCCATCACCGGGAGAGAATGGCCTCCCATTCTTACAGCCGTTGGGTCCGGCAGCTAACACTGTTCCATCACAGTATCCCAGGGCATTTGGAGCCTGCATTGGCTCTGTCCCTTGATCATCCCCAGGAAATGGAGTCAGGTTCCAAAAACTCTGATCCTCCTGTGGGACCCCAGTCATCCAAGAGGTGCGCTGCAGCAGTGACCACTCCCTGAACTGGTTGTTCCTTGGCTGTCTGACCATTGTCCCTGATCCTCCTGTACCCACCTTCTTTAGGAAGGCAGCTCCAGCCACCAACATCCCACCAGTATCAGAGCCCAGGACTCTCAGTGAGAATGACTTACAATAGAAACAGGAGTGATAGAGTTCCTTTGCTCCCAGAAAAGTCATTGGTGCCATACTGTGCAGATGAGGACTGAGCACGTTTCTCCACATGGTGAGACAATCTACACCCCAATAACAAGGGACATATCTACCTCATCCATCCACATTCAGGTTCAGTGTGTACAGCAACTTAGTGAAAGGGGCTACACCTGCTGAGGGCTATTGAGAAGGGGGAGCCTGCAGCAATCTGACACCATCCCTACTCCAGACCCACATCAAACATTCAACACCTCACTGCATTCGGTACAGATCATTGTTACATGAAGTGACATTGTGTAGCTCACACAGCGTCCTCAATTGTGGTGTCTCCTCAAATAGCAGTGACCTTTTATAATGTCAGTGCTGCTAATTTCTAGAGAACTTATTGAGATGCCCAAGTTCAAACTACAAGCAGGAAAGAACTATTGCAAATTGTCTTTGACCAGTACTTTCATTCCCATGGATAATAAATGGGCGATGGAATAACTACACTGTAAATATAGCTGGTGTTTGCAAACAGCTCCATCATGTACTTGCCACTTCAGTGTCCGAGTGTGCAGCAGACATGGATCCTGTGCTTTGACCCATCAAACTGACACTGACACTGCCCACCCTGGGCGTTATCCCAGCCATTTTCCTGTAGCACTTCACATCTAGAGAACAGCAAATGATAACAGGGAACACCATTCACAGTGGACACTGTCAGCTCTGGCCCACCCGATCACCTACAATACCCCCATGTCCCCTTTTATAACACTGATAGCTCATTTCAATCCATTGCACCAACATGGGGGAGACCCTCAGCACAGTGAACGTCACCTCCAACCTGTGGCTGGAACCCTGACATTGCATCTTCATGATAATCACTGCTCCTCTACTTTCCCCCTGAGGAGGTCATAGAGTCATAGAGATGTACAGCATGGAAACAGACCCTTCAGTCCAACCCGTCCATGCCGACCAGATATCCCAACTCAATCTAGTACCACCTGCAAGCACCCAGCCCATATCCCTCCAAACCCTTCCTATTCATATACTCATCCAAATACCTCTTAAATGTTGCAATTGTACCAGCCTCCACCACTTCCTCTGACAGCTCATTCCAAACACGTACACCCTCTGCATGAAAAAGTTGCCCCTTAGGTCTCTTTAATATCTTTCCCTTCTCACCCTAAACCTATGCCCTCTAGCTCTGGGCTTCCCCACCCCAGGGAAAAGATTTTGTCTATTTATCTTATCCATGCCCCTCATAATTTTATAAATCTCTATAAGGTCATCCCTCAGCCTCCGGCGCTCCAGGGAAAACATGCCCAGCCTGTTCAGCCTCTCCTGAATAACTCAAATCCTCCAACCCTGGCAACATCCTTGTACATCTTTTCTGAACCCTTTCAAGTTTCACAACATCTTTCCGATAGGAAGGAAACCAGAATTGCACACAATATTCCAACAGTGGCCTCACCAGTGCTGGCCATTGCCAATAACATTGCCTCTTATAGCTAGCCATCCCCTCCGATATTGTTCCACATAGCCTCCCTTGCCCCTACAATTCACCTTGAGTTTCCCTTATCAAGTCCTTATCCAAAACCCTATTAATCCCTCTGTTATTCCCTTCCCTCAAGCTTTACATCCAACCGTTTTTGGCAGCTTTCTGACTGATGATACACAATTCTCACGATTGCTTGTGCTGACCCTGAATATACTATGGACTGTATTGGGATAGGTTGCCTGACCATGAGCATCTCAAATGAGTGATTAACCGTGTTGAAACTCCCTGTTTCCCAGCCAGTACCAGGGTGCTTTGACCAACAGTGGCTACCCTCTTAAGTGAACTGCGGATGAGCCCTTACCCAGTGTCCAACATGATTGAATGAATTTGCATTGTGTTTGCAGGCAGCTGGCAGGTGTTAGATTGACACCACGACATGCCCTTCATCAAGCTGTATTGGCACGGTTGTAGGCAACACTGAACCTGGCCCAGAGGCTGGTATACTACCACTATCCCATGAAAGCCCTAAGGTTCCTCAGGATAGTGTACTAAGCTCAACCATTTTCAGCTGCTTTGTCAATAATCTTCCCTCCATCTTAAGGACATACATGGGACTGTTTGCTGATGATGCATAATATTCAGAGCCATTAATGATTCCTCTGATGTTAAAGCAGTCCATATCTAAATGCAGCAAGCTCCAGACAACATTCACGCTTGAGCTCTTATGTGGCACATGAATACCAGGCATTGACTATCTCCAACAAAGGAGAATTGAACCATCACCCCTTGACATTTAATGGCATTACCATCTCCCATCATCCACATTCTGGCGTTATCATTGACAAGAAACTGAAGTGGAATAACCATATACTGTGTCCATGGAGTAGTAGCAATGTAGTATACCACTTACAACATGCCTTCCAAACCTGCAATAGTCCACTAAATTGAAATAAAGGGGCAGAAACAAAGGGACATCACCATCTGCAAGTCCTCTCCAAGCCACCCACCATCCTGATTTGGAAATACTCCAGTCTTTAATTGGCTATTTAAAACCAATTTTGCCCATTTATTCGATAGAATCGAACAAGACCTTCGAAGATGGGAGGCATTTCTGATCTCTTGGCTAGGTCGAATAACCCTCATTAACATGAACATTCTCCCCTATCTGCTGTATCCTATGTGAATGCTTCCTCTATGTTTTACTAAGCAAACGTTTAGAAGACTGAATGGCTGATTCAGTTCCTTTATCTGGTATCACAAGCGGCCCCTTATTAAACTGACCAAACTACGGCTACCCCACAGACTGGGAATAGACCTCCCAGATATCAAAAACTATTTAATAAGCTCGTTGCTATCTTATGTGAATGGCTGGGCCCGGGGGGACCCTCACTCACTATAGTTGGACATCGAAGCATCTCAGGCAAGATGCTCCCTTGTTAGCCTGCTGTTCTTGAACAAAATGACAACAGTTAAGGAATATTACCACAGCCAAATAGTTATTAATACTGTTAAAGCATGGAGGGCAATGCGTCAGAGTGAGGGCAATATTGCCAAAAAATCATTTTTTACACCCATAGTTGGTATGCTGGGTTTTCAGCTGGAGATGATGGACTCAGGGTTTAAACTCTGGGCAGCTAGGGGCAGGTCTTGCCTGAGTGACTTATTCAAGGGGGATATACTGATGTCTTTTGACCAGTTGGCTCAGAAATACAAATTGCCCAGCAGGGACCTCTTCCATTTTTTTCAAATTAGAAATTTCATAAAAAAAAGACCACACTTGTGATTCTTACAGATCTGACACAGAGAAGAGGGTGCTGGGTGCTGGGAACACACTTTCTGTCAGCAATGTCTATCACCTATTGGGAAAGGGTCCCTCTGACGAGTCCGAACAGCTCTGTAAGATATAGGAGAGGGAGCTGGACATTGACATTTCTTCTGAAATATGGGAGGAAATCTGAGAAAAAGAGAAGGATATCGATTTGCAACAGGACCCATGCCATGCAATTGAAAATTCTCCACAGGGTCCACTTGGCTCCATATAGCCTTTTAAAATGTAAAGCTCAAATGTGTCCGAAATGTAAAGTGAACATGGGCATGCACACTCATTGTCTCTGGTCCTGCCACAGACTGTGGGATACTGGAGTGCTGTTATAGGCGAAATAGAGAAGGTCTTGGACACAGAGGTGGAGATGGACCCGGTATCTCATCTTCTTGGCCTAGTTAATTCACTTCCATTAGGTGTACACAAAAAAAAGCTTTTCTGCATCCTCACTTTTTGTGCTGTCGGGCTGGCATGGAACACATCTCTTTGGACTTTCTTACAAGTATGGTGCACCATAAAACTGAGAATTTTTATAAGACGTAGCGGCCCTTTCTGGACTACTTGGGTACAGATTTGTCTGCCAGACTAATATAGTTATTTTATATAGTTATATATAGTTATATAGTTATTTAGTCTTTATAGTTATTTAGTCTTTATATAGTTATTTAGTTAGTTGTTAGTTATTATTTATTTATTTATGTAATTAGTGGGTTTCTTTGTATTGTTTTGTTTTGTATTTGTTGTAATATCCAAAAAATTGTTTTTTAATAAAAATTAAAATATATTTTTAAAAACTCACATTATAAATATTGATTTGTAAATGTTGCCTATTATATTATTGTCCTGTTTCAGGAGAAGAGCTATTTTATAAGTGTACATAATCATTTTAAAATGCTTTTTAAAATTTCAAATACATACTTTATTTGTAAAAAAAATCTTTATATACATTTAGAGTCACTAAAGCAGCTCGGTTCTATTCAGTCTTAGCATATGAAGAACAAACCAACATTGAAGGTTCACTCTCCTGACAGTTCCAAGGCATTTCTCCCTTTTGCAAGATACTATTTACATATATTTGAGGCACTGGGGGGGGTATCCCATCACTGAAAAGACCTTAGATGTTGGTCTTTCCCATTCCGCCTTGGCAGCAGCTGCCCCCGGCTTTTCCGCATCCTTCAGTATGCAGTCCTGGCCCTTGGAATGTGCCAGTCTGCAACACTCTGTCAAAGTCAACTCCTTGCTTTGGAAGACCAGTATGTTTCAGGCAGACCAAAGAGTGGCTTGAAATATTTACATGTGGTCACGAATTGACTAAAGAATATTGACTGCAAGGTCTGAAATTTCCTTCAGGAAGACATAGAAGTGCTTCACAGTCATTGTAGTATAGTCACCTATCACATCAAAATGGTTTAACTGCTTTATGATTTCCATTTGAAGGTATTGTTGTTTCAATGTTTTACAAAAAAAACCCGATTTGAGCTTTTATGAAATGATCAGGAAACAGAATCAAAGCCAGAGATTGAAATAAAAACCCTGAAATAATTTAACAATGTGTAATTGGGGAACTATGATGTACTTCAAGATAAATGATGTTGATTGGTCTGGATGAGATAATGATTAATGAAAGATGAATGACTTTCCATATCCATCTCATGTTCTTGAAATCTCTACTTTGATTCGTACCATCAGTGGCCTCTGCAAACCTCTCTTCGTGCCTTCTCTGTTGTGAAGTGCTTGAGGATATTTTAATTTATTATAACATTGGCTCAGGCTCAATTTGCATGATAGTAAATTTTGCCTCAGTACCTGTGAATGGAACAGCACTGAGTAGAAATTAGATATTTCAATTTCAACTCCCTGTTAACTGTGTACACCATTTCCAGGATACACTGCTGTAACTCATTGAGGCTCCTCTGACAGCACCTGCCCTGCAAACCTACAACCTTGAAGGGCACAAGGGCTGCAGATGCATGGAACACCACCACCATCTGGATGTTCGCTTTCAAGCCACTCACCATCCTGAATGAGAAACACATCATAATCCCCTCACTGTTGTCAACTCAAAAACCTGGAACCTTCTTCCTAACAGTATTTGTGGGTGTTCATACAATTAAAGGACTACAATGGTTTAAGAAGACAGCTCCCTACAGTTGTGGGGAAAATCACCAAAATCGGGATCCAACGGCAGAGTTTATTGTGCAAAGAAACCGGAGCTCCGGGGAGAGAGAGATGTTCGTCAGCTCAGCTGTCAGCGACGAGCCTCCTCTCACTCTCGGAGCACGTCATGATATTTTATACATGTTGTGGTACCAAGTCTCGAGTCTTGGTTTGTACAGCATGGTTTGTTTACAGAAAACATTATAAAATCATTGTCAGTTTCAGTGACCGTGACTGTTCTTCCTGAGAAGGAAGATCGTTTTCCATTACTGCAGACCTGAACTATTAACACTTGTATACAAGCAGTCTCAGGTAGTTAACATTTCTATTGAAGCTGGACTCAGACACTTCAGCGGGCAGTAGACGTTACTGATGTGCATTCTCTCCCCCACCTGCCTTAAATTAATCATCTTTGCTCTGTGTCTATTGTGCTGATATGCTGTTAGCCTCAGCCAGTATCTGTGTATGCTTTGCTGTATTTTTCCATGTAATGGCTCAGTGGCCATCGTATGTCTGTGTGTCCCGTGTCAGCATGCTCCGTGTCAACTCCCACTTCGCTACCTTCTCAAGAGCAATTAAGGATGGGCAGTAAATGTTGATCAAGCCGGTGACACCCGTCTCCTATGGACAAATAAAAGCAACAAATTCCGGTGTTTTATATCTGCTCTTTTATTTAAAAGAAACACTACAAAAAAGTAGAAAACAGCTTTTGCACCAGGACTAAACACTCTTACAAATGCTTACATATCACCCCAAGCTGAATTACAACATTAAACAGCGCAGTACCAGATACTGCTTCCTTCTCGTAAGGTCCATAGTTCAGCAAAAGCTGATCAAAGCACCCAGTTTACAACAAAACTAAGCATTTTTTTGTTTATACAAAATACAATATTTACTTTCCCGATACAGAACAGCATACAACTATATATCACAGATGTTTATCAAGACAAAAGTTTCAACAAATAAGGCCATAATGGTTCAGAAACAAATATATCAAATAATCATTTTCTTTTCACAACTCACCCAATATTAATACAACGTTTAATAAAGATTATAATTACATACAAAAGCACAGGAGATTTTAGTTTTGTTTTTCAAAACTATATGTAATTTTGAGTTACAAACTGGTACAACAAATATATTACAAGTGCCTCAATTAACTGCAAAATACGTTAAACACATCACACACACTATCTGGAAAAGGAGAAAGAAAAATCCTACAAATAACTTTAATGTCATGGATTAACAAAAGGCAACAAACTGCTCTGCCATTGGACTGTTTATGTTAGCCAGAAATCTGTGAAGGAAACTCAATTCACTATATTGGCATCATACAAATGGTGAAAGGAAGTGGGTCCTGTTTACACCATCCCTGCACATTACCTTTCCATGAACATACCTTCAGATGGTTTAACAGAGGCACTTAGCTTGAGGCTGTATCCTTTAGATATTATCTAACATAATAGAACTATGAGACATCTGTTAAGTTCTGCAGTGAAGAAAGAAATTGAGAGAAGACAAGAGGTAAGATTCTTCTCAACCATAATACAGCTTCCTAAAAATCTGCTGTTACTGGTGAGAAAGAAAGATAAACCCAGTGATGTCAATTTTAAAAAATATTTACTCCTAATTTTTTTCAGATGATGCAGAATATTCCTCTAGTTATGAGTGGGTTGCTACAAGACAATCAAATTTACCTCAATATAGAGCTTGCTGGCATTTAGTGGTTTTCTATTGGAGTTAACTATATGGGTAATGACATTTTTAAAACATGAATACCGAACTGAGAATCTATGGGAGTTGGTCCCATTTCACTCCTGTAACTTTGCTGGTAATGCATTAGAGATTCTGTTTGTTTTTCCAGCAAAGTTACAGTGACAGATCATGAACAGCACCATGGAAATTCCTGGCTCTGATAACAGCCCCATGGTTACAGACATACATCCTGAAAACGTTTATATCTGCCAATCTTATATGGTGGAGAGAACACAAGATGGATCAGGCTTACGAGATGGCCATATAGCAAATTAGTTGTTCTCACAGTGAAACTCAAGGAATTGACTCAGATCCTGCCTTTTTGATTGAAAAAGGATGTGGAAAAGTTTTTATACAATTGTGTTGAGAGCTTAGGAATATCAAAGTAATATGGCAATAGATATGAAAAAAAAAGATTAGTAATTGTCTACAAAACAGAAGCTTCTAGCTAATGTATACAGTAATTCACAAAATTACGTTTTAACTTAAATAAAAATGTCTTCATGAATTAATTGCAATAGACTATATTATCTAGGGCATTGCATTGACTTAGGCTGTAATCCCTTTGATAAAAGCGGCATGTTACTTCAGCATTGTATCCTTTGTGTATGTACCACAGTGTTTACATCTGAGGTCACTGAAATGCAACTCTTGGTGTAATCTAAAAGCCTAACTAGGAAATCAGAAAATAAAACGTGAACACAACTTTAATACAGAAATTGCTAGAAATGCTCAATAGCATCTATAGACAGAGGGGGGAAAAAGTTAATAAACCCGATTTTAACTCACTTAAAAGCGAGTTAAAATAAAGCCCAACAATGTTTCAGGTTAATGGACATTGACCTGGTGAACATTTCCAGCAAATTCTACCACATTTAATATTTTACAGCATCCACTCTATGTTGTTTTTGTTCAGTATAGTACTGTTTAAAGGTGCTATGGGAGAGAGAGTTCCAATTACTGTCCAAGATGGTTCTCACACATGCTCGAATGTTACAGTCACAAATGGAACGTTCCACTTAACCAACTGCGCCAAGCGTAAACTGAGTGAGCTGCAAGACTGTTTTCTTATGTAACACTCAGAATGGACAGTTGGTATTTGTACTATTGCCAACATTGACAACTTGAAAGAACTTCACTAGCAATTTTTTGAGAGATGCCACATCCATTCGATTCGGTTTAAGTTGATAAAATACTTAATAAAAATTACTTCTTTCTGAGGCTTTCATATGTTAACATCCAAAATGTTTCTCCCACTAGAGTTTCTGTTCTCAAACTTTACCTGAAGTCTGGACACAAGGCCTCTCCGTCAACTGTGACAGTAATCATCAATATACTGACACTCAGAATGTCGTCACAAATATATGAACCAACTACAACCAAGATCAACCAAAGAGGTCATTCATAAAGGGTTACTGATTTAAAATTTAGAAGAAAAGTCAAAGAATAACTTTTATTTTATCACAGTGAAGGTTTTGTTCTATTCATCTGAACTTCCTGTACCATCAATGCTCATTCTCCATTGACCACAGGAACCTGTAATTTTATTCCCTCTCTCTTCCCTTCAGAATAGCTAGCTCAAACTGGAGAAGTGTGTACTTTAGGGAGCAATAAAATGTGAATTCAAGGTCTTGAACTTGCTCTTGCTAGGGGGCAGCTGTCACTGGATTAAATGATAAATATGATAATCTAGTGATGTCGAACGCATATGGTAACTATATGCTAGTATTCTGCAATGCATGTAATTTAAAGGCACACCCAGTACGTTCTCTTTCCCACAGAACAGGCAAGACCTCCAGATATTCTATCTAGCATTAAAAAGTTAAAAGTTAAATATTTATTATCCTTATAAATTAAGTATCTTTTACACCATCACAAATGAAATGTCCATTCACATTCCAACCTGACAAGTTAATGGTTTTCTTTTTATGTTCAAACAACTCAAACAGACATTTCAATTTTGGGTGGACACCGAGATAGTGAGTTTTGAGATTTGTAGCTCAGGTTGAGGTTCTGGATGTAGATTTGCTCGCTGAGCTGGAAGATTCATATTGAGATGTTTCATCACCATACTAGGTAACATCTTCAGTGAGCCTCTGGACAAACCATTGCAGATGATTCCTGCTTTCTTTTTATATGTTTTGGTTTCTTTGGATTGGTGATGTCATTTCCTGTTCTTTTTCTCAGGGGTGATAATTCAGGTCCAAGCCAAACACATTGACTTGGACCTGATTTACCACCCCGAGAAAAAGAACAGGAAATGACATCACCATAGGAAATGACATCACCAACCCAAAGAAACCCAAATATATAAATAGAAAACAGGAATCATCAGCAATGCTTCATCCGGAGGATCACTGAAGAGTTACCTAGTATGGTGACGAAACATCTGAACTTTCCAGCTCAGTGAGCAAACTTACATCCAGGACACTGAGATGTTGAAGTACTCAATACCAGAATCAGATATTCACATATTGATTGCCAGAATAAGTTAAGAGTGAAAAGTTATTGTAAATTCCATGGTTAGTTTGTACTGAGTATACAAAAAAAACCCCCAAAAATGGATGTCAATTCCCGATGAATGCCTTATGCCCGAAACATCGATCCTCCTGCTCCTCGAATGCTGCCTGACCTGCTGTGCCTTTCCAGCACCACACTCTCATCAATGCAACTACTCAAGTTACAAGTTATGGTTATTCACATGAGGAATGGAACTGCTGCACTCCATATATTTTGTATTTTAATTTTATCACCCTCTAAAGATCAACGAATCATTGCAGACTTCAAACTATTTTAGCTTCAAATGGTTTTGACTTCCATTTTGTATTTGTTATGGCAGGCCAGCACCCACACTCCAATATCAGATGAGAGGAAACTTGGGCTCTGATTGATTCCCTCCTGCAATCAAGACTTGCACATGAATAATGCCCACCCCCAATGGTATATTAGACCTTGTGATATACTGTGGCAATTTAGGGTGAGTTTCCCAACTAGTTAGAATTAGTATGCAGAAAATTCAGCCTCATCCTCAAGTCAACACATCTAGAAAAGGGTGAAAGAACTGGTGAGAAACTAAACAAATTAAATGCTGTGGGCAGTGATAGTGCAGGAGGATTTTTAGCAGCTTACTTTCAGATATTTTAAGTGGTTCTCTTCAATTTAGTTTAATTGACATTTAATTAGAAAATGAACAGCAGCAATTATCTACTTTATACTTTACAAAAACTACATAGTCACTTTACTTGGGTAGCATTTAGATAATTATGATGGAGGTGAAATAGTTACGGGTACATTGACAAAAGCTTTGATCTAAGGAAAACTGATTCTAATTTTCCATTTAATCTTGGATATGATCTAACAGGCTCAGGACAGTGTCTTGGCTCATGGTGAGATGGAAAGGATCTTTATACTAAACTTTCCACATTGAAATTATATTAATTTGAGTGAATTTTCTTACCATCAAAACAGATAAATATAACATTTTAATTCTTCTCCGGTAGAAATAATTTTTGACTGGTTGAGGGTGGGGGCTTACAGAAAGAAAAAAATTGGAATGCGATACTACAATCCCATTTTCAAAGGAGATGGTCATTCATTAATTAGCTTCACAGAAGAAACTTGGATCTTATCTTGGTTGAGTGGTGATTAAGACTGACATCAATTGGTGAAGAAAGTGAAATCACTGCTAGATCAGGAGGATTGCTGAGTTTGTCTCAGTACTTTGCAACTAGGTTAAAAATCACACACCAGGTTAACCTGGTGATTTTTAACTTTGTCCACCCAGTCCAACACCAGCACCACCACATCATACTTTGCACACACACTGAGGTACCTGAAGTGTTTGTAGTAGGAAAATATCGGATTACAAAAGAGGGACTGTTTTCTCTAACCGATTTCTGAGGCCAATGGGAATTGAAGATTTATGAAGAAAACTACATAAATTAGTATGAACAGTAGAAGATCTAACACCCTGTATTTAAACCTATGTTGACACATTTTGGTTTGTGCTTTAGTGTAGGAGTGGCTATAATGCCTTACTTATGTCTCTATCTGACCTAGAATGATTATGTTCTTGACTTTTGAGTTCAAACTGCTTTCTTGTATTGTGCTATTGTGTGGTGGACCAAGTGAAAACAGCATTTCTTTTTCCAATCTGTTTTTGATATTTTAATAATGAGTCATCATCAACTAACTATGAAGAGACAAGTCTAATATAACCTACTAGCAAAGCTAGGTGCAAAAATGTATGGATGTTAAGTGACTGAAGGTAAGGTAAATTCAAATGCAGCAGCAAAAAAACAAAGGTTTGTATTTTCTCCAAGAACATAACCTGACCAAACTCACTGTCCTAACACCAGGGCTTCAAAACAGAAACAACTATAAGACTCACAGAAAGTATTTAAAAAGTTGCAGGAACAAGTAACTAATTGATGATTAACTATCGAAAATACTCAACTTAATAGTGAAATGAATAGTTTTTACTGGAGTGTTGAAAATGAACTGTAATGCATTATGTTATATGCAGGAGTTGTGGATGATCACATCACTTCCATGACTTCAGAATGAAAAAGGTTTAATGCAGGAGGAGTGTTTAGATGAGAAGCAGCCTTTTTGGTGTGTACATGCAATTTACATGAGAAGATCGTAAATATGGCTCCCACGTTCATCTTTTCAATCCAGCATAACATGTGCTTGGTTTTATAATACTTTTCAAGTGAATACATGTTCTCCAGGACTGACAATCTGAATACAAACATTGTCTCTCCCAGACCCCACATATATTTAAGAGAAAACCAGGTTGTCTGATTATGAAAGAAAAAAGAGGAAATGGCAGATGAGGGGGCGACATTGCATTTGAAATTGGAAATATAATTGCGTCAACAGATAGATTAGAGATAGATGTAAACAGAGGCACATCAGGCCAATGTTAGTTATAGTGTGTACAATTGGATGAGTGTGCCTAAAAGCTCCTGCTCTTGTCAATCCAAATATTGGAGCCTTCAAAGGTCTCGTCAGGCCTGTTTAATTGTTGCCATCTGGCCCACAGTACTCAATTATAATTCAATTTGTACACCTGTGAACATAAGCTTCCAATTAAATATACAACTAGTAACAGTGTCCCTAGGTTTTGAACAAAGGTATAACATATTGCAAATTGCTACCACTTTTTGGTTTTATAACAAAGTATCTAATTTTCTCTCTCTCTTTTGAGGCTGGCCACAATTCTCAGATCTTGTACTAAATCAGTACTAAATGGATATATTAATGAAACAGAGAATAAACCTGTTCAATTGCACTTGGAAAAGAATAAAACAAACACAGACAAAATAAAACTATCAGTCACAAGAGGTTTAAGGGAACTATCTCCTCAGCTTTTGTTTGAGAGTCTGGCTATGGGCCCATACTGGCTTCTTCAGACATGACAAGACCACAGAAAAGTCTAGTCAAATAACCTTGTACTTACATGGGAGCTTTCCATCTAAATTTCATCATCGTATTGAAAGAAGCCAGTTAGATTCATCTTTAAGCTTTGGAAAGAACACTAATCTAGACTGGAGAAGTAAACCATAGCACTAAATACTTTTTTAGATCATCACACAGGTGAACTAGAACCAAGATTACGTGGGCTTAACTGCTTTCTTAAAATAACTGTGATCTAAAATAAAATCTAATTAAACTCTATCAAAGATAACGTTTTAAGAAGATTTAAAAGATATATATTGGTCACCTTTTTCTGTTACCAAAAACATTTTATTACACCATGAAGTTACCTGCCATTTCAACCTTATTGCACTTCTTTTTCATTCAGTTAAAGGGAAATTCAGTATTTTTACAACACTTCTTCCTTCACCAACCTTTACTTTCCCTTTCATTATCAAAGTCACTATTTAATGCTTTTAGTAGAATCACAAAATAAAATATGAAAACAGGATTTGATCTGTTATTTTATACTTCAGTCTTGCCAAGAATCATCATTCAAATAAAAATAGAAATAACATGTCTAACAGAACTGAATTTCTTTATATTAATTTCCTAAAACAAGTTAAATACCATATCGTAGAGAATAAGGTCACCTGCTAGTTTAATGACATCAACACAAGTGAAATTAATAGCTATTTCTTGCTTTACTAACACAAAGTAAAACAATTATTTGATAAAGAGCAGTTTGAATAATTTCCTTTTTTTGGGTTGTTTTCCTGAAGGATCCTGTTAGTAGTGTAAAATGCATGTTTATATGAGGTACCTTTACTTTACCAGATCTAATTTAAGAGAGGAAATTTTTCAGCATTGAATTAGTCATTCATTTACAGCTTCAGTATTTTGCACTCAAGTCTTGACTGACCAAGTATCCAAATACAGTAACCTCTCAATATGATGGTCACTTGAATTAGTTGCAGGGAGAAAAGCACAGCCAAAGAAACAGACCTTGTGGCACAGTGAGGTTCACAGATTGAAACTTCATGGTTCTGCTCCTGGTTAATCATTAAGCTTAAATTTTAACAGAAGAAAATGACCATTGCTTCCTTTTTGAAAAAAAAAGCTTTTTTACATTTAAATTTTTTAATTCCCTTGTGAGGAATTTCCACCGGTATGTCAGAAGATTACTTCAATCATCCAATAGTGATTGCATTAGATACAACATGGGAAGGACTGCTCAGCACCTGCCTAGGCAAAGCTGTAGCTCATGCTGCACTGAAATAATACCTTTGCTATTTTTAATGGTGTCACATGGGCAAATCATTTTTGTTGACACCACTGGACAGTAGTGCAGGGAGGGAGACTATGTATGTTAACAGGTGAATGAACATTTATTGGCAGTGGATTACAAAGACAAACAGCATCAATGTCAGCCATTAAACTAATGTGTTCCTTCTGGGTCAATCATGTTGTGGGATCTAATTGATCAGAATACAATTAAAGCCCAATATTTTCCATTACCTCCAAAACAGGTTAATTTGCAGGGTCAACTGCTCAATCCATTTTACATTCACTAAATATTTAAATATCCTTCTTCACTGTGTGTAGATTGTAAAAGTAAAAGAAAATTGGAATTGTAACAAAGTTTGTTGATCACAGCTGAACAAGGCATAGGTCAACAATTTCTTGGTTTCTACTGATATTTTCTATTAGTTGAAGCATGACCATTACGGCTATGATTTACACTTTAAAGGCATATTTTAGACAGTGAGTGAACTTTCGACTCAAAATTCCTGCACCTGGTACTGAGATGATATGTTTTGCATTTTGATGAGCTGATAACCTGCCCAATTTCTGAGTGGCTTTAGTGTTACCGCTTCAACTAATAAGGCTGTGCCACCTATTGATTTTTGCTCCTTTCGTTCTTGTCTTGCAGCCAATTTAATATTGCGTTGGTCATTATTTAGAATTAATATTCAGAATTAGACTTTGGACCAGGTGAAAAGTCAACCTTAGTGAGGCAAAGCATTGGTTTGTAACCTTAAATTTATAAAAACACATTATTAGATAACTCTTTGGGAACTGTTGCACTCTTCCTGCATAAATTATAAAGTAATTCAAAGACTGCAGAGTATTTCATTTAGCTCTTCTTACAAGCTTAAAGACTATGCTTTGTAGCATGACAGGACTGGGGTCTCAAGTAGGAAATCCTCACATGAATTTACACTCTAGCGTCACTTAAGAGATAGATTTCTGAAAGACAACAAAATCTAATTCAGCTCTTCACTGCTTATTTAACGGAAGGAAAGAAGAGTGAGGAGATAAAAGAATTCAAAACAAGATAATCATCAATGGATAGTGACCATACAGGCCTTGACAGAAGAGGTTATGTGAAAGGCTAACAAAGTGAAAAAGTTGTCTGATTATTATCTAGTGTTTCCTCGTATAAAATGTGCATGGATACGTGGGTTAAAGACAGAATCAAATTCAATTGTGATGTCACATTGTTGACACCCACTGGCCAGGCTCAAACATTGAGAATGACCATATGGGTGAAGACATTGCAGCACCGTCACCACTGGATTATATTCCAACATGGGTCAGTATCTTCAGTAGAGAGCAGAAACTGAAAAAAAAAATGAAAAGAAAAAGTATAATTTTCTTTAAAATGCAAGTATTTTGGGTTTTTCCCTACTGACAGGGAGGAGTCCCTAAGACTAAAACTTGTTATTTACTACATTTTTAATGGTCAGTTGGATAGAGCTTTGTTTCAGATAAGGAAGTCAATTTTCGATAAAGACACTGCTCCAAATGAAATCATGGTAGTCAGAAATATAACAAGCTCAAAAGTTTGTTGCAATACAATTTCTCCATTAATAATATTTCCCAGGATGTTCATAATTATAGAAGGCAGTGATGCCTGATGAATCAGCACGGTTTTGTTTCACATATATGTTTTACATATATACGTTCACATATAAGGCTGATTCTGAATATTTTTCAGTTTGGATTAAGTGAACTTTTAAAAAAACACAAGCTTAAATTTGGAATCTGAATAGATGTTTACCCTTGTTTGATGACTGTGCTTTAAGTTGGTGCTAAACTATATTCAGCAGGTAGATTGAAAAAATAAATATTTTGCACTTATATCAGTATAGCTGGTGTCATCCAATGATCTTTACCAAGTTTAATGTAATATGTACAATGAGGATTGATAGCGTTCAACAGGGCTCTTCATAATAATTGTTTGTGATTTCAATTCATTGACTTGCAAATCAGGTTCAGTATAGCAAAGATCAGAAGGCCTCTGCCTGAGAACAGCATGGAATAAAAAGTGCTAACAATCTAAGCTCTATCCCTTTTACTGCAACATTTTAATGGGCCATCCTTGCAGAACAGAACGAGAATAATCAATATGGAAACTTAAAATTCCATTAAATATTGCAACATAAATGATTAAACTACATCAACAAATCATACAGGAAAATATGACAGTTCCTGAAAGTTATGTCAATACACCAGCAAATTAGTGTTAGTTAAATTTTAATGAACATTGACCTAATCATATTATTGGCAAAGGATTTACATCTTAATACTTTTCTCCCCATTGCCTAAATTCCTGTCTTCCTTTGTGTTACATTTTGCAGTGGACAGAAAATACCTATAAAAGCTTTAGTTTGCAACCTGTGAGATAATACAACATAGCTAATACTTCCAGTGAGCTCATCCCAATTTTCTAGCCCTCTCTAGGAC
Organism: Chiloscyllium plagiosum; assembly: GCF_004010195.1. Classification (NCBI taxonomy): domain Eukaryota; kingdom Metazoa; phylum Chordata; class Chondrichthyes; order Orectolobiformes; family Hemiscylliidae; genus Chiloscyllium; species Chiloscyllium plagiosum. The sequence goes on along the minus strand of NC_057717.1, from coordinate 95,989,968 downwards.
TCCAGATTCATCTCCAACTCACAAGTCTGATATACCTCCCATGAAACACCAGGAATAGAAAGTGACTGTGCAACACACTTTCAGCCCAAATTCCCTATTTCCTTTGAGAAAATTGCCTCATTATGTCCTATGTAAGTGGTCAATTCTTCAAGCCCATCACCAACAACTCGGGTCACCTTAAGAAGGACACTGAGTCAAAGGATATAATAACATGGAAAAATGTATCGTATTTCTTAGGTTTCACTTGAAATAAACTTTCATTCTATGAGCAGTGTAGGTAAAGAGAAATCCAAATGGTTACTAATTTATTTGTGTGAAAGTCAAAGAAAAATAATTGCAAATGTGTAAAGTCAGTGTTCTGTTACAACTGCTGCCACTGCACAAGCTAATGCGTAGCCTTTCAAAATGTGTCTTAATAAATATGTTTAACTTGTAAAACAAACTAACATATTAAAGATAAAAGCCCATAAAATAAGCAGAGGAACGTCTCCAAGATTGGCTTACAAGAGGTTTATTGGTGTGAAAGTATCATCATACTTGTCAATCTAGAATGTGTAATCTTTGATTCAACTCAATGTTATGTTCCCAGTTCAATCTGTGCTTTCTTGGCAGTAGGATATAGTTGATTATTTTAGCTGAATGAAGTTGCTTGTGTGATCAAACAGCTTGTAATTCTTTTAAAACGTGAATATTTAAAATAACATGTGTAAACTGACTCAATAGTCTAGTTAGTTTCAGAGTTTATTTTAATTAAAGGTGCATCAGGGGCCCACATGTTAAACACACTAGCTCCTATACCTGTACAATGTTTAGTAGCACACTTATAAACAGACCTAATTTAATTTGAAATAAATTTTGTTAGAAATTCTAGTGGGATTTTTCATTTCACCTTTCGTTTATTCCAGTGGCAGCAAACAATACTCGTGGATGCAATGTTTTGGTTACGAAAATAAAAGTAAATGCAGCTGAATGAGATGAAATCGTGGTATTTGGGCAATAGGTTACTGTTTTGTCTGGCTGGCATGGTTTTCAAAGAAAGAATGTAAGCAGCAGAATGCAGCATGATCCTGAGCTTTGTAAAGCTTCAGTTTCTTTATATATCTTGTGAGCTAAGTGGCTTTAAATTTGTAACTGTGTGAAGATATTCATTTACCAACATGCTCTACACCTAGTGCCCAAATTTTTCTTCTTTATTTTTAATATAACTCATATAAATAAATGTTGAACTAAAATAATTTTGGCAGATGTTTGAGATTCGTGATAACTATAGACAATGTCTTTCTATGCAATGGCAATTAAGTGCCATGGGTAGTGAGCGAACTGCATTAAATTCAAGCAAAAGCTTTCTGATTTTTGTCCTACGTTTTATTCTCAGTTGGTTGGTGGTGCTTGGACGAACACTCCCCTTGAATCTGTCCGTGGCAATTTGGCTGGTGGCTCCATGGCATCTGTTACTAATGTTGGTTCATTGTCCATTGGAATTTCCTGTTGACTGTCATCATCACTTTCTTCTTCCTCTTCCTCCTCATCTGATTAAGGTGATTTAAAAGGAAAAAATGATACAAATTCAGAATCACCTAAATTAATTATTTACTCTTCCTCCACAAAAACCATTCAAGGAATATTTACTTTATACAAAAGCTTTAGATTAAAAGTTGGGCATAACGATGAACATGGTTGAAAACATTAAAAAAAAATCCCTAGGAATTATACAGTGCTTTTAAAACTGAAAAATATCCTAAGCAAGAGATGTAAGAAGTTTAAAGGTGACAAAGATGAAAGCTAAGCAGTGGGTTTTGGGGAGGAAAAGAGGTGAGATTGTTTACAAAACCAGGACATGGAGCCCAGTCTAGCTTTCCGAAGGCAAAGCTTTCAAAAGTGAGAGAGAGGCAGAAGTACAAGTAGCTGTAGAGGTAGGGCATGATATACTAGGAGAGGCTACAGATATGGGAAGCAAGGTAAAAACAATGACTGCAGATGCTGGAAACCAGAGTTTAGATTAGAGTGGTGCTGGAAAAGCACAGCAGTTCAGGCAGCAGGGGACATGAGGAAATTGTTGAAGTCCACATTGATGCCCTGGGGTTGAAGTGTTCAGAGGCGGAAGATGAGGCGTTCGTCCTCCAGGCGTCGGGTGGTGAGAGAGCAGTGGTGAAGGAGGCCCAGGACCTCCATGTCCTCGGCTGAGTGGGAGGGGGAGTTGAAATGTTGGGCCACAGGCCAGTGTGGTTGATTGGTGCGGGTGTCCCAGAGATGTTCCCTAAAGCACTCTGCTAGGAGGCGTCCAGTCTCCCCAATGTAGAGGAGACCGCATCGGGAGCAACGGATACAATAAATGATATTGGTGGATGTGCAGGTAAAACTTTGATGGATGTTGAAGGCTCCTTTGGGACCTTGGATGGAGGTGAGGGAGGAGGTGTGGGCACAGATTTTGCAATTCCTGTGGTGGCAGGGGAAGGTGCCAAGACGGGAGGGTGGGTTGTAGGGGATATGGGAAGCAGACTGATCACAAAGGATAAGAATATAAGGATAAGAATTCTAAATTTGAACATTTGAGGACCAGAAATCTGGCAAAATCAGATTAGATGGCTGAGTGGCATCTACTGCACGGTAAGATATACAGATAATCTTGGTGCTTTGAGGCAGGAATCAGATTAAGGTTGAACAGCATACTGGGGTAGGGAATAGAATTAATAATTGAGGTACAAATCTTGGACAGGAGCTGAAGATAATGGGTTTAGTCTCCCCAATGTTCATCAGGAGAAAATTGTGGCCAATCTGCAGCTGAATGTTGGACAAATAGAAAAGCAATGGAAAGACCAAAACAGGGGGTGAAAAGGTAGAGTTGATTTTTGATAGCACCACATAAAAGATGATTCCATGATAGGTAAAGAAGAGCAGGCCAAAGATCTTTTGATCCTCAAGAGAGCTGTCTAGGAGAAAAACCATTGTTGGAGATGCAGTGGCGATGATCAAATAGATAACAGCAGATCCAAGTGAAATCAGTCCCACGGTGCCTGACAACACAAGGGACATTGAATGAGACTAGTGTGGTTGATTATAGTAAAGTCTACTGGCAGGATGATATCCATAGTCATGCAGTATGCCATTTGCAACTTTACTCATAGCTGCTTTGGTACTGGGCAGGAGTGGAAAGCTGACTGCATGGCATTACAGGAAAAACCCCATCACAAATCTGGGAGGTAATGTCATTTTGAAAGACTTCAGACAGAAAATGATGATTGGCAATGAGGAATGTGTGTTTAAAACAAAAGCTCAATACCAATGACACATAGATATAAATTACACATAAATATAAATAAATAGGCCATTCATCTCAACCAGTCTATCTTGATGCTTATTCTTTACATGATCAATCATTTAAACCCATCATAGAGAATCCCTACAATGTGGAAAAAGGCCATTTGGCCCAACAAGTCCACACCGACCCTCCGAAGAGTAACCCACCCAGACCCATTCCCCAACCTTATTACGCTATATTTACCCCTGACTAATACACCTAACCCTCACATTCCTGAACACCATGGGCAATGTAGCATGGCCAGTTCACCTAACCTGCACATTTTTTGGATTGTGGGAGGAAACTGTAGCACCCGGAGGCAGCCCCAGTGGCTTAATGGATAAGGCACTGTTCTCCAGTGCCAGCGACTGTGGGTTCAAGTCTCACTGGGGCTTGAGTTGGGTTTGCAATGAGGGGGAAGCTGAAGTGCTTTCTGTAATTCATTATGGGTGGCATGGTGGCTCAGTGGTTAGCACTGCTGCCTCACAGCATCAGGGACCCGAGTTCGATTCCAGCCTTGGGCGCCTGTCTGTGTGGAGTTTGCACATTCTCCCAGTGTCTGCGTGGGTTTCATCCCATAATCCGAATGCGTGCAGGTTAGGTGCATTAGTTAGGGGTAAATGTAGGATAATAGGGGAGGGGAAAGGGTCTGGGTGGGTTATTCTTTTGAGGGTTGGTGTGGACTTGTTGGGCCAAAGGGCCTGTTTCCACACGGTAGGGATTCTATTCTACTCTAACCCATTGTTAACATTGGGATATATATAATCTGAGCAAGTCCGTACACATTCCAAACAACAAGATTAGTTAGATATTGTGACCAATCTAATTTCATTCCTATCTTTGCATACCTCTGGATATTTACACATTTATCTTCCATATGGAATCACACATCAAAAAATTAAAAAAAAACTTACTTGCACAGAAATACTTTAAGGAGGTGAAAGGATGTTGTTAAGGAAAAATGACTAGCACTTCGCAGCAATGAACAACCACAATATTCAGTACCAGGACATGAGGTACTCATCATTCTCAATTAAGTGATTGTGTTTGTTGAATCAACATAAGTACCCAAATCAGAGAAAGGATGAAAGGCAATGCCTCTCACTCTCCAAATTTGAATAAATGATCAACCTGTCCCAAAGTTTAGAAATCTTCCAATACTACAAACTCAATTATAAAATAAACATAAATGTGGATTTGCTTTTTGTGTTCAAGTACATTGCCTACCTTTGTCAGGATCCAGAGGGTTTAAAGCCCGTCCTAGATCAGCAAACTACATTAAAAGAAGAAACGTGTCTTATTTTGCCTTTAACTCATTGCATTACAAAACTGGAGGAGAACTAGACCAGCAGCTCTAGCAGTTGAGTACTACATGACATATTTTTGTGTTTAATCATTTAATTTTACAATAAATACTTCTACCACATGTTTTGCAAAATCAAACTGTGAATTTAAAATACATTGTATTTTGCATGAACTTGTCATTCTTTAGGAGTATAGATTTAAAACTAAATGCATTCTACATTATCTTTATACAATACAGTTAACAATTATTTATCCATTGTATTTCAAAAAGTAAACAGTATTTCAACAATTGATGCAGCGATTAAAGATTTGGCAAATAATATCAGTCAGAATTTAACATGAAGATTAAAATTACCACATTAGCACTTTACAAATTAAAACATATGCAATTATGAGAACAAAATGGAGACAGAAGATGACATACAACTTACCTCACCCATGACAGCAATGGGTGTTTCTCCCTTTGCTTGTGCCACACGATGCTCTATCAAATAGTACATGTATTCATCATATAGAAGGCGAATGAGATGAAAGGACCCAAAACTTGCTGCACTCCTTAAAGTTAAATCCCGAATCACCATTGAACTAAAATAAATAGAACAGTTCTTTCTGAAGTGCTGCTAAATTTTCTGAAGTGCTGTCACTACAAATTTTCTAAAAGCATACATCATTCTGGAAACCTATAAGCATCCAACATTAGCTTTTGGCTTGGAAAGAAGACAACATAATGAAGAAGTGTTTTTACAGCTGGTTTCCACTTGCCACCTACCCCTTAATTATCTAATCTTAATGGGAAATGTATTAGATGGAGGTTATGATAGAATGATAAAAATGTTTGCAGCACAAAAGAAGACCATTAAGCCCACTCTGCAAGAGCAATTTAATTAGTTTTTTACCCTGCAACCTTTCTCCACATTCTGCTAATTTTTTTTCTTTGTTCAGGTGTTCATTTAATTCACTTTGAAATGTTCAATTAAATCTGCTTCCACCACCCTCTCTGGCAATCCAAATCCTAACCACTCACTGTATAAAAATGGTATGTCTCATGTTGTCATTTGTCCTTAGTCATTCATCTTAAATTGGTGTCCTCTGGTTCTTAAATGCAGGTCTGCCAATGGTAAAAGTTTGTCCTTATTCACCATCCTAATTCTAAACATGGTTATCAAATTACTTAGCAGAGCTGATGAAGAGTCATCAAGACTTGAAACATAAGCTAATTGTCTCTCCACAGATGTTGCCTGATCCACTGTGATTTCCTACATTTTTTTGTTTTCAGTACAGATCCCAGGATCTGCAGTAATTTGCTCCTACTCAGTTGTATGATCTGCCATGATCATAATGAATGGTGCAGCAAACTCAAAGGGCCGAATGGCCTACTTCTGTTTCTATTTTCTACGTTTAAAGGGAAAGATTTCAAGGGTGGATTCGAGACTGTCTTAGTCTTGGATTTATTGGAGTTGACTTTATAACCCAAGAAGGAGCCAAATAACTTAACTACAGTCAATATGAAAACGATCTTGAGAGAAATAATTAATCATAGTTATTTACCAGGAGACTTGTAGAAGTGTACATACTGGATACAGTTTAACACAGCATGTTTACTAAAGAAGTTGAATCTCTTGTCAAGAGAAAGAAGGAGGCTTATGTGAGGATGAGACGTGGAGGCTCAGTTAGAGCACTTGAGAGTTGAAAGTTAGCCAGGAGAGGACATGAGAAGTCTTTGGCAGGTAGGATCAAGGAGAACCCTAAAGCTTTCGATAGGTATGTCAGGAATAAAAGAATGATGAGAGTAAGATTAGGGCCAGTCAAGGACAGTAGTGGGACGTTGTGTGTGGAGTCTGAGGAGATAGGAGAGGCCTAAATGAATATTTTTCATCAGTATTCACACTGCAAAAAGACAATTTTGTCGAGGAGAATACTGAGATACTGGCTGTTAGACGAGACGGGATTGAGATTCATAAGGAGGAGGTTTAGCAATTCTGGAGTGTGTGAAAATGGATAAGTTCCTTGGCCTAGATGGGATTTATCCTAGAATTCTCTGGGAAGCTATGGAGGAGAATGCAGAGCCTTTAGCTTTGATTTTTATGTCATCATTATCGACAGGAATAGTGCCAAAAGACTGGAAGAAAGCAATTGTTGTCGCCTTGTTCAAGAAGGGAAGTTGGGACAATCTGTAATTATAGACCAGTTAGCCTTTCTTTGGTTGTGGGTAAAGTGTTGGAAAGGATTTTAATAGATAGGATATATAATCATCTAGAAAGGAACATGGTTTTGTGAAGGGTAGGTCATGCCTCACAAACCTTGTGAGCTCTTTGAGGTGACCAAACAGGTGGATGAGGGTAAAGTGGTTGATGTGGTGTATGTGGATTTCAGTAAAGCATTTGATAAGGTTCCCAATGGTAGGCTATTGTAGAAAATATGGTGGTATGGGATTGAGCATGAATTAGCGGTTTGGATTAGAAACTGGTTAGCTGAAAGAAGACAGAGGGTGGTGGTTGATGGGAAATGTTCATCCTGGAGTTCAGTAACTAGTGGTGTACCACAAGGATCTGTTTTGGGGCCACTGCTGTTTGTCATTTTTATAATTGACTTGGATGAGGGTGTAGAAGGATGGGTTAGTAAATTTGCGGATGACACAAAGGTCGATGGAGTTGTGATCACTGCTGAAGGACGTTGCAAGTTACAGAGGGACACAGGTAAGCTACAGAGCTCAGCTGAAAGGTGGCAAATAGACTTTGATGTGGACAAGTGTGAGGTGATTCACTTTGGAAGGAGTAACAGGAACGCAGAGTACTGGGCTAATGGTAAGATTCTTGGCAGTGTGGATGAGCACAGAGGTCTTGGTGTCCATGTACATAGATCCCTGAAAGTTGCTACCTAGCTTGGTAGGGTTGTTAAGAAGGCATATGGCATGTTAGCTTTTATTGGTAGAGGGATTGAGTTTCAGAGCTATGAGGTCATGTTGCAGCTGTAGAAAACCCTGGTGCGGCCGCACTTGGAGTGTTGCGTGCAGTTCTGGTTGCTGCATTATAGGAAGGATGTGGAAGCATTGGAAAGGGTACAGAGGAGATTTACCAAGATATTGCCTGGTATGGAGGGAAGGTCTTATAAGGAAAGGCTGAGGGATTTGAGGCTGTTTCGTTACAAAGAAGAAGGTTGAGAGATGACTTAAGAAAGACATATAAGGTGATCAGAGGATTACATAGGATGGACAGTGACAGCCTTTTCCGAGGATGGTGATGGCTAACGTGAGGGGACATAACTAAATTGAGGGGTGATAGATATCAGACAGATGTTAGAGATAGTTTCTTTACTCAGAGTAGTAAGGGCATAGAATGCCCTGCCTGCAACAGGAGTGGACTTGCCAACTTTAAAGGCACTTAAATGGTCATTAGACAAACATATGGATGATAATGGAATAGTGTAGGTTAGATGGGCTTCAGATTGGTTTCACAGCAACATCGAGGGCTGAAGGGCCTGCACTGTCATATTCTATGTTCTATGAAACAAGACACCAACAACTTTAATTTTACTTCCCCAAATCAAAGATATCCCTTCCATAGTTACATAAGATAATTTTAATAATTATTGGTGCTGATGATAGCATATCCTATATTCAGACACAAGCTATGAATTTGCATTGATGAAGCATTTTCTGGGATTCAAGTCACAGGATCAACAATTAGTTATTGTTGAAAATGATAACTGAATTTGGGAGGTGGTGGAAGATCAGAGGAATCCAAGTCTCCCAATGCTACTTACCTTAATAAAACTTTCAGAGTACTGATTGCATTAAAATAACTTCGTTTAGATAAGCAGATCCAAAATCATTACATCCAAACAATTAAAATTTTGAAACTTTGAGTGTTGAAAATTTCATCCAGCAATGAAAATAGGACTAACACTCAGACATACTCACTCCATTTTATACTGCATGAAGATTGTGGCTTAGTTTGAGATATTTACCAATATTATGACATTAAAATCTCTTAACTTCTCTCTGCAGGTGTGGAGGAAGCCCACTCCAGCACTATGTGGAGGATGCCAGAGGAACAAGAATGTCACTTTGTCTAATCAGCATACTTTGAAGTTACATGTAATCACGTGTTGTTCTTGTTCAACTACAAGACAACTGACTACATTTTAAAAGTTACCCATTGTTTGCCAAAGTTTTTGGGCGATCCAAATGAATTTTTTTTAAAAATGCAACTCTGTCTCCTCCTCCACATGACTGAGTTCAGAAATGACACCAGACATATTTGAGAAAGCAGATCTGCAGCTGAAGGACCACTTTATTCAAGGTGAGGTAACAAGTTTATTATTCACTGTCCCTTCATAACAACCAAATAGCGTACAAAGAGAACAAATGTTGTTAACTGTACAAAGTTTTTGACATTTACTCATTAGTATTACTTACATAAAAGCACAAGAAATAAAATGCATTGTATAAAACTAATAGTTTGGTTCAAATGAGTGAAATATATTGATATAAAATATTTAAATTCAAATACAGTCATTCCTCCATATCAGCGAGAGTTCCAATCCTGAGAATCTCTGTGATTGATGAAATTTGCGAGAGGAGCTCATTAAACCTAAATTAAAAATCATTGATACATGATTTTTGCCTGCAAATGTTGATTTTTATTGTTAAATTATTTTTTGGTGTGGATAGGCGAATTCATGATTTCGTGGGTACAGAGGATTTACTGCAACACACTGTAAATGAATTTCCTGTGCATAATGACACATTATCAAGTATATTTTCATTTAATAACACACTTCTACCTACGCAGAACAATATTATAAGACTTACCTATAGAAGGACCACTTGAGCAGGAACTGTTTGGCAGCTTTGGGGAAACTAGGACTGCCATGATATGGTTTGAGGACCTGGGTTACCACACTGTCTAACCAGGATGCCCATTGCTCTAAGGAGTTCTGTTGCTGTAAAGTCATTTTAAAATCCTGTTCCAGCCTTTGCACAACACCATCCTCACAACGACACACCCATGAAGCTTGTTCCTGAAAAAAAACATTAAATCACTATTACATGTACACCAGCTCATCAAGTACAAAACGATTTTCAAAAGACAAGCTATGTTACCAGGGATTTCTCTCACTGACATAAAGACATTAGCAAGAGGCTGATTTAGCTCTGCTGATTAGTTTCACACTACATGAACTCATAACCAATACAGAATAAATTCTGACTGAACTGAGAAAATCATAAAAGCCAGTATGGCTTGGTTGATAGTATCTTAGAGTTAGAGGTTTGTAGGTTCAAGCTCTGCTTCAGGACATCAGGTGAATTTGACAGTTATTTGGAGGTACAGTGTCAGCAAAGAAGGTTACCTCTGATCAGATGGGCCAATGGGCTGAACAGTGGCAGATGGAGTTTAATTTAGATAAATGTGAGATGCTGCATTGGGAAAGGCAAATCAGAGCAGGGCTTATACACTTAATGGTAAGGTCCTGGCCGTGTTGCTGAACTCCTTAGAGTGCAGGTTCATAGTTCCTTGAAAGTAGAGTCGCAGGTAGATAGGATAATGAAGGAGGCATTTAGTATGCTGTCTTTTATTGGTCAGAGTATTGAATGGAGGACTTGGGAGATCACGTTGTGGCTATACAGGACATTGATTAGGCCACTTTTGAAATATTGCATGCAATTCTGGTGTCCCTCCTATTGGAAGGATGTTGAGAAACTTGAAAGGGTTCAGAAAAGATTTACAAAGATGTTGCTAGTGTTGGGAGCTTTTGACCTACAGGGAAAGGCTGAGTAGGCTAGGGCTGTTTTCCCTGGAACGGAGACTGAGAAGTGACCTTATAGAGGTTTATAAAATCATGAGGGGCATGGATAGGGTAAATAGACAAGGTCGTTTCTCTGGAGTGGGGAAGTCCAGAACTAGAGGGCATAGGTTTAGGGTGAGAGAAGAAAAACTTAAAAGGGACTTAAGGGGCAACCTTTTCATGCAGAGGGTGGTGCATGTATGGAATGAGCTGCCAGAGGAAGTGGAGGAGGCTGGTACAACAATATTTAAAAGTCATCTGGATGGTCATGTGAATAGAAACAGTTTAGAGGGATATGGACCAAGTGCTGGCAAGTGGGATTAGATTAGGTTAGGATATCTGGTCGGTATGGACAAATTGGACTGAAGGGTCTGTTTCAGTGCTGTACATCTGTATGACTCTAAGTACAGTACTGAGAAAATGCTGCATTGGTCAGATAAAAAATGGCAACTAGAACCTATTTGCTTGCTCTTGTGGTCAAGATGGATATTAAAGATTCCATGATATGGCACAGAGTACAGAGTTTCCTATTTTTCTGGCTAGCATTTGTACCACAGTGCAGACCACCAAAAAGACACTGCTGATCTCACTGCTTTGTGTGTCATGTGAATCCTGTTGTGTCCACATAATAACAGTAATTGCATTGGAAAGTAATTTTTTTTAAACTTAAAGCATTTTAAGTTCTGTATTATTGCATGTCTTCCTGTAACTAAGTTGATTAACACTTTCTAGCTACTATATTGATATGGTACTTGCTTTAATATAATATAAACAGCAAATGGCACATGTACAGGACTATTACCATTTGATTAAGAAGGGGAAAATACGGTACAAAAAGAAACTTGCAGGGAACATAAAGACTGATAGTAAGAGTTTCTACAGGTATGTGAAGAGAAAGAGATTAGTGAAGACAAATGTATGCCCCCTACAGATAGAAATGTGGAAATGTAGAATAGGGGACAAAGAAATGGCTGAGCAAGTGAACATATACTTTGGTTCTGTCTTCACAAGAGAGGACACTAATCAAATACCAGACATGTTGGAGAATGCAAGGTTTAATACGAGGGAGATCAATATTAGTAGAGAAATGGTGCTGCAAAAACTGAGGGGATTGAAGGCAGATAAATCCCAAGGACCTGACAGTCTACATCCCAGAGTACTTAAGGAAGTGGCTCTAGAAACAGCAGTTGTATTGGTCATCTTCCAGGATTCTCTAGACTCTGGTACAATCCCTGCAGATTGGAGGGTAGCTAATGTCACTGGAATACTCAAAAAAAGAGGTCGAGAGAAACCAGGGAATTATCGACCAGTCAGCCTAACATCAGTTGTGGGGAAAATTCTCGAATCCATTATTAAGGACTTTGCAGCAGAGCATTTAGAAAACAGTGGCAGCGTCAGACAGAGAGAGCATGGATTTATGAAGGGGAAATCATGCTTCACAAATCTATGGGAATTCTATGAAGATGTAACCAGTAGAGTTGACAAGGGGAGCCTGTTGATATGGTGCATTTGGACTTTCAGAAAACATTTGATAAAGTCCTGCGTACAATTATTGTGCAAGATTAAAGTGCATGGAATTGGGGGTAGTGTATTAAGATGGATTAAAAAAAAACTGGTTGGTAGAGAGGAAACAAAGAGTAGAAATTAATGGGTCCTTTACAAATTGGCAGGCAGTGACTGGTAGGGTGCCACAGGGAATGGTGCTGGGACCTCAGCTATCCACAATGCTATTAATGATTTGGATAAGGGAACAAAATGTGACATCTCAAAGTTTGCAGATGATTCCAAGTTGGTGGGAGGGTGAACTGTGACTAGGATGCAGAAATCTTTCAGCATGATCTGACAGGCTAGGTGAGTGGGCAAATCAACGGCAGATGCAATATAACTGGGATAAATCGGAGGTTATTCACTTTGGAAGCAAAAACAAGAAGGCAGATCACTACCTGAATGGCTGTAAATTGGGAGAGGGGAGAGTGCAGCGGGACCTGGGTGTCCTTGTGCACCAGTCACTGAAGGTAAGCATGCAGGTACAGCAAGCGGTAAAGAAGGCAAATGTGATGTTGGCCTTCAGTGTGGGATGTTTCAAATACAGGAACAGGGATGTGTCATTGCAGCTTTACAGGGCCTTGGTGAGGCCACACCTGGAATAGTGTGCGCGGCTTTGGTCTCCTTTTCTGAGGAAGGATGCTACTGCTCTCAAGGGACTGCAGCGAAGGTTTACCAGAATGATTTCAGGGATAGAGGGACTGACGCATGTGGAGAATTGACTATGTTAGGATTATTTTCACTGGAGTTCAGATGAGTGAGGGGATCTCACACAGACTTACAAAATTCTAAAGGATTAGACAGGATGGATGCAGGGAGGATGTTCTTGATGGTGGGTGCATCCAGAACCAGGGGTCACAGTCTGAGAATCTGGGGCAGACCATTTAGGATGGAGATGAGGAGACATTTCTTCACCCAAAGAGTGGGGAGCCTGCGGAATTCATTAGCACAGGAAGCAGTTGATGCCAAAACATTCAATGTATTCAAGAGACTGCTAGATATAGCACTTGGGGTGAATGGAATAAAGGTTAAAGAGAGAAAGCAGGACTAGGCTATTGAGTTGGATAATCAGCCATGACGGTGATGAACAGTGGAGCAGGCTCATGCTCCTATCTTCTATGTTTCTATATTCTTCCTTTCACTCTTGGATTCAGAGGTAACATCTTATGTGTGGTGTCCTCCACCTCCTCAACTATTATTTTCTTCCTCTTTTCAAGTATTAGGAGAGGTCTGAATCATTCTACATCTGAGGATATGGACAGCTGGTGTTCTTAATGTGACTGACCATTAGATATTAGGGTCAAGGCGGAATCTAGCATTAACTGACAATGCCATTTCCAGCAGTGGATCAAAGGATAACAATTAAGTGAGGTAATATCTGGTTCATCCTTTTTTTCTCCCTAAATCAGGGCACTAAGTCCATACAATGGACAGATCTTCCAGTCAGTGGAGAAGCAATGACGTCCTTCACTACACTTAAAGAAAGCTGCCAAAGATATAGCAATCTCTGTGATGCATTCTTTAATGACGATAGTTTCTTTCTGGTGCTGAGTCAATCGGTGTACGGCAGCAGTAAGGTAAGCAGCAAGTCATATTAAAATATTCCCATACACAACAAACAGGAAAGTTAAAAGTTCGCTACTTTTAATTTACTCTATTTAACAAAATAAATTATTTGAGACATACACATGGGATTAAAATAGAAGATAAAATATCATTAACTTCGATAATTTCAGAAGATATGTATAATTTATTATAAAAGAGAAATTTCCAATTGGAGACCTCCTGTACTCAATTTCTAAAGAATCATGCTTTCAGTCACAGCAATCACCAGCTTCTGCATTTAACCATGTAATTGTCAGTTTCAAATACTTATCCTTCAACTGGTCTAATATTTTGGCCAATTACAAGGTTGTGCCTCATGATCTGATTTGAAACTTTAAGTGTTCCTGCTCCTTTTTCAACTTTAAAATCTGTATTTTGGTTGCAGAAGTCACATTGTCAGTTTCAAATGAGTAATGACAGCAACCATAGACAGTTCTGTCCTCATAACCAACATAAAATCCAGACCAGCACTTCCTTAACACTACTTGGTTGAGATCAGCTAATTCAAATGGCTATGATTGGACCTGGAGTTTTTTTCTGGTGCCGTGCTAATTACCTGAACATTTGCAAAATCTACTCGGTTTAAATCACTCAGCATCTGGTTAATCTGTGCAGTATTCTGCAGCACAGCACGGGCTGCCTGAGCAAGATGATTTAATGATGTGTAACGTCTCAGAGTCTGTGCAAAGGCACTTGCAGCTGCCACCTACAGGAGTTAGAAATGAACAGCAATGAATATTTAAGGTCCAAATACAATTTAAAATTTATTAATAATGGGCCAGTGGTGAGTGAATAAAACAGTCAAGGATTAATCTATTTTCTGATATAGAGTTTTAAAACATAAGTTACAGGATTAAACTAAAGAATAAAATCAATTGAAGTGCTACAATTTTAACAGGAACACTTTGAATAAATCTTTCCCCTGCATATCCTGAAATAATGTGCATTAGAGGATACGTTATGCTCAAAGGACATCTGAAAATTAGCATATCAAATTTAACAAACAAAACGGCCCCCAGGCTGAACAGACAGCATGCAATTTGAGGCGATGGAGTGAATACATGCTTATACTCTTAAGTATAACATATATAAGTGTTAAACCTGTATTTGTAATTAAAAAATTAAACAAATGATAAGCACAGCATTCAATTGGAAGGGCTCTTGTGGTGTAGTGGTAAAGTCCTTACTTCTAGATCTGCAGATCCAGGTTCATGTCACACCTGTCCCACAGATGTACAAAAACATGTTTGAAGAGATTGGTTAAAAATTAGAATCTCTTAAAATCTTCTGACACTGTGGTAGTGTCTCTATCTTTAAACCTTTGGGTTAGAAGGTCCAGGTTCACATCCCACCTGTCCCAAAAGTCTGTTATAACACATTCAAACAAACTGATTAAAGATACTTATCCTTCAACTGGTCTAATTTTTTGGCCAATTACAAGGTTGTGTTTCATGATCTGATTTGAAACTTTAAGTGTTCCTGCTCCTTTTTCAACTTTAAAATCTGTATTTTGGTTGCAGAAGTCACATGAAGAAAATCTACGGGTAATTGAATCCCCCACCCCACCGAAGGACTGATGCCGCATTGTTCTTTGATGACCTGTTACCTAAACTATGTAATGAAGTACGATGATGCATCATTCATTTGATGAGGAATATCAAAGAAACAAATTGATCACATTCCTGATTTTAAAAATAAATTAGTACTTGAATTTACCAAACATGACTGATATATTAGATACACAGAAAGAAAACCACAGTTATTTGGTTATTTAATCCTTTACAATTCACATTGTCAGGTATAATTTGAGGTCATTGTTCTCCTGCATTTTGTAAGGCTTTCCTTAATATAAACTCTCCTTTGATCTGGCTACCTTACATAACATCTATTTCCAGGGTCTCAATCAAAGACAAGACCAGGTCTGATCACTCCATTAGACTGCTGTACTGGACACCTAATTTTGCACGAACTGAGTTTATAACCCTTATATACATACCATCTCAATAACTACTTCAACACTTGGAAAATCATCAATGTGCACTCTGCCTCTTATTTTCCAAAGATCATTTTGCCAAGCTGCCTATTCTTTATAAATTTCAGCACATCAAAAGCACAGCTGTCCTTGTTGTCTCACTTGCTGATTATCCCTATCCTTTAGCAGTTCATTGGATTTTCATGAAAATCTGCAGCTTGGGTTGTGAATGAGGTGGTTGGTTAGCTCGCTGAGCTGCTGTGTTATCATGCAGACATTTCGATATGCTGGGTAACATCATCAGTGCAACTTCCATGAAGCACTGTTGTTCTGTCCCGTTTGGTTTTTATGTGGTACGGTCTGTGGGGGTGAGTGTTATTTCTGGGTCTTCTCTGCAGTGGTTTGTACACTATGTCTTTGTGTTTGAAGATGGCCTTTTTAGTTGAAAACTAGGCTTCCAGGAACCCTCTGACATGTCTCTGGTTAGCTTGTTCTAGAATGGTTGCTTTGTCATAGTTGAATTGATGGCCCTCTTGCGGGTCTGTGTATATGGAGATGAGGACAGTGATGCATGTCATTTAGTTGCCAGTTGGTGTTCGTGAAGTTGGGTGCTTCCTGTTTGTCTGATGTAGTGTTTGTTTGCAGTTGTTGCAAGGGATTTTGTATAACAAAGTGTACAGGAAACTCAGCCACATAGTCCAGATCCTCAACTACAATAGCAATCACCTCTACCTCCACAAACCGAGCTGTGTAAGTGGACTATTCAAAACAGCTGTGACACACTGCAACACACCAGAACTGTGCAAGGAAGAGGAAGAACTCTTGCACAAAGTCTTTGCTAACAACAGTTACCCCATCATTTTCATCCACTGATGCCTATCCAACAAACAATGCTAAGTAGACACTGGCCACCCTACCCTTTGTGAAGAACATATCAGAATTAACTGTTTGGCTGTTATGACCACTAGGTATCATGGTAGCACACCAACCAACAGCCACATTATGCCAACAACTTGCCAGGACAAAGGACCCATAGCCACAACATGTAGGACCAACGTGGTATACAAATTCTCTTGAATAACTACAACAAGCACTACATTGGACACACAGGAAGAAAACTAGCAATCCAACTTCACGAACACCAAATGGCAACTAAACAACATGATCCACTCTCCCTCATCTCCATACACACAAACCCCCAAGTAGGCCATCAATTCGACTATGGCAAAGTAACTATTCTAGGACAAGCTAATCAGAGACAAACCGCTGCATAGAAGACCCAGAACTGACACTCACTCCCACAGACTGGGCCACATAAAAAACAAGTGGGACAGAACAACAGTGCTTCACAGAAGTCACACTGATGATGTTACCTATCATGGTAACGAAACATTGGCATGATAACCCAGCAGCTCAGCGAGCTAACCAACTACTTCATTGGATTCTTGGTTTTCAATTGGAAATTTTCATTCTTGTGCTTAATCTTCAAGGCCTTGCCCCTTTCCACCTCTGTAGCTCTTCCAGTCTGACTGCTCTGGCAAAACTCTCCATTTCTCAGACTTTTAGTTTATTATTAATTCCACTTTCTATTTGGAAAACATGTCTACACCTACAGCTGTTTGGGCTCTTTGAAATACCTTCCTGTAAACGCTAATAAATATCCCATCACCAAGTCACCCTTTATTTACATGTGGAGAGTCCTTAACACTGAACCAGTTTCCTTAGAGCCAGGTCTTAAGAGTGAACAGGTTATCTGACACTCCCATTCTTATCTGTCAGCCAGGGCTCCCTGACTGGACCAGAATAACTATCCAGCTGGTTGACCTCATTATAATCACTATACCCCTTGTCCTTGAAGTCCGAGGACACAGGTCAGTCCTCCTCCCAGGTTTGTCCAACTCTGCCTCTGACACGGGCAGTGTGTAATACACAGTAGCTCACCTCTTGTGCCCAGAGCATCTTGGAAGAAATTCATTCTACTCTTCAGGTGGCAAAAGTATCGAGGCTGTGACATCCACCGCGTCCATCTCAGATTTTGAGGTATCTTCAACATTTTTACCGGTAGGGAGAATTCACAGGTCCCGGAACAGTTGAAAAGTATGTCGAGGTGTCGGGCATGTCTTGCTCCCATTTGCAAGTTTGCAGCTTTCATATGGTCCATGTGTCTGTTCAGGATTTGAACTTTATACATCACTGCACCTGACCTCATGTCGACCATGCCTCTTGCCCATCTAGGGCTGTTCCTGTGATTTCTACACAAAACTTCACCCCCTGAAATAAGTTACCTCTCTCGCTTAGCGGAGTATTGTGTCCAGCTCTGGTGTTCCTGATGCCATTTCACCCACACCCTTCAGGTTTAGGAAGGTTAGATTTAACCCAGAGCGGAGTCTTCTGGCCTGAGCAGTTCTGCTGGAGCTATCCCTGCAGTTGCATGAGGGATGGTCCGATAACCAAATAGGAACCAGGACAGTTTAGTATCTAGTGAAGCTGTAGGCTGCTTCTTTAAGCCTGCCTTCAAAATTTGGGGTTCTCTTTCTGCCAAACATTGGATGATGTCCTTTTATGTCGAATACCTTATGTTGAATACTCAAATTCCCTGCTGGTAAACGATGTCAAATTATCTCTGACCAACACTTCCAGGAGTCTGTGTATTGGAAAAGATGCACGCAGTTTCTCTTGCGCGACCCCATGTTTGACAAATGCACTCTTAGGTGCATGCAACCAACTTTGAATGTGCGTCCGCAATGACTATGAACGTTGTGCCCCCGAAAGGACCTGCACAGTCGAAATGTTGCAAGTCCAGGGTTTATTGGGACATTCCCACACTACTGAGGATAATTTCTGTCTTTCTTTGCACTCTAGGCACTGCCCCACCAACACAGCTATGCATCTAATTCTGGCCACCAGACATAACGTCTTGCCAACAACTTCATTTTGGAAAGCCCTGCTGGAATTCAACCAGGATCTGGCAGTGACCTTTGCTCAGGACAATCACTCTTGGTCCCCATAACAATATGTCATCTCCACTGTGATCAGGTCCCTCTGGATCCAAAACAGTTTTAATTCTGGCCAGCCCTTTGGACTCACCTACACCTCCAGCTGTTTCAGTTTTGCCAGGACTGGCTCTTGCTGTGTCCAAAGTCTGATACTGTCAGCTGTGACTGGAAGTGTGTCCACAAAATTTAAAAGCATTATGGACTCTTCCAGTGGCAGTACCACTGGTGGTGTATCTGCCAGCGGAAGGTAGTTCAATGCATCCACGGTGCTACTTGTCCTCCTGGACGGTTTTTGAACATGCAGTTATACACACTTAGAATTAGAGCCCATCGTTGAATTCAGCCCGAAGCTACGGGTGGCACTGCCTTCTACTCTTTAAGTAGACCTAGCAGGGGTTTGTGGTTTGTTATTATTACAAATTTACATCTGTAAAGATATTGGTGAAACTTCCTGGCTCTAAATATGACTATCAAACCTGCTTTCTCTAGTTGGGTGTATTTATGCTCTTCATCAGCCAAAGTAGTACATGCATACCTGGTGGTTGTTTCTTTCCATGAGCTAATACTATCGCAATGCTACATGGGGAGGATATGTCAATACCAGATCTCGCTTGGGATCACAGTGTGCCAACAGCTGAGAGAATGATAGCTGCTTTATCACTTCCCTGAAAGTTATGCCTTGGCTAAGTGACCATTTCCAAGACTGACCCTTTTTTAGGAGTTGATGCTCAGCTTCCAGGATGTAGGCCAGGTTATGTATGAACTTTTCATCATAATTCATCAACCCAAGAAAAGATCCTAAGCTCTGGTACAGACGTGGAAGTCAGGGCACCATTGACCACCCTCATTTTATCTTCTTGTTGACTCTGTAGCCCAAGTAGGTCATTTAGGGTGTGTGGAACTCACATTTTTCCCTTCTAAGGTATATGCCCGCCTAGGACAAAAGTCTAAGGACTATATCTAAGTTCTCTCAGGGGACTAGGGGGTAGACCTTGTAAAATATTCTCCATTGTGCACTGAAACGTTGCACAGCTGACAATTTAAACATCACACAACGCCAGATTATAATCCAACAGGTTTATTTGTAAGTACTAGCTTTTGGAGCACTGCTCCTTCATCAGCTAGCTGTGGAGCAGGATCATAAGACTCACAGTTTATAACAAAATGTCACAGGGTCTGCAACTGAAACAATATATTGAATAAATTTAGATTGCTGTTAAGTCTTCATCTTTTAGAATGGTTTGCAGGTTTCGGTTCATTAATATGTAAATCCCAGATTTCTTTTAAGTCACATTCTCGAGGTAATTTAAGGTTTTATAAAAAAAAACTGTGACATCTCAGCTCAGACAATGTATTAAAGGTGTGAGGTTAGACTGTCTGTATCCCAATCTTGAGTCAGACTGGTTGTATTTCCAAAGTTGGAATTGATAAAATGTTACATGGATGTACTTCTGCTTTGACTGCCTGCATATTCTGTGCTTTTTGAGGAAAATAGAATGTCTCTGCAAATACAATTCTGCAAATGCAAATTGACCCCACCGACTTATATTTGTGTGTGCGTGCATGTGAGGGAGAGAAAGAATGTGAGTGAGTGCGTGTGAGAGAGTTTATATTTGTGTGTGAGTGTAATGGAGTATAAGCCTGTGAAAGGGTGTGTGCATGGGTGTGAGTGTGAGGGGTGTTTGTGTGTGTGTCTGAGAGTCTGCGTGAGTGCATGAGTATGTAAGATTTTGTGTGTGTGTATATACGTGTGAGAGAGAGTGCGTGAAGAGAGAGAGAGAGAGAGAGAAAATAACATCGTGGGGTCACCTGTAGAGTGACATGAACCCAAGATCCCAGTTGAGGCCATCGTCCTGAGTTGGTCCTGACCAAACTTGGCTGTCACCCTCTGTTGTTGTGTATTCTGAAGTCCACCTTGGAGGATGGTCACCCGAAGATCCGAGGTTGAATTTTCTTGACAGCTGAATTGTTCCCCAACTGGGAGGGAACATGCCTGTCTGGCGATTGTTGTGCGGTGTTCATTCATCTGTTGTAGCATCTGTTTGGTCTCGCCAATGTACCATGACTTGGGGCATCCTTGCCTGCAGCTTATGAGATAGACAATGTTCGCTGAGTCACATGAGTACCTACTGTGTACATGGTGGTGCCACGTAATGGTGGTATCCATGTCGACATTCTGACCCGTATTGCAGTGGTTGCCATGACAGGGTTGTATGGTGTTATGGTCGATGTTGTCCTGAAGGTTGGGAAGTTTGCTGCGAACAATGGTGTGTTTACGGTATGGCAGTTCTTTAGAGGCAAGAAGTGGAGGCGTAGGGAAAGTCTCGGCGACACTGCAATCTTTTGCTATTAACCCTGTGTCTTATAATCTTGCTCCACAGTACTTCCAAATAAACCTGTTGGACTATAACCTGGTGTTGTGTAATTTTAACTTTAACTGGGGGCGGGGTTAGGTCCGACCCCAGACCTAACCCCGCCCCCACACCCAGCTCCAGCCCCACACCAGGTCCTAGCTCCCAGCCCTGCCGTGTTTTCACTATCCCTCCAGACCTACCCCTCTCTGAGGATGAAAGATCAGTCCTCAGCAGAGGCCTCACCTTCATTCCCCTATGCGCCCGGATTGATGAATTCAACACGCGGCGTGACATCGAACAATTCTTCCGCCGCCTTCGCCTCCGTGCCTACTTCTTTAACCAAGACTCCCGCCCACCCTCTGACGACCCCTTCTCCCGCCTCCAACACACCCCATCCACCTGGACACCCCATGCTGGCCTCCTA